>NC_140947.1:11180000-11607500 GCF_014529385.1 Adiantum capillus-veneris | reverse complement strand
TGTGCTTGGAGCCATTTGTGGCTCTCACACGGTGTATCGGCAAGTCCCTTGCTTCGACAGTGCGGCAAGGAGCGCACATTTTTGGCGCCGCTGCCAGGGAATCGCCCTGCTCTAAGCCCAAGAGGCACTTTGTGCTTCTCCTATGAGTTGTTTGTAGTAGGAAAGAAGAGGAAGAGGAAGAGGAATGAGTTGTTTTTCTGTATGTTGTTAATTTTTGTGTTGTCTGCAAGTTCTGTGATTTCTGCATAATGTTGTGTTTTCTGTTTGCACACAGTCTTTGCACAATTAATAGTCGTTAGCTTGGTTGCAGTGAATGAATAAGTAGGAAGGCAGTTAGCAATTTCTGTTTGCACACAGTTCTGCACACAGTTTTCTGTCAAGGTTTGGCTGCACACAGTGTTTGCACAGCAGGTAGTGAGAGAGGAAGTAGGTGGACAGTTACCTCACTGTCAGCAAGAAGTTAATAGATTAGTTAGTGGTTAGCAGCACAGTTAGTAAGTAGATAAGGTAGTGAGTTGTCTGTGAGCTGTTGACTGGGAGGTTAGGTAGGTGAGAGTGTGTGTGGCCAAGAAAGGGTCACCAAATCCGCGCGCGTTCGTCGCCCAAAAAAGAAAAAAAAATCTAATAAATTAAAAAAAAAACCAAAAATATTTAAGCGTGAGTGACTGGGGGGCTACACTAAAATTTTGATCGGGATCGGGATCATTTCCCCAAGCCCAAGCCCAGGTCCAGGCCCAAGCCTCAGTCCTCTGATATATACTAAACTCACTCTTATATATATACCCTACCCCCTCAAGAGGGAATGAGAGCATGTGGGGCAAGTCCTCCACTCTCCTCCCTTCTCTTCCCACTTGCACCCTTAGACTTTCTAATTCGGGCCTAGTTCCCTACTAAAAATTGACGGTTTTAGGGATTCCGAGGGCATAAAGTGACCAAATGGAGGGCTGTAAAGCACGGCACGTCCCTCTGACCGAGACGCTCGTTTTGAGCTATCATACGTTCTATTCTATAGCTGGGTCAGAAAAAAAGGACCAAAAAATCAAAAAATAAGAAAAGACTTGGGTTGCAAAACACCCAAAATTACTAGGTGAGCAGCCTTCACGGGCCCTCACTGACACTTCTAAGGGATCCAAGTCATATGAACCTACGCTCTGGACGAGTGTTAAAGCACGAGCATATTGGTAGTGCCTCCATTTACGCGGGCACCCATTATTCCTCCACCCTAGGTTCTGGACCTTCGGCCGGGACTCAAGGTAGCGCGACCCAAGATCCTCATATCACGTCTAGTGATTCTTCCTCTGACTACGAAGTCATGGAGGGGTATCCTACACCAAACCCTGATAGTTCAAGTCAAGACATGCATGCCATGGGCCCACGGCTCGGGTCAAGCTATGGGGAGCAATAATGCTTCCACTTCAAGGGAAACCTCCAGCACGCCAGGCCTAGATGGGATATTCCTAAACGAAAATTGGGAGTATGACCTACAAGCAGAAGCTTTAACTGATCGGTACACAGGACACACCTATCATGTGGGTTGGTTAGATGTTCTACAATCCACATCGGGTGCTACTAGCATAGATGAGCAACAACAGAAAGTCTGTGATGTCCTCCATAGGATTGTCGAGTTAGAAAGACAGAACACAGGGATCAACATGCCTTCAACAGGCCTAATGAGATTCTTGGATACGAGAAAGGCTAACCAACCAACCCTATCACAAATGGAGACTCCCTCAGTGAGCCCCATTGATCCTCCATATGTTGTTTCGCCAGGAGCCTCAGTACAATCTGAGCCCACAAGTGGCAGCTTTACCTTCCCAGATCTAGCTCCTTTGTCTCTTAATGACACTACGGCTACCATGCATATCCCAGTGGTGAGCATGACAAGAAGTACACCATGGAGTTCATTTGTTAATACTGCGCCGATGCCTAGTAGCGCAGTGCCCCCAACTATACCTACATGTATGTATCAATCATGTGCACCTGTCGTACCTCAGCCTCATGTAGCTCCTACCCCTTCGATTATTCCAAGAGCTTACAATCCACAATGGAATTATCCAAGCTCTTATACAAGTGGAGCCATGCCATTGAATAATAACATGCCATATCAGGCACCCCCTCACGGCTCACGGACACCCCATCACCTATGACGGACGTGTATTATGTATTTGGTAGAGTCAAGTACCGGGCTTGTCGGACCAATAGGAAAAGGGTAAGAGTGATCGCCGATGAGAGGCGCACTCTAACTGGGACATTCAAGGGATTAGTTGGCTAAGCATGGGCGCCCAAGTGTGAATGGGGTGAGCTCATATAAAAGCCAACTAAACCTAAAATTCACTCATTCTCTCATTTGTGCAATAGAAGAGTGCTCTTGCTCCATCTCCATCTCCATCTTCTTCTTCCTCACCTCCTCGTGTGTGTGTGTATGTGTGTGAGAGAGAGAGAGAGAGGGAGAGTGTGTGTGCGATCGAGCATTACGAAGGCACGACGGTGGCGAAGCGGTTGAGCGCGGCACGATTGCAACTTCTTCTTCATCGCGGCGAGGAATCCTCCACGGTAGGAGCATAGAGCGGTGAGTGACACACCATTGCCCTCTTTTGAGCTTGCTAGATTAGTCTTGTTGTGTGCTTGGAGCCATTTGTGGCTCGCACACGGTGTATCGGCAAGTCCCTTGCTTCGACAGTGCGGCAAGGAGCGCACAGAGACCAAGGCAAAGAAAGAAAGAGAGTGGATTGGGTGCCAAGAAAAGGGTCTCTCTCTCTCTCTCTCTCTCTCCCCCCCACATAGGAAGGGACACACGCTTGTAAGATTTAATTTGAATGTTAGGACACCCACAACATTTGGAGGAAAAAGCTTAGGTTTAGTATAATCCCATCTAATTTTTTTGAGATTTATCTCTAATTGTGAATGGATTTTATCAAGAAGGAGGAAGCGGCTTGACGAGAAGAAGAAGTTCTTGATAGAAATATAGTGTACTTGCGAAAATGTTTGGGTATGTTTTGGGTCACTGTGTAGATATGTTGTATTGGTTGGAGACCCCTATGCAAAGGATATGCCAAGGTCTGCATGTATTATCTTTGAGTTAATTCAAATCAAGCTCTTAAGAGCATTTTTTAAAAAAAAGAGAGAAACTACAAAGGTTTAGAGAATCTACAAAGTGCAGATAATTTTGGCGCAAAAACCTTCAAATATATTAAATTTGCCTCTAGAATGTTAGAAAAAAGGTATAGTATAGCCAAATGCTTGGAAAATCCTCAATTTAGTGTAATTCCACTTGCAATTTTTGAAATTTATCTCTAAATTATAGATTTGAAGGTGAGGAAACCTACCAAGTATAGAGAAATTAAGTGTAAAATCCTTCAAATATAATCAAATTGCCCCTAAACTTTATCAAACGAAAGTTTTCAAAGTTTTTAGGAGAAAGCACTATGCCTCATCTCGATTTAGTGTAATCCCCCTTACAAAATTTTGAGATTTGCCTCAAAAACTCTAATTTGCCTTTAAACTCTTGAGAAAACCTAGATTTAGTGCAATCCCATTTACAAATTTTGAAATTCACCTTTGAATTCCAAGTCAATCCAAAGGCGAGAGAACTAACAAAGCTCAAAGAAATCTAGCGTAAAAACCTTAAAAAATAGCCGAGAATTGTTAGAGTTCCCTCTTGTCATCCACCTTGGACTTGCTCCTACCTTGGGCTTCCACATCTTCTGCCTTGAATTTGTCGGATTGAACTTTCCAAATTGCGTCAACTCTCAATTTCGTAGATGTCAATGTTGATTTTTTATTTTTGATTCTCGATTGTGGATTTCATCTATTGTTGCTCTGTCGATTTGTTGATTGTAAAACCAATGCTTACTCTCCTTCCCCTCTCTCTCTCTCTCTCTCTCTCTCTCTCTCTCTCTCTCTCTCTAGTGCCGGTGTGAGAGCCCTCTCTCTCTCTCTCTCTCTCTCTCTCTCTCTCTCTCATAGACACACACACACACTCACTCACACAGGCTGTAGTGAATGATGCTCTCTCTCTCTCTCGCTCACTTACACATTCATTCTCTCTCTCTCTCTCTCTCTCTCTCTCTCTCTCTCTCACACACACACACACACACACACACACACACAGTGTGCAAGACATCCGTAACAAATTGTTGGACTCCTATCGCTAAATTCTCGAGCTCAATGTACTTCATTAATGTAATGCAAATGTTGAAAGTCTTCGTGCAATGCCCCAACACCACGGGGAATGGCACGTCGACTTCGTTTCTTATATTTACACACATCGAGAGAATGTCTCTCTCTCTCTCTCTCTCTCTCTCTCACACACACACACACACACACACACACACACACACACACATACACACACGAATACATGCATCTAACTTTTGAATTTCGAGCATTGAGGTCAAAGATAATTTACGACATAGAAGGTCCATGCAAACCTCCCAAGGGAGGTTCATTGAGCAACACATGGAGAAAAACAAGGTGAATGGCCCGCAGAAAGCAAGGGAAGGTCAGTTTTTGGCGATGAGGAGGTATGTAGTGGAGTGGTCGGACCAGTAGTTGTAGTTAGTGTCGGACATGGTGCTACAGACGGCGAATGCGGTGGCCCTGCAAAATATCGAGAACGACATGCTACGAGCAATAAAACCATGAATCTGCATACCTGATGAATCGAATAACCATAATCGATATTGTACACGACAAAGAGAGACAAAGAGCAGGAGAGAGCACGTGCAAGCGCACCTCCTAGAGCGGAGTGCTACGCCGGCACGGCGAGAGGGAAGAGAGGAGAGATGAGAAGAGCAACGCAGACACTGGGTGCAATCTCCCCCCGTGTAAGAGTGACCATTTCCCTCTTGCACGTATTTAATTTATAGATTCTTGAATGGTCAAAGTGAGTACAAACTGGCCGGCCGGTCACAAATGGCCAAAGCTCATAAAGAGCACTTGAATAATAAAATGTACATAAAATATGATATCCTTTTGCAATAGCTTAGCTCGGTCAAGCCTTTTCCACCTGTCACAGCTGCAATAAATAATAAGATATCAATTCCATAACATACCTCTCCGTTGGAAAGCAACTGTCCTCAGTTGCGAAGATAAAAATCTGCAAACAATACTTGTCAAAAACAATGATTAGTATGTTGTGTCAAAAACATCACATAATGAAAGAAAAATTTATGAAACTAAACAACATTAGCTTATGCCTGCCGTCATCCATATACTCCCTATTCTAGTGTCCCATACCACTAGAATAAGCAGTATATGTCATACCCTGATGAATCAGGATATCATTAGTCACACTCATCATCAATCTCATAATGTCAAGTCGCATCCCATAAACACTGTCGTAATAATCACCAGATACCAAATCCCAATCCAATTCCAATTCCACAATATAAGTCCAAATCCAAATCACTTTCATTATGTACCCGGGTAACAAAATCATACCAGTTATAGTGGTGACCAGTCATTGCAGCATGATTTTGTGATCGGTGTTGCCTAAATTGGCGAATCTACACCAATAAGACGTGCTGCCTAGATCGGCGAATCTGCACTAATGCTGCCTATATCGGCGGATCTGCATTTACCATTGTGAATAGATATGCAATTTGTCAATGTGCTGCCTAAATCGGCGGATCTGCACAGATAATTGGTGTTGCCTAAATCGGCGAATCTACACTGCCTAAATCGGCGGATCTGTGTGCATGTGACCAATGGACTAGACAAGACATAAAGGAGAAAAAAAAATAAAAATCACTACGTTGTCGATATCATAGTGCAATAGATCATCAAAGGATTTACAGATGCTTGTGCACTATCCCTGAGCTCCTTAGCTCGCATGAGTAGCTGCATAGCTTACTGACAAATCATCTCAACAAAAATTCCTTTGAATACAATCTTTGCAGTGTTTGAGTATTCAGCTTAAATACAATGCATAGAAATGAGGATTGACGTATTCGAGGTACATACTAGCACGATCCGGAGTGGCTACCCGAGTATGCATGTCGAGAAAGTTGTGTTTGTTTTTGGGAATGGTATTAGTAAACACAACAAGGATTTTGGCACAAGCTTGCATGACAGAGTTAGTATAGTCAAGCAGGAAATAATAAGGTTTGATAACAGGGTAGGGGGGGTATCATAAAATGGGGTAAAATATGGTTAGGATATGATTATTGGAGATGAAAAAAAATGAGTTTGCAAAGTAAAGAGATTACTTATCTGATGTCCTCGCATTATGGTCTGGATAGGTTTTTGTGAATCCTTAGATGAGTTAGAGAAATGTCAAAAACAAATGAAGATCATGATAAAAATCATTTGATTATGATCAAGCAAGACAGATACTTTTATTTCCTTAAAATTGTAATAAGCGAACTAAACATAATGGTGTGGAGCAGCGCTAATGTACATCAACTAGTAAAATGTAACAATGAGCTATTCGAAAAGGAGAAAACCCACAAAATCTTCACAGTTTGAGAAGTCTAACAAATTTTAAGTCCCTAATTAATACTGCAGGATATTTGACAATGTTGATTGATACAAGGAATCTCAGAAAGAGCATGCAATAGAGCCAGGTCGTAATTAGATGAAGTTGCAAAGAGTGATTACCGAGCAAGCTGGCAGTAGGACTATGAGCACAGAACATTGTGTACCAGCTTGTGCTAATTAAAATCATTCACCAACAACTGAAAATATAATGAGAACGAGATTGCTAGAAAGTGTAAAGGATGCGAGAATCATGTGCTACGAGAGGTACTGTTGACAATTGACATTAATCTAAGATGTGGGTTATCAATTAGAGTAGATCAAAGACGATAGAGAGAGCCTACTAAAAGTATATGATTGAAATGCAATGAAAAATTTCATACCTGAAGGTCCTTTGATATGATAGCATTGTAGTGGGCTTCAACTGCAAAAGGGCTTCTCAAGGACAAAGCACTAAAGATGATTTTGTGTTAGATGCAGGCAAGTATGTATAAACACTTGAAAGTCCTTATTGAGAAAACTGAAGGTTAAAGAGAAACTACGTCGAACAAATTGATCTGTAAGGATCTTGGAATGATGAGTCCAATATTTTTTGTAATGGCCTGTAAAGACAGGTGTTAATGCCAAAAGTGGGTGGTAGTTTACATCAGTAATCTATAGTTCAAATTACAGAGTAGGTGTTTGACGTAGAAAACAACATCACTATGGATAGTCAACCATTATGAGGTTAAATGTCTTGTCGCGACAATTGCCATAATCAGTACCACAAGGGGAGGGGTGGAATATTAGCGGAGGCTAGGATTTGCCAGTTGTGCCATATACAGCCAAACATAGAGTTACATTACATATGTCATTATTCAGTATACTATGAGATATGAGTCCAATTTCATTGTCTGTCCAAAGAGGGCTTCGGACCACTGACGAAAGTCATGAGATATCAGGATCAGAGATTCTTCAGGTCGGGTTTTTTTGTTTTTGTTTTTGTTTTTGCTTTTTTTTTGTTATATGTGCGCAGACACAAGGAGAGGCTTGGGAGGAGATGAGACAATGGACGACATTCGATCTCACAGAGGGAGATCATTGACTTCTTGAGAGCTTTCTCAGCTAAATTCCGCGTCCTCGTCCTTTTGTTGTGTCGGCCTCGTTCCCGCATCCTCGTCATCACATGCAACAGTAGCATGGTGCAACTGTCGCAATGCTCATATCCCCTCCTGCAGTGCTCGGAAAGCCCTGAGTTGTCCTGCCGTGCTCTCTAGTCTCTCCCTCTCCACACCAACCGTCTTGTCGGATGGCAGCTTACTTCACACTATCAGCTCCTCTAAGCAGATGCTACGCAAAGCACCATCTTGTATTCTGAAGCCTTCAGTGCGGCCATGGCCCGTCTCATGCACCCCCGCAGGTGAGCGCCCTCTATAGCCAGCATGCAGCCCTGTTTTTTGCTGTGTCGAGGCCACCCTCTTCAACTGGAACTCCCCACTTTTCTGCAGCATTCAGCTGCTGTGCAACCTGCAACCGGCCAACCGCTTGAGCCTGCAAAGGCCTGGCCGGAAATGCTCTGACTGTGCAATGACCTCTGGCAAGCTCGATGAACCTCCAGCTCGTCAGCAAAAGTGGTTGATAAGTTTGGGAAAGGTGAGCGCAGTGTCGAAGCTTCCAGTCTGGGGACGAGAAGGGGAGAAGGTAGGAATCAACCTTGGTGTGGGTGCTCAATAGAGAGAAAAGGTGAAGGCGCTGCAGTGTGCTCGTCATGGAGAGAGAGTTTTGAGTGGTATGCAGGCCTTTTGGGTGAACGAGATTGGAGAGAAAGACGGCTGGAAGGTATTCGACCAGAGAGAGAGAGAGAGAGTTGTAGTCGAGCTGTGGAGAGAAATGATCGTCGACCAGTTATGTGTGTGTGTGGGTTGGCAGACGGTCATAGCCACACGGGAGTGGGCAAAGAGAGAGAGAGAGAGAGAGAGAGAGAGAGAGAGAGAGATGGTTGGGTTATGGTTGGCTAGCTAGCGGGAGAGAGGGAGTGAGAGATGGCTTGCAGCCGACGTCAAGGGAGAGTGGGGTGTAAAATTTTTGCATGCATGCGGTAGTCGTGCACCATAGGCAAAAAGTGTGTGTGTGTGTGTGTGTGTGTTTTTGTGGGTGAGCGCCAGCCTGCTTTTCACGATGTAGAGACGGGTGGTTGTGGAAAACGATGAGTTGCATGTTGGCCATCTCTAGATGGCAGAACAGCCTGCTTGTGGGGTCAAGTCGAGTAGGTGTTGATTGAGGGCACTCCCTGCACGTAGTACGGACGTGTTTGTGGGTGAGTGGGAGAGTTATTTGGATGGCTGTAATTGAGTTGGGGGGGCGAGAGTGCAGAGATGTCAAGCGGGTTTGGTGGGAGCTAATCATGCCGACCCTCAACTGTTGATATTAGTTGTAATGGTGTTGAGAGTGTTGTAACGACAGCATGGCAGAACAGCCTGCTTGTGGGGTCAAGTCGAGTAGGTGTTGATTGAGGGCACTCCCTGCACGTAGTACGGACGTGTTTGTGGGTGAGTGGGAGAGTTATTTGGATGGCTGTAATTGAGTTGGGGGGGCGAGAGTGCAGAGATGTCAAGCGGGTTTGGTGGGAGCTAATCATGCCGACCCTCAACTGTTGATATTAGTTGTAATGGTGTTGAGAGTGTTGTAACGACAGCATGAGCGGGTATTGATGACAAGCAATTGTGGAGAACGATAGCTTGCAGGGATGTACAGGAAATTCATCGTTGGCGTTCTCTGCTAGATGTGCTTGCTTCCAGCTTACTACACTGGCCATTGCGACATGTGAAGAGAAAATAAGTGAGAGAGAATGGGAAGGCATCACGCAACACGAAGCGATCAAGGCATCCTAGTGGAATTATTATAGCCAAGGAAGGTAATGTACGTGTGAGATAAGGTGGATTCAAGTGTAGCTCTACGCATAGCCAAGAAAGGTGCATAAAAAACATAAAATAATGTGCATCGTATTCTTTTCATTTTTTCTCTAAGCATTTGTACTTATCACTCTCTCCCTTCTTCTTCATCCACTCCTTGATCAAGCCCGAGCATAGTGCAAAGGTTCACTTGGGATTATTACTTCTTCCTCTTTCTCTAATCTCTTTCAGGTTCGACTTTTCTACGATCTTAAAACTCCTCCTCATTATCCTATGATGTGAATTGTAGCCGAGTCTTCTTGAACAAGATTCTGCTCTTTGTAATAGCCTATCTAATGCTATGTAATGTTTCTGTTTTTCATAATTGAGTATCCCCATATGCTTTAGTTTAATCCATTTTATTATTATGTTTAATTAACACAAGGTTTACACTAACAATCACTATATTATAACAATAAAGAAAGAACTCTCTTTAAATCTAGACATCACTAATTATGCATATAATCAACACTAATTGAAGCAATTAACGGAATCTACCAAAGAAAAGAAAATTTCTTAGCTGCTATTTGTCAAATTCCTTTAGTCTCGGAGCATAGCCCACGCTCTGATACCACTGCTACAGACGGCGAATGCGGTGGCCCTGCAAAATATCGAGAACGACATGCTACGAGCAATAAAACCATGAATCTGCATACCTGATGAATCGAATAACCATAATCGATATTGTACACGACAAATAGAGACAAAGAGCGGGAGAGAGCACGTGTAAGCGCACCTCCTAGAGCAAAGTGCTACGCCGGCACGGCGAGAGGGAAGAGATGAGAAGAGCAACGCAGACACTGGGTGCAATCTCCCCCCGTGCAAGAGTGACCATTTCCCTCTTGCACGTATTTAATTTATAGATTCTTGAACGGTCAAAGTGAGTACAAACTGGTCGGCCGGTCACAAATGGCCAAAGCTCATAAAGAGCACTTGAATAATAAAATGTACATAAAATATGATATCCTTTTGCAATAGCTTAGCTCGGTCAAGCCTTTTTCACCTGTCATAGCTGCAATAAATAATAAGATATCAATTCCATAACACATGGTTTGTGACAGGTCATTGCTAACCCATACGTGGTCCAGCATAGAGTTGTGTACTATGGTTGGATGGTGTATCAATTTGTGGAGACCGTGCTGTAGAATGAGGTTGGAAAGGGTTCTATATGTACTGGTTTCCTCAAGTGCGTTATGTTGGGGTATAAAGCCCAATGTGGTCGCCCAGGTAAGTGGGCGGGCCGCCAGGTATGTACACATATTCTATTGTAAAAACCTAATAAGAACTCACTATGCTCTACACATTACAGTAGAGCGAGTTCACCATATCGTCGTGCTCTTCTTCTCGCACTTTCTCTCGCGTCGCACTTCCGCTCGTACTCCTTCAACTGGTATCAGAGCTCAGATCGAGGCTCGGGGCAGCACTGCAGGAGGCTAGAGTCACCAGCTCAGATTGGAGTGAAATTCGACAGGCAAAGACACGGCCCCAAATCTCGTTAGAATTTCATTTTGAGGTCATTTCGGCCACCGTTCGGCTTCAACAAAGGTCTGCGCATGCCATTTTCGACTACGTGGTCTCGACGGGTGCAGATCCGACTCTGCAAATTTTGGATTTTCGGCCTACGACTGCAGGTGCTGAGGATATCGACACTCCCAGAGTGTTGATTTGTGGCTGTCTACACATCGAAGGACGACTCACAGTTCTTGGAGGCGTGTCACATACGACACGGGCGCATCTACACACAAAGTGTAGGCGACATCCACTAGTTCATCAGGTAGCTTGTGTTTGCTGCTTGATATTCCAGATTTCATCCTGACATTGCAGTTACTTCCACATGGGATGTATTGTCAGAGATGATGTATGTCTGTTGAGGGTTTGCTGGCTGTGAGTCACGCAGCAAACAACCGCCGCAGCGGTTACAGCATACAGTGGGAAATTTGTGGATGTATGACTTTGTGGGAAGTCTATGTACTGTCAGATTTACTGCAGCCTTTGTTGAGGGTCGAGTGAGGTTTTATTGAGCTGGGGGATTCTCGAATGTTGAGATCCTTTCGGTGATACAGGTCTTGGAGCGATCCCTCGAGCACCTTAGATAGGTAGCTAGGATGTATTGACTGTGAGTTGGACAGTTGGGATTGCATCTTTGCTTTACTGCCGTTGAGGCATTGTCGCAGTCTATGCTTACAGGACAATGACATGACAGTCAGAGACACTACAGGTGCAGGACAGGTTTACCCGCAGCTTACAATGTCAGAGAGACAGTGTTTTTTGAGCTGTTTTTTGGTCTGTTTTTAGTACACCAGAGCCATTTTACAAAGGAGACTCTACCGAAATTTATGCAGAATCTGAAGCTTTCTTGGTTCATTTGACAGGTTGATATTGGTTCAGAGGTCAGTTTACAGGGGAAACTCTGCCGAACTTTTCCTAGGAAAGTAAACTACTGTGAAGCGTAGCTATGGCTGGATCACAGGACACTGCTCTTTACAATATCAACAAGCTGGATGGAACCAATTTCCCATTGTGGAAGAAGCAGATTTGGCACATGTTGGTACAAAAGAAGCAAATAAAACCTATAAATCTCAAGGGGATAAAACCAGAAGATATGGACGAAGATGAATGGAGCGAAATGGATGAATTGGCACTTTCTACCATTATGCTGACTTTGGCAGAAAGCGTTTACTTCAATGTAGTAGACGAGATGTCGGCTTATCAAGCATGGTTAAAGCTGAGTGATCTTTATGAGAAGCAGAGTGCAGCTTCACAGGTATACTGGCTTAAGAAGCTTGTTGACTTGAAGATGAAAGAAGGGACACCTATGTCCAATCATCTGAATGAATTCAACACAATCTATAGTCAGTTGTCAGCTCAAGGTGTCAAGTTTGATGAACCCGTTAGAGCTATGTTCCTGTTGATCACATTGCCAGAAAGTTGGGACACTTTTCGCACAGCTTTGAGTAATTCTACACCTCCAGATGGTTTGAACATAGCAGGTGTAGAAGGAAGTCTGCTTACTGAAGAAACCAATAGAAAGACAATGGACAAAGGCAAAGGAACAACCTTAGTTGTCAGGGGAAGGACCAAAGAAAAGTACAAAGGTGGAAAGAGGAATCAGTCTCGTAGCAAGTCCCGCAGTGCTAAAGGCAAGAGTGACATAGAATGCTACCATTGTGGCAAGAAGGGTCACATGAAAAGAGACTGCAGAGAATGGAAAGCAGAAAAAGGCAAAGAGAAAGCTGAAGACCATAGTAAGAAGAACAAGTCCTCAGTAAAGATTCAAGAAATAAATGTGACAAACACTGTTGCAGAGGATGACAGTCTAGTGTCAGGAGACATCTACTTCTTGAAGAATACAATGGACTCAGCTCTTCTTACAGCATCTGATGGAAATGCACTGAGTGACTGGATTATAGACTCAGGGGCATCACTTCATGTGTCTCCAAACAAGGAGTGGTTTACCTCTTATGTGACCACTAAAGATCATGTTCGGCTAGGCAATGGGCAGACATGTGAGATCTTAGGTGTTGGAGATGTTCAATTGAAGTTTCAGAATGGCTCTTCTTTCACGGTGAAGAATGTGAGACATGTTCCCGCAATTTCAAAGAGCTTGATCAGCACAGGTTTACTTGATGATGTTGGCTACGTTACCACTTTTGGCTAGAACATGTGGAAGATATCCAAGGGTTCTATGACAGTAGCACATGGAGTAAAGTCTGGAGGACTTTACATGATTTATGTATCAAATGTCTCTAAAAATGTAATCAATGTAACCGAGCAACCGAACGTTTCTTTGTGGCATTGCCGGTTAGGACATATGTCCAAGAAGGGAATGGAAATCTTGTCTCGTTCTGGTTATTTGCCTGGATTTTCATTTAATGATTTTGAATTCTGTGAACATTGTCTGTATGGTAAGCAAACACAACAGCCACATAAGCATAGAAGCAATAGAAGAGATACACAGTTGGCACTTGTCCATAGTGATTTGTGTGGACCTATGCCTAGCCTATCTCTAGGGGGAGCTTCTTACTTTATGACATTTATAGATGATTACTCGAGGAAAGTATGGGTTTACTTTCTCAAGCACAAGGATGAAGCGTTTAGTGTTTTCAAAACGTTTGTGACACTTGTGGAGAATCAGAGTGGCAAGAAGCTTAAATGCTTACGCACTGACAATGGTGGAGAGTATGTTTCAAAGGCCTTTCAGGACTTTTGTGAGTGAAAAGGTATAAAACGTGAACTTATTGCTCCTTACAATCCTCCTCAAAATGGTGTTGCTGAGAGGATGAATAGGACCATACAAGAGAAGGTCAGAAGTATGTTGTCTAATGCACAGCTGCCAAATGGGTTTTGGGCTGAAGCTGTATCAACAGCTGTTCACCTTGTAAATAGATCTCCTAGCAAGGTTTTGCAGAAGGATTCAGTGCCAGAGATGGTATGGTCAGGCAAAATGCCCTCATACAAGCATCTCAGAGTCTTTGGCTTTGAGGCATATACTCACGTTCCAAAGGAATTTAGGAACAAACTTGAGCCAAAGAGTAGAAAGTGCATCTTTCTAGGCTATGGTAATTCTGGTGAGATGGGGTACAGACTTTGGGATCCTGAATCCAGAAAGGTTGTCCGTAGCAATGATGTTCACTTTAATGAATCCAAATATCATTCTAAACCAGAGAGGGTTGAGGAGATTAGAAGAGTTTTCTTCCAAGAAGATGGACCTGCACGTGCAAGACAAAATGTCAGGGCTCAAGAGGAGCAAGGACAGGATAGAGTGGAACCACAGGTTGTGGCTGAGCCTGAGCCACCTATTGTGCGTAGATCTGGACGTGTCACGCGACCTTCTGATAGGTTTGTTCCATCTATGAACTGTGTCATGTTGACTGATTGCAATGAGCCTTCATGTTACAAGGAAGCAGTGCAAATGAAGGACTCCGGGAATTGGCAATTGGCCATGCAGTCAGAGATGACGGCTCTGCATAAAAACAAGACATGGAAGCTAGTTAAATTACCACCGGGCAAAAAGGCTCTACCTTGTAAATGGGTTTACAGGTATAAGATCACCACTCATGATAGTCGGCGAAAGTACAAAGCAAGGCTTGTTGCCAAGGGCTTTAAGCAAGAACAAGGCATTGACTTTGATGAAGTCTTCTCTCCGGTGGTCAAGATGACTACCTTGAAATTCTTTCTTGCATTGGTTGCCATATTAGATTTGGTGTTGCACCAAATGGATGTCAAGACAGCGTTCTTGCATGGTGATTTAGATGTGGAAATTTACATGCAGCAGCCAGAAGGGTTTGTTGAGAAAGGCAAGGAAGATTGGGTATGCCAGTTGTTAAAGAGTCTTTATGGCTTAAAACAATCACCGAGGGCATGGTACCATAAATTCCACAAGTTTATGCTTTCTCAAGGCTACAAACGTAGTGAGTTCGATCACTGTCTATATACAAAGAAGGCTAAGGATGGCAGTTGGCTGATCCTTACTTTGTATGTGGATGACATGTTGATTGCTGGCAAGCACTTGGAAGAAATTTCAGCTTTGAAGTCAAAGATGGCAAAATCGTTTGACATGAAAGACATGGGTGAGGCAAGTCATATACTTGGTATGCGCATTGAGAGAGACAGATCAAAGAAGTTTATTTGGTAATCTCAAACAGAGTATATTGACAAGGTTTTGCAACGTTTCAATATGGAGAAGGGAAAGGCACCGAGTGTTCCATTGCCACCATATGTGAAACTTAGCAAACAAGATTGTCCTGTGTCTGAGGAAGAACAGGCTGAAATGGATAAGATTCCATATGCGTCTGCAGTGGGTAGTTTGATGTATGCAATGATTGCTACTCGCCCAGACATTGCATTTGCAGTGGGAGTAGTAAGTCAATACATGTCAAACCCAGGCAAGAAACATTGGGAGGCAGTGAAAGGAATATTGAGATACCTGAAAGCTACAAAGAGTATGCGTATATGCTATGGGAGTCAGGAGCTAAGTGTAAAGGGTTTTACAGACTCAGATTATGCAGGTGACTTAGACAACCGAAGGTCTACGTCAGGGTATGTCTTTACATTGGCTGGTGGAGCAGTATCATGGCGTTCTAGATTACAAGATTGTGTTACTCAGTCTACTACAGAGGCTGAATATGTTGCAGCATCAGAGGCATGCAAAGAATCAATTTGGCTTAATCGACTAGTAACAGATTTGGGAATCAAAGAAGAGATGCCTGTGTTATATTGTGATAGTCAAAGTGCTATACAATTGGCTCGCAATCCAGTTTATCACTCAAAGACAAAGCATGTGGATGTGAAGTATCATTTCATCAGGGAAATGCTCGAGGTTAAGCAACTTCAGCTTGTCAAAGTTCACACCACAGAAAATCCTGCTGATCTACTTACAAAAGGACTCCCCTCAGAGAGCTTTGCGCATTTTCGCAAGCAGTTAGGTGTAGGGTAGTACATCACTTCTATACATCTCTTGTATATTAGCTTGTATAGTAGCTTCTCTCACACTTAAAGTACCACATTGGACTTTAAGTGGGAGGTTGTTGGGGTATAAAGCCCAATGTGGTCGCCCAAGTAGGTGGGCGGGCCGCCAGGTATGTACACATATTCTTTTGTAAAAACCTAATAAGAACTCACTATGCTCTACACATTACAGTAGAGGGAGTTCACCATATCGTCGTGCTCTTCTTCTCGCACTCTCTCTCGCGTCGCACTTCCGCTCGTACTCCTTCACGTTAATGTTGAAATCTCCCATTATGATTAGTGGTTGCATGGTGCGGGTTGAATCAAGAAGATTGGAGATGTTATGCAGGAACCGTGGGAGCGATGATGTCGGTGCCCTGTAGAGTGAAATGACTTTTTCTAGGCACTTGTTGGCACAGTGGAAAGTTGCATGGATCGTTTCAAGTGTTTGATTGATGCAGATGTGTATTTGTGTAGGTATTAGGTTGTGTTTATGCAGAATGGAGATGCCGTGTAGTTGTGTTGAGGATATGCTGCGGAAGCCTGGAATGGTTGTTGCATGTTGTCGAGTCTCTTGTAGGCAGAGGACATCGGAGGCCATTAGGCTTTTGTCGTGGATAATATCGTTTGCATGCTTTCCAAGGGAGACGACGTTCAATGATTGGACAATGTAATGTGTATCTTGGTGGAGATGTAGTTGCTTTTGGATGGGGGAATAAGTTTCTTCTGTTCTCAACCAGTGGAGCTCTTTGAGGACTGATCCGTCGGTGTGAATGTTGCAGGGCAGCAAGCTCTCCATCAAATATAGATTTGCAGTGTTACGAATCCGTGTGAGAGCAGTGTATGCGAGGCCGTGAGACCTAATCCCTTTGGGGTTGAAAGCTAGTGTGTTGAGTGTAAGCCCTTGCGATTGGTGAATCGTGCGGGCCGCAGCAGGCTGAATTGGGAATTGCTTGCGTGTGAGGGTGTTGAAGTAGTTCTTGCCAATTTGGAATTCGCATGTGATGTGGAGAATTGGCGTCCAACTAGGCAATGTGAGTGGGTTGCGAAGATGATGGTGGTCGTACCTTTGTTTTTGCCCTATGCTAGGGTTGGTGAAATGAATCGAGAGGCATGTCGTGTCGGAGAATGTAGTGCAGAGCTTGTAGACGCCTTCTGCACCGTTGACGAGGCCGTCGGGAATGTCCAGATTTCCAGCGCATAGCTCGACCACTAGGCCCGTCTTCAGACACAATGTTTCTTGGAGACCCGCAGTTTGTCTGGCATCCAATGGAGTTGCTATTGTTTTGCTGCAAGAGGCGGCACGCTTGTCAATTGCTTTGAATATGTGTGGCTCACCGGGAAATTGTGCGAAGACCTTTTCATTGTGTTCATCCTTTGCCTTGTTAGAGTAGAATAGGTGTGATATGGTTATGTCAGCAGGCAGCTCTCTGTGGAAGGAGTTGTTAATGTATGCAAGGTTGCTGCTGGTGTGTGAGCCAGTTCTCATTCGGTTGAGCACCTCTATAAACTATCCATCGGTTTGTCTCATTGTCATCGTTAGTTCGTAGCACTTAAGGAATTCATGCCAGTACGAAGGTGCAACCGCCTCGAGAAGAGGCTGCTTGGTTGCGAATATCCAAGAGTCTTTGACTGGGCTAGCTTGGCAGAGGTCACCACAAAGTATGACATCTAGGCCACCAAAAGGTTGGTCGTGTTTTCTCTTGATGGCACGAAGACGTGAGTCAGCCAATGAGAAGACACTTGATCCTATCAAGGAGACTTCATCAAACACTACAAGCTCCAAATCTTGATAAATTAAGGACAATGCATCTAGATTTTCTGCTCTGAGGCTTGTGTGTGTCGTAGTTATCAAAGGCAAATGTAAAGCTGAGTGTATAGTTGTACCACCAATGTTGAATGCTGCCTTGCCTGTATATGCCATCAGGAGTGCCTTAGGAAAGTCAAGATTGTGGTCCGACTTATGCGTGTAGAAACGAATGAGGGCTTTGACCAGCAAGAGCAACGTGAATGTTTTTCCAGTGTCTGCTCCACTTGTGAGGAAGAGATGTATCTTTTCTGATGGCGCTATGAGTTTTTTAAGCATGACATCATCGAGGATGAGTCGCTGTTGTGGGTTTAGTTTCTTTGTTGATGTGTGGAAATCCTCATTGGTCATGCCAATATGTTTGGAAAAATGCAAAGCAAAAGTGGTTTCTTCGTCGGTTGGTTTGATGGGGTGTTAATCATCACGCTGGCATTGTTGGAATCGTTCAAGGAACTTACACTTCTCATGTTGCGTGAGGTTGTGATAGCTGTTGCGAGCCTATCAAGTGGAGCTGGTTCGACAACGAACTGTGATTCATTGTTTTTCACTGTCTCAATGTTCGAAGTGTAGACATCGATCCAAGATGAACCTTTGGGTAGGTGCTCATTCTCATGCCTTGACCACGGCAAGAATAGAAGGCATTGTTCTCTATAGTGGTTGTCAGGGTCTTTGGCTTTATTATATCTAACGTACCGTACGATGCGTGCCCTCTGCAGCAAATTATCAGGCTTGGAGGGATTTTTGGTTGTGGAAGCGACTTGGGCCAAGCACATGGCAAAGAACGAGTGTGGTCTGGAGGCATATTTGTCAATGATGGAGGCAGAGAAGATTTCTGTTGTGTCGGGGTGCATTTTTTGTAGGGTGTTCTTCTTTTTTAGAACGAGAGCACGCTCTTCATGTGGGTTAGTATTTATGTATATGAATTCTCTAGAGGAGCTATGCAATGGAAGCGAGAGACATATGTAAGCAGCTTGCTATGAACTAATTTGCTATGTGTTAAGGATTGTGCTACCAACTTTTCGTAGTCTCTCCAATGTTGTTGCATTGTTTGCGACACAGTGATCAACTTGTGACTTGATCGCTCCTATTAATGTATTGTCCATTTTTGTCATGTATGAGGTGCAATAGCTCGCAGCTCCATGTGCATTTAGCACGAACTGTATATCTGTATTTGCATTCCAAAGTGAAGCTATTGATTTGTTGAAGTTGTTTGTGAATATATCGCTTGGTTTGCGCTTGAGGAAAATAGTGGGTGTTGAGATAGTTGCTTGCAATGCAAGCAAGTACTGTTCCATGGAGATTTGTACTTGTTCTAGCCATTCTTCAAATGTAGGGGCATTTTGTAAATCAATTTGGCTGAGTTGTTTTTCGATTTGTTGCAAGTAAAGCTTGCCTTGTCTAGCTATGTTTGCCTCAAGTATTCCTTGTCGGATAATAGTTGTGAATGGCATGGGAAAACGTGGAAATCCAAAACGGCAACTTTTGCTCTTCTTTTGGCAAGTCTTATAATGTTTGTGCTTGTAAGCTTTAGAAAGGTCATTGGGAAAGGTGGATCTATCTGTGCTAATGTGGGTATCTAGAAATAATACAATATCTTGATCAGAGTGTGTTGTGAGTGATGGAGCGTTTTCTAGCCACAATAAACCATGATCATGTTGGCTACCGCGACTTTGGAACTCCGTGATGAAAAAGAAGTCTCGTATTTTGCCACATATGGAGGAATCAGTGCGCAACAACCGTTTCATTGTGTTGAACCTGTTGACGTAGAAACGAGCAGTTGTAATGGGATCAGCACGAATGAGGCGACATTGATATGAGCTCAGACTCTCGTCAGGCACTTGGCTCAACGGGACTAACTTCTCAAGTGTAGCAAGAAGCTCTTTCCATCTTCGTTCTGCAGAGGAGAACGTGACAAAAAATGTAGGCGGTCCAAGTTGCCGGATCATTGCGAAGACATTTTTTTTCATCTTTTTCTTGTAGTCGGGGGATGTGCGCAGCGCCTCGAAATCTCTAAAGCCTAATCTTGAGTTGAGAAGCCACTCTATGTTTGTGTCTTCTACAACCTGCCTTGCAGTTAGCAATGCACCTCCTAGCTTTCCCTTGCGCAATCGCACCCAAACAGAGGAAGCAACTTGTTGCGACATGATTTTGATAGACTTGAAAAATAAATTCTTGATGTCCAGGGCGAATCTTCTATTGACGTTTAGGAGGTCCCACTTTGCGATCGTTTGATAATCTTTGGTTGCGGCCTCCCTATATCTTCTAGGGGACCCGAAGAAAAGAGTTGGGAAGCTCAACTCCTCGCAATACTCATCCGTGAAGATGCTCAACGGTGAATTGCCCTCGCAAGGCGCAACATGAAGAATCATGCCACTGTAGTCGACAACCTCTGCCGCACTTGTGACCCCATGAAGCATGACATCAGTATGATCATCCTCAAGCTCAACATCGTGCGTATTGTCGTAATGGGTATTTGCAAGAGCCATACTTAGACTAGAAAGGTGTGCAAGCCACCTGTCATTGATGGTGACACCTTCTCGTGTGTAGAGTGGTGTGGACAACAACGTAGTGGTTGCACGCCTTGTGAGCAGGGGTCACACAACACCGCTTAGGTAACATCTATCGTACTCGAGTTTCCGTTTGATGCCCACAAGGACATAAGCCTCATCCTCAATGAAGTGAGGTAGCACGGCCTGGCTCTTTTCCAAGTTGGCAAGCACATTGACAACACTACCTCTAAGCCCATTCTGACCATCATACGTCAGTTCACGTATCTTGGCGAAGGGAATACGAATGGAGACTAAGTGTGCGCTCCTTGCCGCACTGTCGAAGCAAGGGACTTGCCGATACACTGTGTGCGAGCCACAAATGGCTCCAAGCACACAACAAGACTAATCTAGCAAGCTCAAGAGAGCAAAGGGTGTGTCACTCACCGCTCTACGCTCGCCTTCATGGTGGACTCCTCGCCGCGATGAAGAAGAAGCTGCAGTTGTGCCGCGCTCAACCGCTTCGCCGCCGTCGTGCCTTGATAATGCTCGATCGCACACACACTCTCCCTCTCTCTCTCTCTCTCTCTCACATACACACACACACACACAAGGAGGTGAAGAAGAAGAAGATGGAGATGGAGATGGAGATGGAGATGGAGCAAGAGCACTCTTCTATTGCACAAATGAGAGAATAAGTGAATTTTAGGTTTAGTTGGCTTTTATATGAGCTCACCCCATTCACACTTGGGCGCCCATGCTTAGCCCACTATTTCCTTGAATGTCCTGGTTAGAGTGCGTCTCTCATCGGCGATCACTCTTACCCTTTTCCTATTGGACCGACAAGCCCGTTACCTGACTCTACCAAATACATAATACACGTCCGTCGTAGGCGATGGGGTGTCCGTGAGCCGTGAGGGTTAACATGCCCCCCTTCCTGATGTAGATTCCGTCCTCGGAAGCTATTGAGTTGAAGCTCGTTCGTCGAGGTGGAAGAGCATTTGAGATGAATGTCCTTAGCCTTCTTCAGTCACTGCAAAATCAAACAACATTGGCACAGTAATTGCATTCTCATAAGTGATTAAAAAACATATGCAGTTTTAGGTAGACAAATTGATTGGTAAAATAATTTCAAACAATTTGTCAGCAATGAACATTAAATTGCAATGTAATCAAATGCATAAATAGATGTAAAGGTAAAAAATTAAACAAGTCTGGAGTCGCTAATTTGACGCTCGAAAGGCACTAGAGATCGAATATTAATACCATGGGTAAGCTTCTTAATTTTCTCTGGTCAATTAAGTTGTTTAATCGCGAGAGCCAAGTATTTCATGTTCGAGGGCTGACTAGAGGCTATACTTAGAGGACCTTGTAGTTAAGCTACGATAAAAGGAATTTCTCATGAAATCATCGCCTGATTGATTACCTTTTCTTTGACCCCCCAAAGTGTTTTCACAGTGATTGAATTTGATGCGTGTGCTTATTTTGTATGCCTTGGGTTTTTTGCTTTTCAAGGAAAAGCGCCCATACTGGGAACCTCTAGGGCTCTAGTACCATAGGCAATACATGTGAGTGAAGTACCAAATCAAGCTGAGATTTCTCTTCCAGCTTAAGATTTTACAGTGTGGCACATTGATTTTTTGTTTGCTCATTTTCAGCATTTTAATTTTGTAACTTTGGGGGGTCATATAACACTGATACACCTCCCCAGGCTCATCACCCTAGTTAACTCCCTTTATGATACTTAAGCTAAAGGTCAATAGGGTCAAGCCCACTAGAAAGCCCTAGTACATTTCACACAATGCTGCCTAAATCGGATTAAGAACATAAGTAACCATTGATTATTAGGAAGGCATTCCCCATGGTATTAAGAGAAGATTTCTAACACCTAACTTGGTCAAACTAGTTTGTCGGACTGCTTGATTTTTAAACCTAGACAAGTGATTATGACAAAAAATTACATTGAATTAAATGTTTGATACTAAGCAAATGCGGTGAATATTAGGCTACCAATCAGAATTAAAGCAGACAATCATAGATGCAAAAAAGATAAGGGGCAATGCTAATGGACAAGAAACACCTGTTTGTGTCGATGGTCGCGCTTGATTTGAAGAGGGAGCCGAGATAAAGATTCCATGAAGGTCCAAATCCTACCAATAGCAACACGCTCCTGTACACACTAGGAAACAAAAGGAATACCTCCAGGAGGCACATTAGTGGAAAAAGGTACCAACACTTATTGAACACAACAAAAAACATAAGGAACCCTAACCTAATTATTTGCACTCCCCCTAGAGAGTCAAGGGAATAGGATATTGTAGAGGTTGGGGGGAAACCCTAAGGCTAAACCCCTATCCTCATCGTCGAGATAAACAAAGTCATCATCCATGAGACCATATGTGCCATCCGTGTAGTCGTGTAAATTTTCTTCTTCATCATAGGTGCCCATGTTTACTAAGAAGGTCACTAGACGCCTATAGTCATCTTGGTCAAAAGGGTAGGCTTGTGCAATGGGAGAAACGCTCTCTACTAAGTATGGATCAGACGTGGTCAAGAGACGTATCAGCCATTCTAACTCCTCAAAATTCCTCTCACATGCTAGCGTACCTATCAAATCCCATTCACATGCAAGCACTGGAAAGACCATGTGAAATATTTGTGAAAAGTAACGAGGGTACCTCTCACCCAAGGCAGGAGTGGATGACTCTAGCGAACTAGCCATATCTGTACACGCAAATAGATGATGGTTAGAGTGCAAATATTACAAGGGTCGTGTTCTTGTGCATAATTTGTTTTATGATTTGTATCATGGCTCTTGCTCTTTTACTTTTTTATCTTGTTTTTGTAAGTATAAGGCTTTATATATACATTCCCCGAGATTGGAGATTAAGGGGTCAGGGGGAAAGGTTGAGAGGGAAGCAAGTGAATAATGGATGTCCACAAACACTCCCCCCTTACTTGGGTAGATCATACCGTTTGAAATGATGTCGTCACCCTTTGAAACCAATTGTTCCAGTTGGTAATAGGTGAGGATTTTTGCCAATAGTTTTCTATTACCCTAAGTGCCTCGTCAAGTTGCAAGGGTGGTAAGGTACTCTCCCAGGATCGAACTTGAAGTGGTTCATCAGGTGATTCTTGAACACTGGGAGGTGTGGATTCTTTTGTAGCTTCACGGAGGTCCACTACTATAGATGGAGGCTGTGTAGAAGCTTTTACCTCTATGGATTGTGCGCTCCTTGCCGCACTGTCGAAGCAAGGGACTTGCCGATACACCGTGTGCGAGCCACAAATGGCTCCAAGCACACAACAAGACTAATCTAGCAAGCTCAAGAGAGCCAAGGGTGTGTCACTCACCGCTCTATGCTCGCCTTCATGGTGGATTCCTAGCCTCGATGAAGAAGAAGCTGCAGTCGTGCCACGCTCAACCGCTTCGCCGCCGTCGTGCCTTCGTAATGCTCGATCGCACACACACTCTCCCTCTCTCTCTCTCACACATACACACACACACGAGGAGGTGAAGAAGAAGAAGATGGAGATGGAGATGGAGCAAGAGCACTCTTCTATTGCACAAATGAGAGAATGAGTGAATTTTAGGTTTAGTTGGCTTTTATATGAGCTCACCCCATTCACACTTGGGCGCCCATGCTTAGCCAACTAATCCCTTGAATGTCCCAGTTAGAGTGCGCCTCTCATCGGCGATCACTCTTACCCTTTTCCTATTGGTCCGACAAGCCCGGTACCTGACTCTACCAAATACATAATACACGTCCGTCGTAGGTGATGGGGTGTCTGTGAGCCGTGAGGGTTAACATGCCCCCCTTCCTGATGTAGATTCCGTCCTCGGAAGCTATTGAGTTGAAGCTCGTTCGTCAAGGTGGAAGAGCATTTGAGATGAATGTCCTTAGCCTTCTTCAGTCACTGCAAAATCAAATAACATTGGCACAGTAATTGCATTCTCATAAGTGATTAAAAAGCATATGCAGTTTTAGGTAGACAAATTGATTGGTAAGAGAATTTCAAACAATTTGTCAGCAATGAACATTAAATTGCAATGTAATCAAATGCATAAACAGATGTAAAGGTAAAAAATTAAACAAGTCTGGGGTCGCTAATTTGACGGTCGAAAGGCACTAGAGATCGAATATTAATACCATGGGTAAGCTTCTTAATTATCTGTGGTCAATTAAGTTGTTTAATCGCGAGAGCCAAGTATTCATATTCGAGGGCTGACTAGAGGCTATATCTAGAAGACCTTGTAGTTAAGCTACCATAAAAGTAATTTCTCATGAAATCATTGCGTGACTGATTACTTTTTCTTTGACCCCCCAAAGTCTTTTCACAGTGATTCAATTTTGATGTGTGTGCTTATTTTGTATGCCTTGGGTTTTTTGCTTCTCAAGTATAAGCGCCCATACTGGGAACCTCTAGGGCTCTAGTACCATAGGCAATACATGTGAGTGAAGTACCAAATCAAGCTGAGATTTCTCTTCCAGCTTAAGATTTTACAGTGTGGCACTTTGATTTTTTGTGTGTTCATTTTCAACATTTTAATTTTGTAACTTTGGGGGGTCATATAACACTGATACACCTCCCCAGGCTCATCACACCAGTAAACTCCCTTTATAATACTTAAGCTTAAGGTCAATAGGGTCAAGCCCACTAGAAAGCCCTAGTACATTTCACACAATGCTGCCTAAATCGGATTAAGAACCTAAGTAACCATTAATTATTAGGAAGGCATTCCCCATGGTATTAAGAGAAGATTTCTAACACCTAACTTGGTGAAACTAGCTTGTCGGACTGCTTGATTTTTAAACCTAGACAAGTGATTATGACAAAAAATTACATTGAATTAAATGTTTGATACTAAGCAAATGCGGTGAATATTAGCCTACCAATCACAATTAGAGCTGACAATCATAGATGCAAAAAAGATAAGGGGCAATGCTAATGGACAAGAAACACCCGTTTGTGTCGATGGTCGTGCTTGATTTGAAGAGTGAGTCGAGATAAAGATTCCATGAAGGTCCAAATCCTACCAATAGCAACACGTTCCTGTACACACTAGGAAACAAAAGGAATACCTCCAGGAGGCACATTAGTGGAAAAAGGTACCAACACTTATTGAACACAACAAAAAACATAAGGAACCCTAACCTAATTATTTGCACTCCCCCTAGAGAGTCAAGGGAATAGGATATTGTAGAGGTTGGGGGGAAACCCTAACGTTAAACCCCTATCTTCGTCGTCGAGATAAACAAAGTCATCATCCATGAGACCATATGTGCCATCTGTGTAGTCGTGTAAATTTTCTTCTTCATCATAGGTGCCCATGTTTACTAAGAAGGTCACTAGACGCCTATAGTCATCTTGGTCAAAAGGGTAGGCTTGTGCAATGGGAGAAACGCTCTCTACTAAGTATGGATCAGACGTGGTCAAGAGACGTATCAGCCATTCTAACTCCTCAAAATTCCTCTCACATGCTAGCGTACCTATCAAATCCCATTCACATGCAAGCACTGGAAAGACCATGTGAAATATTTGTGAAAAGTAACGAGGGTACCTCTCACCCAAGGCAGGAGTGGATGACTCTAGCGTACTAGCCATATCTGTACACGCAAATAGATGATGGTTAGAGTGCAAATATTACAAGGGTCGTGTTCTTGTGCATAATTTGTTTTATGATTTGTGTCATGGCTCTTGCTCTTTTACTTTTTTATCTTGTTTTTGTAAGTATAAGGCTTTATATATACATTCCCTAAGATTGGAGATTAAGAGGTCAGGGAGAAAGGTTGAGAGGGAAGCAAGTGAATGATGGATGTCCACAAACACTCCCCCCTTCCTTGGGTAGATCATACCGTTTGAAATGATGTCATCACCCTTGGAAACCAATTGTTCCAGTTGGTAATAGGTGAGGATTTTTGCCAGTAGTTTTCTATTACCCTAGGTGCCTCGTCAAGTTGCAAGGGTGGTAAGGTACTCTCCCAGGATCGAACTTAAAGTGGTTCATCAGGTGATTCTTGAACACTGGGAGGTGTGGATTCTTTTGTAGCTTCACGGAGGTCCATTACTATAGATGGAGGCTGTGTAGAAGCTTTTACCTCTATGAATGTATTACATGCGGAGCTAGAAGCTTCATGGAACTCCCCCCTTCCTGAGCTAGGTGGAATAAATTGGTTTTGCCTTGGAGCCCAAACTAGCTCTGGACTAGGTGTGTAGCATTCTGTGATCTTTTCCTTCCCACGGTCTGCCATTGGCTTAAACGTTACACTGTTTGACTCATATGGGTTTGTTGTCGATAGGGAAGGACACATTTTACGTTTAGGTACCCATATTTGCTCATTTCCATCATAGTAGCCTTGGGCTTCTAATAGTTGTTTTGGAATCCATCGTGATTTGGTCTTGACTCTCCTAGGGCGCGCTCTTGGTTTTCCCAGGAAATGTTTTCTTGGAATGGATGGGAGGGTTTAGGTAGTTGGAAGTAAGGCCTTGGGGACCCATTGATATGTACTCTTAGGTCGTGCAGGTTGAGTACTTGCAGTACTACGACTTGCTGCAACTACAAGTGTTGAAGTGCTAGATTCATGGGTAGCCGGCAAAGACGAGTTAACCACCTTGGCTTGTGAATGTTGGCTATCCTTCAGCTTTGCTAGAGTTTGCAACGTAGGTGACTTTGCTTGAATGATAGGGGTAAGAGTTGGTGGTCGCGTCGTGACACTAACAGTATCCCAATCAATAGTGCATTTGGTTGCCAACATCCACGTGCGTCCCAGGTTTACGTTGCCTTCCATAGCTCCCGCGGGCATGACTAGAAACCTCTGGACTGTGCTTCCATTGTCATAGACAACAGGGGTCTGAAGGACTCCAAGAATAGCAGTTTTCTTTTTATTAATGCCCTTGACTTGCATCGTACTTGGGGATAGGGTCGGTTTCCCTAATTGACACCAAACTCCATAGGATAACAAATTGTGTTTAGCTCCCGTATCTAATAAGGCATTGTATAGTACTTTCCCATAGGGGCTATTTAGCTCAATTGGGTATCGTAGGGGTGGCTCAGATTCTAATGAGTCGTCATCTGTGTCCTCAAAAAATGCTTGCGTGATTCCCAGATTAGCCTCTCGTTGGCGTCTAAGACGTTGTTGTCGTTCTCGAGCCTCAACTCTTGCTTGGATTTTTTTAAGCTCTGCTTGTTCCTTGGCAGCCTTCTTTTGATGGATGGCTTGCAACTCTTCCTGGCTTAGAGGATCATAATATCTTTTGAATTTACTCCCATTAAGGAATCCAATGGTTTCAACTCCATCTAGAGTCTCCACACGAATGGTACCTTGCGGGGTAATTTCACACACTCCATATGGCCCCTTACCAGCGTATTTCAATTTCTTTTTTTCATTACGTACCCCGATCCCGATCAAAATTTTAGTGTAGCTCCCCAGTCACTCATGCTTAAATATTTTCGGTTTTTTTAAAATTTATTTTTAATTTTTCTTTTTTTATTTTCGCCGCCGTCGTGCCTTCGTAATGCTCGATCGCACACACACTCTCCCTCTCTCTCTCTCACACATACACACACACACGAGGAGGTGAAGAAGAAGAGACGGAGATGGAGCAAGAGCACTCTTCTATTGCACAAATGAGAGAAAAAGTGAATTTTAGGTTTAGTTGGCGTTTATATGAGCTCACCCCATTCACACTTGGGCGGCCATGCTTAGCCAACTAATCCCTTGAATGTCCCAGTTAGAGTGCGCCTCTCATCGGTGATCACTCTTACCCTTTTCCTATTGGTCCGACAAGCCCGGTACCTGACTCTACCAAATACATAATACACGTCCGTCGTAGGTGATGGGGTGTCCGAGAGCCGTGAGGGTTAACATGGATGTATTACATGAGGAGCTAGAAGCTTCATGGAACCCCCCCCTTCCTGAGCTAGGTGGAATAAATTGGTTTTGCCTTGGAGCCCAAACTAGCTCTGGACTAGGTGTTTAGCATTCTGTGATCTTTCCCTTCCCACGGTCTGCCATTGGCTTTAGCGTTACACTGTTTGACTCATATGGGTTTTTTGTCGATAGGAAAGGACACATTTTACGTTTAGGTACCCAAATTTTCTCATTTCCATCATAGTAGCCTTGGGCTTCTAATAGTTGTTTTGGAATCCATCGTGATTTGGTCTTGACTCTCCTAGGGCGCGCTCTTGGTTTTCCCAGGAAATTTTTTCTTGGAATGGATGGGAGGGTTTAGGTAGTTGGAAGTAAGGCCTTGGGGACCCATTGATATGTACTCTTAGGTCGTGCAGGTTGAGTACTTGCAGTACTACTACTTGCTGCAACTACAAGTGTTGAAGTGCTAGATTCATGGGTAGCCGGCAAAGACGAGTTAACCACCTTGGCTTGTGAATGTTGGCTATCCTTCAACTTTGCTAGAGTTTGCAACATAGGTGACTTTGCTTGAATGATAGGGGTAAGAGTTGGTGGTCGCGTCGTGACACTAACAATATCCCAATCAATAGTGCATTTGATTGCCAACATCCACGTGCGTCCCAGGTTTACGTTGCCTTCCATAGCTCCCGCGGGCATGACTAGAAACCTCTGGACTATGCTTCCATTGTCATAGACAACAGGGGTCTGAAGGACTCCAAGAATAGCAGTTTTATTTTTATTAATGCCCTTGACTTGCATCGTACTCGGGGATAGGGTCGGTTTCCCTAATTGACACCAAACTCCATAGGATAACAAATTGTGTTTAGCTCCCGTATCTAATAAGGCATTGTATAGTACTTTCCCATAGGGGCTATTTAGCTCAATTGGGTATCGTAGGGGTGGCTCAGATTCTAATGAGTCGTCATCTGTGTCCTCAAAAAATGCTTGCGTGATTCCCAGATTAGCCTCTCGTTGGCGTCTAAGACGTTGTTGTCGTTCTCGAGCCTCAACTCTTGCTTGGATTTTTTAAAGCTCTGCTTGTTCCTTGGCAGCCTTCTTTTGATGGATGGCTTACAACTCTTCCTGGCTTAGAGGATCATATTATCTTTTGAATTTACTCCCATTAAGGAATCCAATGGTTTCAACTCCATGTAGAGTCTCCACACGAATGGTACCTTGCGGGGTAATTTCACACACTCGATATGGTCCCTTATCAGCGTATTTCAATTTCTTCTTTTCATCCGTACATAAGAACTTTATCACCAACCTTGATGTCTTTATCCTTTAAATGGCTATCAAACCACTTCTTTCTCCTATCCTTCTCCACTAGAGCATTTCGCACAGCTAATTGCCTCTCTTCATCTAGCCTTTCCAGGATATATAATCGCTCCACTAAGGGGTTACCATCCCAACCTTCTTGAGAAGCTACTCGAAGAGTAGGAATGACAAACTCCCATGGCATAACTGATTCTTGGCCATACACCATCTTAAACGGTGTGCAATTAATAACAACTTTATACGCAGTACGATAAGCCCATAAAGCTGATGTAACCTTTAGGTCCCAATCAGTGCGATGAGCCTCGACTGTCAAAATGGAGATGAGAGTTTTGTTGGTACTCTTAGCTTGGCCATTTGCTTGGGGATAATAGGGTGTAGACTTGTGGTGAGATATCATGAAGTTTGATGTGAGTTCTTTTATTACTTCATTTATAAAATGAGTTCCATTGTCACTCACAAGTTCCAAGGGGCATCCAAAACGTGTGATAATCTTCTCAAAGAGGAACTTAGCTGTTGTTTTTGCATCCGCCTTTCATGTTGCTTTTGTTTCAGCCCATTTGGTTACATAGTCGGTAGCCACAAGGATATATCGTGATTGCGTGTTACGTGCAGCCGGACTAAATGGTCCTACAAAGTCTAAGCCCCACTTTTCAAATGGTTGGGTTACGTTGATGGGATGTAGAGGCATCCTATCCCTTCTTTGTGGCTTGTTGAAGCGTTGGCATTCATCACATCCCTTTGCAAAAAGTGATGCATCCTTAAACAGAGTGGGCCACTAATAGCCTGACTGTAAGATCTTTCGGGCAGTCAAGTTTCCTGAAAAGTGACCACCAGCTACGCCCATGTGTGCCTTTTGTAGAATATATAAATACTCATCCTCGCGGGCACAACGTCTAACAACATCATCTTTTCCTCTCTTATAGAGAGTTCCAGCCAGTAAGCAATAGGGTTCGCATTCCTTGATTAATTTTCGAGCTATATCTTTTCGCAGTTCTTTGGGTGGAAAACCATTAACTAAGAAGTTAACAATCTTTTCACTCCATTCAGGCATTGTCTCAACAATGAACAAAGGAGTATCAGGCAATTCATCATCAACCCCCGTAGGAGCTTCGCCATTAGGGATACGAGATAAATGATCCGCCATGACATGTTTCCTCCCAGGCCTCACAACAACGGTGAAGTCAAACTCAAGAAGAATTAACAACCATCGTGTAATTCGACCTGTGGAACACGGCTTGTTTACCAAATATAGCAATGCTTGATGATCAACATAAAACACAAACTTGGTAGCAAGAAGGTAATAGCGAAATTTCTTTACTGCGTAAATCATAGCTAGACCTTCGCGCTCTATAGTAGTGTAGTTCATCTCGGCATCATTTAATTGGTGACTTGCAAAGCTAATAGGGTAGTCCAATTTATGTTCTCCTGGTTGAGTTAGAACACACCCAATAGCAAAATTTGATGCATCAATATGCACATGAAAAGGTACATTCCAATCGGGTGTTCGCAGGATTGGAGCACTTGCTAGGGCCTTCTTTAATAACTCATAAGATTGATGACATTCTTCCGTCCAATGAAACTCGATAAGAAGCTTGTACAATGGACGCACTATCTCAGGAAAGTTTAAAATAAATCTTTGATAATAACCAACATGGCCCATAAATCTTTGAACTCCTTTATAGTTCGTAGGTGGTGGCAAATCGGCAATGGCTTTAATCTTACTCTCATCTGTGGATATCCCGTTCTTGGACACTATATGCCCTAGAATGACTCCATGCTTAACCCAAAATTGGCATTTGAAAGGGTTCAATGAGATGCGATAAAATATGCACCTTTCAAATATTTTTTGTAGATATAACAAATGCTTCTCCAAGGAAGAATAAACACAAAGGTCGTCTAGGAAAGCTTCACAAAACTCCCTTAGAAATTCTTTAAACGTAGTGTTTATTAATCGTTGGAATGTAGCAGGGGCATTTGTTAAGCCAAAAGCCATAACACAAAATGCAAACACTCGAAACTCTGTGATAAAAGCAGTTTTAGCTTGGTCCTCTAATGCAATTGTGATTTGGTTGTAACCAGAGTACCCATCTAAAAAGCTATAAGCTTTCTTGCCCGCAACTCTTTCAAGCACATGTTCTGAATATGGCAAGGGATAATGATCTCTCCTAGTGGCTGCATTAACTTTCTTGAGGTCCACGCACACTCTTAGTTTCCCATTCTTTTTTGGCCCAATGACTATTGGAGAAACCCATTCTGAGTGCTCAATAGGGTATACGAATCCACATTGGATAAGTTTTTCAATCTCCTCTTGTACAATTTTGGCGTACTTAGGATTCATTGGATAGGGTCGTTGCTAGACGGGTTTAGCAGTGTTGATCATGGGAATTGTATGTTGCACCACAGAAGGTGGAACGCCCTTCATGTCATGATATGTCCAAGCAAAGATATCCTTGTATTCCTTGAGGAGCTCCTTAAGTACAGCCTCTTCAGTTTCGGTAAGGTCTTGAGCAATAAAGACTGGTTTAGACTCCTCACCTGGTTCTGCTAATTCTATCTCTTTAACTACCGCTGGACCATCATAGACTCCACTACTTCCATTGGTAGGTATTCGTTGGGCTTTGGCATACACAACCTTTCGCTCCCCCGTGGTATAAGATTTAAAATTTTCAGGAGCCGTATGTAAGTCAGCAGGCTCTTGTCCTGACGGAGACCTTTCTTTTAGTTCTGCCTCCTTTTGTTGTTGTGCTAACTCTCGGTTTTGACGTCTTCTTATAGTTTGACTCAATTTCGGTTCTGTAACCTCCAATTGAGCGAGGTCAATGGGTCGCGGGCTGCACCACATGACACTCTGGAGATGTTCACCCCAATTGTCTACTAGCTTTCGATGAGCATCACATGCCACTAGATAGCTAAGCCATTCTGCAGTAGATCTTTCCTTGTTTATTCTAGCTCTCACATTTGCTCGATATCGTCGTCTCTTATATGACCTTTGTTTCTTGTTAAGGTTTTGATTTTGGTAAATGTTTGAACTCGACTCGCTTGATAGGTCTTCGCTTGTATCTTCTTCACTCTCATATAAATTACCATAGATGGTCGTACTAGACCTTGAGTGTTCAGTTTCTATACTTGGCTCACTCGATGTTTCCTCAGGTTCTGAATCCATTTCTCCCTGAGATTCCGTCTCTGATGTGTATTGGCCTGAAGCCTTTGAGGAATCATCGGTTTCACTCTCAGGTAGGTGTGCCTCTTTCTTATCATCGGATGTTACATGCGCTACACCTAACATGTTTACTGGTGCAATGTGTGGTATCTCTTCCCCATCTGGTGTTACCCAGGTTGTTCCTCTAGCTCCCCATGTATCTATAGTTGTCGCTAGGTGTACCCAATCGACATTGTCTGACTCAGCCATTCCAGGTAGGATATCCATCTAAGGAGAGCTCTCCCCAATATCCGTGTCTTCGTTACACGTGTAACAATACTGTAATGGAGCTGAGTGAATTGTTGTGTCTGATCGATTATCAATGATGAATTTATTTCCTAGAGGATGCGTTCGACCACTTAAAAGATCAACTCGAATGACAGAGTCTTGGAACTGTAAGTAGACGTGGTTTTTGGACCAGTCATGCACCATTTTCGCTTCCCTCATGAATGGACGCCCTAAGATCATCTCAAATGACATAGGATGCTTGGAAAAATCCATAACAATGAAAGTCTGCCTTACCTTGTGTTCCAAGACCTTGATCCTGAGATCCTTAAGCATTCCAATAGGCGTAACAATAGATCCATTAGCCATTTTTACCACTACGCTTGTGGCTTCAAGGTGAGGTCGCCCCATAGACTCCCAACAACTCTTTGTCACCATGCTGACTCCCGCACCACCGTCAAGGACTCCCTTTACAGTTAATCCTTTAGTAGTGATTGGTAGAGTAGCATTAGATTCATCACCTTCAAAGTATTGCCCCAACTTGTTAACGTGTACTTCAATTACAGATTCATGTCCCGCTAGGTCAGATGGTGGTGCTAAATGTTCCTCATCATTCATTACCGAGTCAGGTTTGTTCATATGTGCAAACTGTGGTAATCCGGCCTGTAATTCTCCATTGAGGAAGGCTTGAAGAGCTGAGACTAGCTCGGGGTCTTTATATAGTTTGGACATGATGGTGGTTCTAACTTCTGAAGACATGAAATCCATCAATTTGGCAACATTTAATGGCATCTTGTGGGACGTAGGAACCTGACAAGAGGATGGTGAAGATGGAATCTCCACTTCCTCAAGGGGGTCGGGCATTCCCTCATTGAACATTCTCTCTAGGAGGAAAGGTATGTGTTCACTTTCAGATGTCCTACCCTCACTCTCTTCCCGAATGATACTGGGTATAGCTAACGGCCTGTAGTTCTTGTGAGGTTGAACTTGTGTGGGAAACACTGTGTCCGACATTTGGATATGTTTGGGTTCAGGTTCTAATGTTCGTTGAGTTTCTTCCACCAAACCCCTCAGTTGTTGGACTCGTTCAATTTCCACTGTTGGGTTTGGATAGGTTCCAATCTTTCTCTTGCAATCCTCATTTTTTGCCTCTCGTGGCTTATCTTGGGGGTTCGCAACTGGGTGGTTTAACTTTCAATACTCTTTTGGTGTTCGTCGTAAGTCCCTCTCGTGATCCTCCTCACTGGCTTTTTCCTTTGTAGTAACAGTTTTGGTCTCCGTGGTCTCTATCGAATCTGAGTCATCCTCAGGGTCATTCATATACACGGGATTCTCTCCTGTCCCTATGTTAGTCTTTGAGCTAGGTTTTGATCTAGAAGCATTAAGGGATTTCTTTCTTTGCGTTTTCTTCTTTCTCGCTCGGCCAATGTATGCAGCATCTCTCTCTTTAAGGATGTAATTTTGCTTTTGGAGCATCGACCGTGTGAGTGCATTCATTGGTGTTATGTTTATAGTTGGTGGTGTCCCATCAACAATCTCTATTATGTTCAATGGTGTGATTTTCGGTGCGTTTGGATTGTTAGGACACTGTGCGATCAAATGATCGATGCCACAACGATTACAAGTGAGTGTTGGCATTGCCAATGCACTCCCTTGACTTGTTTGCATTAGTGCGGCATTCTTTTGCATTCTAATGGGGCACTCAGCTACTCGATGTGGTCCACCACATTCGTAGCACTGCAGAGGTCGTCTCCTGGTAAAACTATTAATGTTTTGGCCTCTTGCTGCTAGCGCAGTAGCTTGATATACCGGTTTGATTTGTCCCCAATGGTCTTCCATATAGTACATGGGACACTCCTCAAGCATGTCGACTCCATAGGTGATACTAGAGTCTATGTCCTCTTCGCAATCTACATAACTACTAGATGACTTGCAACCTATTTGGTTCATAGGTGTAACTCTTGGATGAGGGGGTTGTGGTCCTAGCACTGGAGGTGGCAACGGTGTGGTTTGGACCACATTTTGGGTTCTAGGGACCATGTGCTGTAATGGCAACTGTTGCTCCATGGATGGGGTAGGCATCAATGCAGGAACTCGAGGTGAGTCTGCCCAAGCTATAGGCGGTCTATTTTCCATGATGCGTTTAAGCATTAGGCAATCCTTCGCTTGATGACCATACCTACCACACGCGTTACAAGTCCCGTTAAACTTTACTCTGAAAGTAGGGCATTCACTCGTAGTATGTGGGCCCAAGCAAATTGAGCACCATTGTTGCTCCCTTTTTGGATACATATGAGTGTTTTATGGAGCACGATTACCCCTAAGGCTTACTTGGATGGCCTTTGTGAGATCTGCCAAAGTCATCTCAGATATCATTTGCTCTTTCACGATTGGCTTTATCTTCATTGGTCATGCCCTGATGCTTGCGAGCTACTAGACTTCGGCTCGGCAGACACTCTTTCTCCTCCAATCATCAAATTATCCTCCAATTGGATTGCATTCATGGTGACTGCTTCCCAAGTAGTGATACCTCTAATGACTAGGGCATTATAAATACTTTCATGCCGTAGTCCCCTAATGAATCTATCGAGCAATCGGTTGTTGTTGAATCGCTCATATGGATTGCATCGAGAATTCAAATTCTTTAGGCGACTAATGAAGTCTCTCACGGATTCACCTTCTTCTCATTGGGCTTTCTGGAGCTGAGACGCTACACCCCAAAGTACTCCCTCTCGTATGTATTCTTTTAAGAACAGTCTCCTAAGAGTAGAGTAGATCGTTTTCTCTTCTACTCTTAAGGTTCTATACCAATCTCCAGCCTTTCCGCTTAGGGTCAAACTCAAAGCCTTACACTTATGTAGCTCATTGTGCTCTTCCAAGGAATCGCACACATGTTCAAAGACTTCCATATGCTTTCTAGCATCTCCGTCTCCACTGAATTTCTATGTGAGCTTAGCTACTTGAACTGCCTTGCTCCTAGGCTCTCTATCAGGTGCACTACGCATGTTTTCCGCAATAGAGCGACCGATAGTGTGAGCAAATGCTGCCAAATCTCCTATTTGAGCAGGTATAATGGGTGTATGTGCTCCTGGAACCACATGTGAGATGGGAGTTGGCCTTGGCCTTGGCATACCCGCGGCTCTTGGGTCCCATATTTCGTATGGTAGTGTACCAGATGGTGGTCCAAAGTTTACATGCGTGGCCCTAGGCATAGGGGGTGCCTGATATGGCATGTTATTATTAAATGGCATGGCTCCACTTGTATAAGAGCTTGGATAATGCCATTGTGGATTGTAAGCTCTTGGAATAATCGGAGGTGTAGGAGCTACATGAGGCTGAGGTACGACAGGTGCACATGATTGATACATACATGTAGGTATAGTTGGGGGCACTGTGCTACTAGACATCGGCACAGTGTTAACAAATGAACTCCATGGTGTACTTCTTGTCATGCTCACCACTGGGATATGCATGGTAGCTGTAGTGTCATTAAGAGAAAGATGAGCTAGATCTGGGAAGGTAAAGCTGCCACTTGTGGGCTCAGATTGTACTGAGGCTCCTGGTGAAACAACATATGGAGGATCAATGGGGCTCACTGAGGGAGTCTCCATTTGTGACAGGGTTGGTTGGTTGGCCTTTCCCGTATCCAAGAATCTCATTAGGCTTGTTGAAGGCATGTTGATCCCTGTGTTCTGTCTTTCTAACTCGACAATCCTATGGAGGGCATCACAGACTTTCTGTTGTTGCTCATCTATGCTAGTAGCACCCGATGTGGATTGTAGAACATCTAACCAACCCGCATGATAGGTGTGTCTTGTGTACTGATCAGTTAAAGCTTCTACTTGTAGGTCATACTCCCAATTTTTCGTTTAGGAATATCCCATCTAGGCCTGGCGTGCTGGAGGTTTCCCTCAAGGTGGAAGCATTATTGCTCCCCATCGCTTGCCCCTCCGTGACTGCTACCTTGGGAGCACTCAGTTGCTCGGTTGGCATGATTGTTGTCATAGGAGCCTTTGCTTTCAGGGTTCGCCTTTTTCTAGCCTTCGTAGGTTCTGAATTTCCCTCTCCCTTGTTGCTCGCATATAGCGTTCGATCTCTTGTACTTCGGCAAGACTCCTACCATCGGGTAGTAAAACCTCAAAGGGAGATAGTCCTAAAGGATCAGGAGGTGCAGTGGATGGAACATTCACATGCACACTCTCAAGAAGCATAGGGTCTATTTTAGGTATGAATGACGAATGTACTTCCCCACTCCCTTCATTTATTTCATTAACCGCATGTTCGGAGCGAGTAGCTCTACTAAGGGTCTCTTTTAAGAGGCTAAACACGCTGGACCCGAGCCGTGGGCCCATGTCATGCATGTCTTGACTTGAACTATCAGGGTTTGGTGTAGGATACCCCTCCATGACTTCGTAGTCAGAGGAAGAATCTCTAGACGCGATATGAGGATCTTGGGTCGCGCTACCTTGAGTCCCGGCCGAAGGTCCAGAACCTAGGGTGGAGGAATAATGGGTGCCCGCGTAAATGGAGGCACTACCAATATGCTCGTGCTCTAACACTCGTCCAGAGCGTAGGTTCATATGACTTGGATCCCCTAGAAGTGTCAGTGAGGGCCCGTGAAGGCTGCTCACCTAGTAATTTTGGGTGTTTTGCAACCCAAGTCTTTTCTTATTTATTTAATTTTTGATTTTTTGGTCCTTTTTTTCTGACCCAGCTATAAAATAGAACGTATGATAGCTCAAAACGAGCGTCTCGGTCAGAGGGACGTGCTGTGCTTTACAGCCCTCCGTTTGGTCACTTTATGCCTTCGGAATTCCTAAAACCGTCAATTTCAAGTAGGGAACTAGGCCCAAATTAGAAAGTCTAAGGGTGCAAGTGGGAAGAGAAGGGAGGAGAGTGGAGGACTTGCCCCACATGCTCTCATTCCCTCTTGAGGGGGTAGGGTATATATATAAGAGTGACTCAAGTATATATCATAGGACTGAGGCCTGGGCCTGGGCCTGGGCTTGGGCTTGGGCCTGGGCTTGGGGAAATGATCCCGATCCCGATCAAAATTTTAGTGTAGCCCCCCAGTCACTCATGCTTAAATATTTTTGGTTATTTATTTATTTATTTATTTTTTATTTTTTATTTTTATTTTTAGGCGATGGCCGCGCGTGGTTTAGGTGACCCTTTCTTGGCCACACACACTGTCACCTACCTAACCTCCCAGTCAATAGCTCATAGCTCACAGACAGCTCACTACCTTATCTACTTACTAACAGTGCTGCTAACTACTGAGTAATCTGCTAATTGCTTAGTGACAGTGAGCTAACTGTCCACCTACTTCCTCTCTCACTACCTTACTGTGCAAAGACTGTGTGCAGGCAAACCTTGACAGAAAACTGTGTACAGACTGTGTGCAAGCGGAAATTTCTAACTGCCTTCCTACTTATTCATTCACTGCAAACAAGCTAACGACTAATAATTGTGCAAAGACTGTGTGCAAACAGAAAACACAACATTATGCAGAAATCACGGAACTTGCAGACAACATAGAAATTAACAACTTGCAGAAAAACAACTCATTCCTCTTCCTCTTCCTCTTCCTCTTCTTTCCTACTACAAACAACTCATAGGAGAAGCACAAAGTGCCTCTTGGGCTTAGTGCAGGGCGATTCCCCGGCAGCGGCGCCAAAAATGTGCGCTCCTTGCCTCACTGTCGAAGCAAGGGACTTGCCGATACACCGTGTGCGAGCCACAAATGGCTCCAAGCACACAACAAGACTAATCTAGCAAGCTCAAAAGAGGGCAATGGTGTGTCACTCACCGCTCTATGCTCCTGCCGTGGAGGATTCCTCGCCGCGATGAAGAAGAAGCTGCAGTCGTGCCGCGCTCAACCGCTTCGCCGCCGTCGTGCCTTCGTAATGCTCGATCGCACACACACTCTCCCTCTCTCTCTCTCTCACACACACACACATACACACACACACACGAGGAGGTGAGGAAGAAGAAGATGGAGATGGAGATGGAGCAAGAGCACTCTTCTATTGCAAAAATGAGAGAATAAGTGAATTTTAGGTTTAGTTGGCTTTTATATGAGCTCACCCCATTCACACTTGGGCGCCCATGCTTAGCCCACTAATCCCTTGAATGTCCCGGTTAGAGTGCGCCTCTCATCGGCGATCACTCTTACCCTTTTCCTATTGGACCGACAAGCCCGGTACCTGACTCTACCAAATACATAATACACGTCCGTCGTAGGTGATGGGGTGTCCGTGAGCCATGAGGGTTAACACTAAGCGTGCCTCTACGGGGTTTAGATCTGACACAAAGGGAAGCGTTGGATTGAACCCTGTCTCTGAAGGAGTACGAGCGGAGGTGCGACGCGAGAGAGTGCGCGAGAAGAAGGGCACGACGATATGGTGAACTCGCTCTACTGTAATGTGTAGAGCATAGTGAGTTCTTATTAGGTTTTTACAAAAGAATATGTGTACATACCTGGCGGCCCGCCCACTTACCTGGGCGACCACATTGGGCTTTATACCCCAACAACCTCCCACTTAAAGTCCAATGTGGTACTTTAAGTGTGAGAGAAGCTACTATACAAGCTAATATACAAGAGATGTAGAGAAGTGATGTACTACCCTACACCTAATTGCTTGTGAAAATGCGCAAAGCTCTCTGAGGGAAGTCCTTTTGTAAGTAGATCAGCATGATTTTTTGTGGTGTGAACTTTGACAAGCTGAAGTTGCTTATCCTCGAGCATTTCCCTGATGAAATGATACTTCACATCCACATGCTTTGTGTTTGAGTGATAAACTGGATTGCGAGCCAATTGTATAGCACTTTGACCATCACAATATAACACAGGCATCTCTTCTTTGATTCCCAAATCTGTTACTAGTCGATTAAGCCAAATTGATTCTTTGCATGCCTCTGATGCTGCAACATATTCAGCCTCTGTAGTAGACTGAGTAACACAATCTTGTAATCTAGAACGCCATGATACTGCTCCACCAACCAATGTAAAGACATACCCTGACATAGACCTTCGGTTGTCTAAGTGACCTACATAATCTGAGTCTGTAAAACCCTTTACACTTAGCTCTTGACTCCCATAGCATATATGCATACTCTTTGTAGCTTTCAGGTATCTCAATATTCCTTTCACTGCCTCCCAATGTTTCTTGCCTAGGTTTGACATGTATCGACTTATTACTCCCACTGCAAATGCAATGTCTGGGCGAGTAGCAATCATTGCATACATCAAACTACCCACTGTAGACCCATTGGAATCTTATCCATTTCAGCATGTTCTTCCTCAGACACAGGACAATCTTGTTTGCTAAGTTTCACATATGGTGGCAATGGAACACTCAGTGCCTTTCCCTTCTCCATATTGAAACATTGCAAAACCTTGTCAATATACTCTATTTGAGATAACCAAATCAACTTCTTTGATCTGTCTCTCTCAATGCGCATACCAAGTATATGACTTGCCTCACCCATGTCTTTCATGTCAAACGATTTTGCCATCTTTGACTTCAAAGCTGAAATTTCTTCCAAGTGCTTGCCAGCAATCAACATGTCAACCACATACAAAATAAGGATCAGCCAACTACCATCCTTAGCCTTCTTTGTATATAGACAGTGATCGAACTCACTACGTTTGTAGCCTTGAGAAAGCATAAACTTGTGGAATTTATGGTACCATGCCCTCGGTGATTGTTTTAAGCCATAAAGACTCTTTAACAACTGGCATACCCAATCTTCCTTGCCTTTCTCAACAAACCCTTCTGGCTGCTGCATGTAAATTTCCACATCTAAATCACCATGCAAGAACGCTGTCTTGACATCCATTTGGTGCAACACCAAATCTAATATGGCAACCAATGCAAGAAAGCATCTCAATGTAGTCATCTTGACCACCGGAGAGAAGACTTCATCAAAGTCAATGCCTTGTTCTTGCTTAAAGCCCTTGGCAACAAGACTTGCTTTGTACTTTGGCTGACTATCATGAGCGGTGATCTTATACCTGTAAATCCATTTACAGGGTAGAGCCTTTTTGCCCCGTGGTAATTTAACTAGCTTCCATGTCTTGTTTTTATGCAGAGCTGTCATCTCTGACTGCATGGCCAATTGCCAATTCCCGGAGTCCTTCAGTTGCACTGCTTCCTTGTAACATGAAGGCTCATTGCAATCAGTCAACATGACATAGTTCATAGATGGAAAAAACCTATCAGGAGGTCGCGTGACACGTCCAGATCTACACACAATAGGTGGCTCAGGCTCAGCCACAACCTGTGGTTCCACTCTATCCTGTCCTTGCTCCTCTTGAGCCCTGACATTTTGTCTTGCACGTGCAGGTCCATCTTCTTGGAAGACAACTCTTCTAATCTCCTCAACCCTCTCTGGTTTAGAATGATATTTGGATGCATTAAAGTGAACATCATTGCTGCGGACAACCTTTCTGGATTCGGGATCCCAAAGTCTGTACCCCATCTCACCAGAATTACCATAGCCTAGAAAGATGCACTTTCTACTCTTTGGCTCAAGTTTGTTCCTAAATTCCTTTGGAACGTGAGTATATGCCTCACAGCCAAAGACTCTGAGATGCTTGTATGAGGGCATTTTGCCTGACCATACCATCTCTCGCACTGAATCCTTTTGCAAAACCTTGCTAGGAGATCTATTTACAAGATGAACAGCTGTTGATACAGCTTCAGCCCAAAACCCATTTGGCAGCTGTGCATTAGACAACATACTTCTGACCTTCTCTTGTATGGTCCTATTCATCCTCTGAGCGACACCATTTTGAGGAGGATTGTAAGGAGCAGTAAGTTCACGTTTTATACCTTTTGACTCACAAAAGTCCTGAAAGGCCTTTGAAACATACTCTCCACCATTGTCAGTGCGTAAGCATTTAAGCTTCTTGCCACTCTGATTCTCCACAAGTGTCACAAACGTTTTGAAGACAGTAAACGCTTCATCCTTGTGCTTGAGAAAGTAAACCCATAATTTCCTCGAGTAATCATCTATAAATGTCATAAAGTAAGAAGCTCCCCCTAGAGATAGGTTAGGCATAGGTCCACACAAATCACTATGAACAAGTGCCAACTGTGTATCTCTTCTACTGCTTCTATGCTTATGTGGCTGCTGTGTTTGCTTACCATACAGACAATGTTCACAGAATTCAAAATCATTAAATGAAAATCCAGGCAAATAACCAGAACGAGACAAGAGTTCCATTCCCTTCTTCGACATATGTCCTAACCGGCTATGCCACAAAGAGACGTTCGGCTGCTCGGTTACATTGATTACATTTTTAGAGACATTTGATACATAAATCATGTAAAGTCCTCCAGACTTTACTCCATGTTCTACTGTCATAGAACCCTTGGATATCTTCCACATGTTCTGTCCAAAAGTGGTGACGTAGCCACATCATCAAGTAAACCTGTGCTGATCAAGCTCTTTGTAATTGCGGGAACATGTCTCACATTCTTCAGCGTGAAAGAAGAGCCATTCTGAAACTTCAATTGAACATCTCCAACACCTAAGATCTCACATGTCTGCCCATTGCCTAGCCGAACATGATCTTTAGTGGTCACATAAGAGGTAAACCACTCCTTGTTTGGAGACACATGAAGTGATTCCCCTGAGTCTATAATCCAGTCACTCAGTGCATTTCCATCAGATGCTGTAAGAAGAGCTGAGTCCATTGTATTCTTCAAGAAGTAGATGTCTCCTGACACTAGACTGTCATCCTCTGCAACAGTGTTTGTCACATTTATTTCTTGAATCTTCACTGAGGACTTGTTCTTCTCACCATGGTCTTCAGCTTTCTCTTTGCCTTTTTCTGCTTTCCATTCTCTTCAGTCTCTTTTCATGTGACCCTTCTTGCCACAATGGTAGAATTCTATGTCACTCTTGCCTTTAGCACTGCGGGACTTGCTACGAGACTGATTCCTCTTTCCACCTTTGTACTTTTCTTTGGTCCTTCCCCTGACAACTAAGGTTGTTCCTTTGCCTTTGTCCATTGTCTTTCTATTGGTTTCTTCAGTAAGCAGACTTCCTTCTACACCTGCTATGTTCAAACCATCTGGAGGTGCAGAATTACTCAAAGCTGTGCGAAAAGTGTCCCAACTTTCTGGCAATGTGATCAACAGGAACATAGCTCTAACAGGTTCATCAAACTTGACACCTTGAGCTGACAACTGACTATAGATTGTGTTGAATTCATTCAGATGATTGGACATAGGTGTCCCTTCTTTCATCTTCAAGTCAACAAGCTTCTTACACCAGTATACCTGTGAAGCTGCACTCTGCTTCTCATAAAGATCACTCAGCTTTAACCATGCTTGATAAGCCGACATCTCGTCTGCTACATTGAAGTAAACGCTTTCTACCAAAGTCAGCATAATGGTAGAAAGTGCCAATTCATCCATTTCGCTCCATTTATCTTCGTCCATATCTTCTGGTTTTATCCCCTTGAGATTTATAGGTTTTATCTGCTTCTTTTGTACCAACACGTGCCAAATCTGGTTCTTCCACAATGGGAAATTGGTTCCATCCAGCTTCTTGATGTTGTAAAGAGTAGTGTCCTGTGATCCAGCCATAGCTACGCTTCACAGTAGTTTACTTTCCTGGGAAAAGTTCGGCAGAGTTTCCCCTGCAAACTGACCTCTGAACCAATATCAACCTGTCAAATGAACCAAGAAAGCTTCAGATTCTGCATAAATTTCGGCAGAGTCTCCTTTGTAAAATGGCTCTGGTGTACTCAAAAAACAGACCAAAAAACAGCTCAAAAACACTGTCTCTCTGACACTGTAAGTTGTGGGTAAACCTGTCCTACACCTGTACTATCTCTGACTGTTCTGTCACTGTCCTGTAAGCATAGACTACGACAATGCCTCAACGGCAGTAAAGCAAAGATGCAATCCCAACTGTCTAACTCACAGTCAATACATCCTAGCTGCCTATCTAAGGGTGCTCGAGGGATCGCTCCAAGACCTGTATCACCGAAAGGATCTCAACATTCGAGAATCCCCCAGCTCAATAAAACCTCACTCAACCCACAACAAAGGCTGCAGTAAATCTGACAGTACATAGACTTCCCACAAAGTCATACATGCACAAATTTCCCACTGTATGCTGTAACCGCTGCGGCGGTTGTTTGCTGCGTGACTCACAGCCAGCAAACCCTCAACAGGCATACATCATCTCTGACAATACATCCCATGTGGAAGTACCTGCAATGTTAGGATGAAATCTGGAATATCAAGCAGCAAACACAAGCTACCTGATGAACTAGTGGATGTCGCCTACAGTCTGTGTGTAGATACGCCCGTGTCGTATGTGACACATCTCCAAGAACTGTGAGCCGTCCTTCGATGTGTAGACAGCCACAAATCAACACTCTGGGAGTGTCGATATCCTCAGCACTTGTAGTCGTAGGCCGAAAACCCCAAATTTGGAGAGTCGGATCTGCACCCGTCGAGACCACGTAGTCGAAAATGGCATGCGCAGACCTTTGTCGAAGCCGAACGGTGGCCGAGATGACCTCAGAATGAAATTCTGAGCACACCAAGGCCTACGAGCTTTCCCACAAGATTTGGGGCCGTGTCTTTGCCTGTCGAATTTCACTCCAATCTGAGCTGGTGACTCTAGCTTCCTGCAGTGCTGCCCCGAGCCTCGATCTGAGCTCTGATACCAGTTGAAGGAGTACGAGCGGAGGTGCGACGCGAGAGAGAGTGCGAGAAGAAGAGCACGAGGATATGGTGAACTCGCTCTACTGTAATGTGTAGAGCATAGTGAGTTCTTATTAGGTTTTTACAAAAGAATATGTGTACATACCTGGCGGCCCGTCCACTTACCTGGGCGACCACATTGGGCTTTATACCCCAACAGTCTCATGCAAGCTCCACAGGCGGTTGCTATCTCTTGTCAAGTGTTTCTTGCACTGGTTGCAGACGTACACATCCATATAGCGTCTTCGCTTCCTTGAAGTGGATTCCGCAACTGAAGGTAGAAGCTGACGTGTTAGCTGGCGGTGGAACAACAAGCGTCCACATTTTTCGCAGGGTGTAATGGGCTTGTCCTTGATGCTTTTGTTGTATCTCTTAATCACCTTGCTCAACCTGGCATGGGTGCGTCGTATCTGAGCACCGGTGACCAGGCCCTTCTCATTCTTCAGGCGTGAAAGCTTGCATTTCACGGCCTGGGTTGTGTGCAACGTGTGTGGGTGTTTGGCTTGGAACATGCGGACGACCTCAATATCTGGCAAAGCCTCATGCAACAAGGATAGCTGATGCAAAGTGGCCACCTCATCTTCTTTCCATCGAACACGTGCATGGCTTGAGCACGTTGTGAAGGTGGGAAGGCATGTGATGCCGTTGCTTGTTTCGGAGAGCAGAATGCCCTTTGCAAGAAATGGTTTCGATGGCATCCCCAACATGATTGTTCTCACGCTTCCATTTCTTTTCAAATACACTTTTAACCTACAAGTCACAAAGCAAGCGAAGGCCGTTAATATGTCGAGGCTAAGGGCAAGTGAGTTGGTGGATGTTGAATACAAAGATGAGAATTTTGTGACTGTCATTGAGCTAGTGGCCCCATCAGTACGGAAGAAGAGGCATGCACCCGGGACAGCATGTCTATCATGCAAGAAGCTCTCAAAGAAGTCGTTGAGCAAATTTAATCTAAGGTCATGCGCTGCACCTGTTGAGTTTTGGAGATGGTGTAGCACGAGGAAGATGTCTAATTGTTCGGAAACTGTGACGCGAAAACTGTATCGACATTGTGTTCGGCCAAGTGAGTCATTGGAAAGACACACAAAGATTGTAAACATTAAGTCAGCTTGTGTGTTTGTTTGTGTACGTGTGTTAGAGAGAGATAGAGAGAGAGAGAGAGAGAGAGAGAGAGAGAGAGAGAGAGAGAGAGAGAGAGAGAGAGAGAGAGAGAGAGAGAGAGAGAGAGAGAAAGTTTGTGCTTTGGAAGGTTGAAAAGATGGAGAGGAAGGAAGAGTAGAGAGCGAGTTATGGAGAGACACCACGGACTTTCTTCTGAAACGGGATATACAATGGACAAGCCAAAATTTAGTTCATCGATTGTAGAGGGGTCTAGGTAAGGAAGGATAGTTATTCATGGTAAAAGGCCAAAAGCTATTCAAATACATGCTCTCAAAGCATCTAGGTTTCCAACAGAGGAGTGAAAGATATCATAGACCCATTTGTGCCAATTTTGAACACACCCTTGACAACAGATGTCGATAAAATATCCCTCACCTCTGAAATGCTCTCCATGTACACCTCCTTGAAGCTCTTGGCAAGCCCAGAAGACGATCCACCATAGATCCTGACACTTGACCCGCCACAACACGTCTGTCAATGGTGCTTCGAATCTGTGCCTCCAGTCTGAGCGTCGTGTTGATGATGTGATCTTTATCGCAAACAGAACAACACAGTCGGACTTCAACCTTCTTCACCTTCGGCGAGTCACAAACTGAGCAATGGAAATGCAAGAGAGCTCTATTGAAGTTCACAAAGCGCAAAGTCCCCACAACCTACAAAACAAACAAACGTGTAAAGACCACTAAAGATGCCTTCATCCGGTTGAGTGCAAACCATGCAAAGTCACCTCTCTATTGTAGCCGAGAGTCTCACACTGTCTATGAAATGCTATGGTCAATTCTTCCTTCAAACGTGATCCTCGCACGGGGGCCAAAGTTGTGACATCCAGAACAAACAATGTGCGCACCTTGCCAACAAAGAGGCCAATATTCCTAGCCACAAACATAACAATGTCCTCCCTAGCCATCTGGGCCATGACCCAATCGTAGTCTTGCTTTCGAGAGTTGACAAAGCTCACCTACATATGACAGAAGGTTTGTCAATATCGAAAGAAAGAAACGTTGAAGCCAATGCTTCTGATATGTACAACTGCTTTGTCGTCTGGGGTCGGGCCATCAACAACAACCAAATCCCCAAATGTAGTACCAATTCTTTGATGGAAATTACGACTTTGCAAGACAACAAACTGAAGTCGCGGAGCGGAGCGTGGGTCGACTCTCACACACACACACACACACACACACACACACACACACACACACACACACACACACAGTGAGCTTACACAGTACAGTACACAGAGAACTGTTAGAAGGGTTATCTCCCAATAAACTTAGTATTCACAAAGTATAAGTTAGTATATACAAAGAGTTAGAGGGAAGTGAGTTAGGCGGGCGGGCGGCCATATCCGCATAAGAGGCCACTTGGGCTTTAATCCCAACAACCTCCCACTTAAAGTCCAATGTGGCACTTTAAGTAACTGTAAATCTATGAACATAAATGTACAAAGATTTACATGGCTGCCATCTATCCAATGCCCAATAACTCACGACAATGCACAAAGCCCTCTCCTGGAAGTCCCTTTGTGAGTAGATCAGCAGGATTGTCCTTGGTGTGGATCTTCAGCAGTTGTATCTGCTTGTCTTCAAGTACTTCCCTAATGAAGTGATATTTGACATCAATATGCTTAGTCTTCGAATGGAACACTGGATTCTTTGCCAATTGTATAGCACTTTGACTATCACAATATAACTCTGGCATATCTACTTTGATTCCCAAGTCTGCAACCAATCTACCAAGCCAAATAGCTTCTTTGCATGCCTCATTTGCTGCAACATACTCAGCTTCTGTAGTAGACTGCGTAACACAATCTTGTAATCGAGATCGCCATGATATGGCACCTCCAGCCAATGTAAAGACATAGCCTGATGTAGATCTCCTCTTATCCAAGTCTCCTGCATAATCTGAGTCAGTGTATCCTCTGACACTCAAATCCTGACTACCATAGCATATGCGCATACTCTTTGTATGTTTTAAGTATCTCATGATACCTTTCACTGCCTCCCAATGTTTCTTGCCGGGATTTGACATATATCTGCTAACCACTCCCACTGCAAATGCAATATCCGGACGTGTAGCAATCATTGCATACATCAAACTACCCACTGCAGACGCATATGGAATCTTATCCATTTCAGCCTTTTCTTCCTCAGACACAGGACAATCTTGTTTGCTAAGTTTCACATATGGTGGCAATGGAACACTCAATGCCTTTCCCTTCTCCATATTGAAACGTTGCAAAACCTTGTCAATATACTCTGTTTGAGATAACCAAATCAACTTCTTTGGTCTGTCTCTCTCAATGCGCATACCAAGTATATGACTTGCCTCACCCATGTCTTTCATGTCAAACGATTTTGCCATCTTTGACTTCAAAGCTGAAATTTCTTCCAAGTGTTTGCCAGCAATCAACATGTCATCCACATACAAAATAAGGATCAGCCAACTGCCATCCTTAGCCTTCTTTGTATATAGACAGTGATCGAACTCACTACGTTTGTAGCCTTGAGAAAGCATAAACTGGTGGAACTTATGGTACCATGCTCTCGGTGATTGTTTTAAGCCATAAAGACTCTTTAACAACTGGCATACCAAATGTTCCATGCCTTTCTCAACAAACCCTTCTGGCTGCTGCATGTAAATTTCCACATCTAAATCACCATGCAAGAACGCTGTCTTGACATCCATTTGGTGCAACACCAAATCCAATATAGCAACCAATGCAAGAAAGCATCTCAATGTAGTCATCTTGACCACTGGAGAGAAGACTTCATCAAAGTCAATGCCTTGTTCTTGCTTAAAGCCCTTGGCAACAAGACTTGCTTTGTACTTTGGCTGACTATCATGAGCAGTGATCTTATACCTGTAAACCCATTTACAAGGTAGAGCCTTTTTGCCCTGTGGTAATTTAACCAACTTCCATGTCTGGTTTTTATGCAGAGCTGTCATCTCTGACTGCATGGCCAACTGCCATTTTTTTGAGTCAACCACTTGGAATGCTTCCTTGTAACAAGATGGTTCTCCGCAATCTGTGAGCATGACATAATTTAGAGATGGCACATAACGATCAGGTGGTTTGGAGACACGCTCAGAACGTCTCACCACAACTGATTCTGCCTCTCTAGCCACTATAGGCTGTTCCTGAGCCTGACCATGCTGTCTTGATGTGTTAGCACTAGGTCCACATTCCCTGAAGACAACTATTCTGATGTCCTCTGTCTTCTCTGGCTTAGCGTGAAACTTGGCTTCATTGAAATGCACATCATTGCTACGAATAAGCTTTCTGGACTCAGGATCCCAAAGTCGGTAACCCATCTCGCCCGATTCTCCGTAGCCAAGAAATATACACTTCTTGCTCTTTGGTTCTAACTTATTTCTGAACTCCTTAGGAATATGGCTATAAGCTTCAGAACCAAAGACTCTGAGATGCTTATACGAAGGTGCCTTGCCTGTCCATAGCATCTCGGCCACTGCACTCTTATCCAGAACCCTACTAGGAGACCTGTTGATCAAATGGACTGCTGTAGCCACTGCTTCCGCCCAAAATCCATCAGGCAACTCAGCATTTGACAACATGCTTCTGACCTTCTCTTGTATGGTCCTATTCATACGTTCTGCAACCCCATTCTGTGAAGGATTATATGGTGCAGTAAGTTCCCGCTTAATCCCTTTTGCTTCACAAAAGTCTTGAAAAGCTTTGGAAACATACTCTCCACCATTGTCAGTTCTCAAGCACTTCAGCTTCTGACCACTCTGATTCTCCACCAGCTGCAAGAATGTCTTAAAGACCTTGAGCACCTCATCCTTGTGCTTCAAGAAGTAAACCTATACTTTGCGAGAATAGTCATCTATGAATGTACAAAAGTACGTTGCTCCCCCTAGTGACAAACTAGGCATTGGTCCACATAGATCACTGTGTACAAGAGCTAACCGTTCGTCCCTACGATTCCTCTTTGATCTGTGCGGTTCCTGTGTTTGTTTACCATAAACACAATGCTCACAAAACTTGAAATCTTGAAATGAAAAGCCAGGCAAATAACCATAATGAGAAAGTATTTCCATTCCTCTTTTTGACATATGTCCCAACCTACGATGCCACAGTGACACACTTGGCTGCTCAATCACATTAATTACATGGTTTTTAACCTCTGAAACATGTAAAGTGTACAGAGTTCCTCACTTGCTGCCATGTGCTACAGTCATCGAACCTTTGGAGATCTTCCAAGCGCTGTTCCCAAAAACTGTCACATAACCCGCATCATCCAACTTCCCTGTACTAATCAAGCTCTTTCGGATTGCTAGAACATGTCTGACATTCTTGAGCCATAAAGAAGAGCCATTCTGAAACTTCAACTGCACATCTCCCACTCCAAGTATGTCACAAACCTGCTCATTGCCAAGTCTGACATAATCTTTAGTAGCCACATATGATGTAAACCACTCTTTGTGCGGAGAAACATGTAAAGATGCAGTCAAGAAAACAGAATCAAGATTGCTTGTAAGGAAGATGTCACCAGCTGCTATACTAGAATCACTGTCTCAACCAGATCCTGTGACATTCACCTCTTCAATCTTCACTAAACTCTTCTTTTCATCTTGCTCAGAACTCTTTGTTTTTCCTTTTTCTTGTTTCCACTTCGTACAGTCTCGCTTCATGTGACCCTTCTTGCCACAATGGTAGCATTCTATGTCATCCTTTGACTTCGAATCACGAGACTTACTTCGGTTTTGTGCCTTCTTACCCTTGTTCTCTTTAAACTGTTGTCTCCCTCGAACCACCAAAGCACTATTGCCTTTGCCTTTGTCAATGTTCTTCCTGTTCACTTCCTCTGTGAGCAAGCTGCCTTCTACATTGGCACTTGTAAGACCTTCTGGCGCGACAGAATTACTTAATGCTGTACGAAAAGTATCCCAACTGTCTGGCAAAGTGATTAAGAGAAACATAGCCTTCACTGAATCTGGAAAGACTATCTCCTGTGCTGTTAACTGGCTGAAAATTGTGTGAAATTCATTCAGATGATTTGACATGGCTGTCCCTTCCTTCATCTTCAAATCCACCAATTTCTTGAGCCAGTAAATCTGAGAAGCAGCACTTTGTTTCTCGTACATACCACATAGATTTTGCCATACGCCATACGCTGTAGTCTCTTCTGCTACGTTGAAGTAAACATTTTCTGTCAGTGTCAGCATGATTGTGGAACAAGCTAACTCGTCAAGCTCTTCCCACTCATCTTCAGCCATACCTTCTGGTCTCTCCCCTTTGAGCTTCAGTGGCTTCACTTGTTTTTTATGCACCAAAACCTGCCAAATCTGCTTCTTCCAGAATGGAAAGTTTGTGCCATCCAGCTTCTTTATGTTGTAAAGAGTCTCACTCTGAGAAGATGCCATATCTGCCAAACTGTTTACTTTTGGGAAAAATCCGGCACAGTTTCCCCTGTAAACTAGCCTCTGTACACAATAAACAAGCTGTAAACAACAAGCTGAACACCTTTCCTCAGGAACTGTCAGTACTTTGGAAACATTTTGACAGAGTCTCCCCTGTAAACTGAGCTCTGAGATCCAAAAGATAGCTAAAAAACAATCATAAATAGCTGACCAGTGACAAATCTGAAAATCTGTGTAATATGCTGTCCTGTAAGCATACACTGTCTCATGTCTGGGCGATCACAAAACCTGTATCTATCTCAAGACTGAACCCTGAACAATGCCTCAACGGCCTGACGCATAAGATGCAATCCAGTGTCTACACAAAGTCATACATCCTATGGGATAAAAGTCGCCGAAGAGGATGCGTGTAGAGGGGAGCTCCAGCAACCTAATCCACCTCACACTGGGTAACCCAGCCCCCAGTGCTTGGCTTCAAAAAACCTCACACACGACCCTCTCAGATGGTTCAGCAAATTGCCCAGAACTAGCATACATCCTACAATAGACCAATCACTGCCTATGACCGCTGCGGCGGTCTGTCTACTAGCGTGACTCACAACTAGCAGACCCACAATCACAGTACATCAATCTGCAATACATGCCAGTGGTGTCAAGCCGTCGTATGGCCACACCTCCCCTAGAACCTGGCAAGCACAAGAAGTAACAATGCAAACTGCAATATATATATCTGATGATATATATGTGTACCTGGTCTATAGATGATGCTCTGAAGACTAATGAGTGATGTATGTCGATGCCGATATTGATGTCGGCCACCTCCTGCTTGCCAATCTACACAAGACGGATTTCTTTGCGGCTGAAATCTATCTTCTGCTGTAGTGCTCAGAACGAAATTCTGAGGGCATAAACGGCTTCGAAAGGGGGGTAAAACCTCAGGTCACCTCCAGGTCACCTACTGGAAACGCTCCCAGAATGCCGAGTGTGAATTTTCGAACTCCGGATCCAAAATCTGCCGGAAAAGTGCGCGCGTGCGCGCGCGCGATTGCGCAAACCCGCACTGAACCAAGCCTCTGATACCAATTGAAGTCGCGGAGCGGAGCGTGGGTCGACTCTCTCACACACACACACACACACACACACACAGTGAGCTTACACAGTACAGTACACAGAGAACTGTTAGAAGGGTTATCTCCCAATAAACTTAGTATTCACAAAGTATAAGTTAGTATATACAAAGAGTTAGAGGGAAGTGAGTTAGGCGGGCGGGCGGCCATATCCGCATAAGAGGCCACTTGGGCTTTAATCCCAACACAAACGCCAGTGTCGCTAAGGGCGGACGTGGGCTAGTAGTCTCGGAAATTGCAGCGCCAGCAAGAAATGTGCTTATCTTGGTCTCAGGATAGAAAGCTAAAGTAACATGGAATGGGTCACAAGGTCTAATGGTTGTCGACGCACTGACATGCAAGGAGAACAAAGCTGACCCAGCATCGTTATGGTTTTTAGCCCTCACAAGAGAACAGTCAAACCTGACGAACAAGCCAATCTTGAGCTCCCTGGTGTAGGTCTCAATGAAGGGATCCACAATGATGATCGTGATCGTGTCAATGCACTCAGCATCGACGATGTCGAACTTGAAGTAACGTGCATTTTTCTTTTGCCTAGACGAGATGGAACGGTATGTGCCATACCAATTCAAGATTTTCCCCTCTATGGAAAAAGGTTTACTATCCTCATCTATATCGCTGATCATGAATAGCGGCAAGGTTTCCTTGACTAACAAGCTTTTCCCTTTGTCCAGTAGCTTGCCACTGACCAAGACATTCTGAGCAGCTGAAGATTGGCCAATTTCAGAAAATGAGGCTGCAGCTTTCCCTAATTCGCGAGATGGGCAAGGAAGTTGTTGTTGAGACAAAGACGGTGCTTGTGCGCACTCCTCTCCTAGTGGAGAGTATCCTTTTCCTGCAAAAAAAAGCAAAGCACCATCTTAACACAACTCGACACTAAAGAATGCACTTTAGCGAAGAACACCGTAGACACGTAAAGGCTGTTCCACAAAGAATGATTGTGCGCATCGGCCATACCTGCACTGCCAACGGGATCGGTAGAAGGGCTTCCTTGAAGCAACGCACGCCTACGCCTCTTCCCAGTTGCGATTTCCTCGAAGGCCGGATCTGGGGGCGACCCGACAGAGCTTGACACCACCCGCTGTGATGAACGTTTGCCTGCCGGACATGGAGGAGACTCAACGAACCTACGCAGTTCTGCAAGAGGAAACGAAAAGCAAGAATCCAATTAACCATAGCATTGACTAGTTGAGAAAAGCAAAGAGAGCGTAAAAAACATCCTACAAGCGGCACACTCGCAAAAGCAAAGGAAGAACGAGGCGCGAAAACGAACTTATTGAAAGGATGCGAACAAGATTGCACGGAATATGATTTCTTTTTGGGTGAGCAAGCAAACAAGCTATTTAATCTTGGAAAATGTCATGTTTCAAATCCCTCGCCAGGCTGCATACACAAGAAGATTTAGAATTTTTCTCATCCAAGAAAACAGAGTCTCTCAATGTTTTTCATACAATGCATAACATCATGAGCCTCTGCTTGAGAGGCAACGTATATGGAGGCTTGCGAGCCATGAAGCAACATTGCGAGTTACTCAAGCGAGCATGAACATAAAGAGGGTCAGGTGGAGCCTCTTGATTCACTCCCCTTAGGCGAGCGAGAAATGCGAGCATGTGTAGACATGCATAAGTCAAAAGCTAATGAAGGACTGATGCCCGAGCGTGGCCTTGTTGAGGCTTGTGAGCTGTTGCATGTAGAGACAGCTCGGAAAAGGTATAACCAGAGCATAAGAAGAGTGGGGCTGTGGGATACGAGACAGCCACAACCTTCTCATACCAAGCATGACGAGATTGCTTCAACCCATACAAAGCTTTGTTACATTTGCACACTTTGTTCTTTTGTCCTTTCTTGACAAAACTGCGCGGCTTCGTTACATAAACTTCCTCAAATGTGTCACCATCAAGAAAGCATTAACAATGTCTGACTGATGTACATCCCAACCAAAATGAGGTGCCAATGCACATAGAAAATGCACAATAGTCATACGACAAGTGGGAGAAAAAGTCTCTTCATAATCTATGCCTTTTTGTTATGCCTAATGCTTTGCAACAAGTCGAGCCTTATAGCAATCAATCTCACCATCCGGCTTGCCTTTCAACTTGTAAACCCACTTTGTACCAATGGTCTTTTTTCCAGGAGGCAAATCACATAAAGTCCATGTGTCATTTTCTATAAGTGCATCATATTCTAATTGCATGGAAGCTATACAATTTTTTGAATTTTGTGCTTCATCAAAAGACAGAGGTTCCTCAACATCATGTAAGCTAGACACATCCAAAGCATAACAATTTGATGCATAAGATGCATGGCGAGAACCTAAATGAGTACGAGTAGACAAAGGTGCATCCAATTTACTGTCACGCAAAGTATATACCAGTCATTTAGGCATACCTCTAGCTTGATCATTCTCAACCCTTTCCTCATCAAGTACATCATGTACATCTACATCACTTAGAGACTGATCTATAACATTTTTAGAAACCCCCATAGGCTATACATTTGCCTCATTGGAATTTACATTTGAAATTCCACCACTAAAAAGAGGCAACAGTGTCATAAATAACATGTGATCTTACATTATTGTCTCTAGTACATGAAGCAAGGGCTGAACAGAGTCTTCGACAAACACAACATGTTGTGAGACCAAGATACGCTTTGTTTGCAGATGATACAACCTGTAACCTTTGCTTTCAACACTATAACCAACAAAAAACACATTTGACAGCCTTATCATCCAATTTTTTGCATTGTGTTTGTGGCACCAAAGCATATGCCAAACAACCAAAAACAGTATGTGCTCAATAGAAGGCTTTCTATCATGCCATGATTCATATGGAGTAATAGACTACAAAGCTTTTGTAGGACACCTGTTAAGTACATAAGTGGCACACATGATGGCCTCAAGCCAAAACAAATGTGGCAAAGCTTGACTTTTGACCATACATTGTGCCATTTTTGTGAGTGACCTAATTTTCCTCTCAGCAACACCATTTTGCTGAGGTGTATAAGGCATTGTATGTTGGTGTTTAATCCCATGACTAGCCAAAAATGCATTAAATTCATGAGACATATACTCCCCCCCTCGATCGCAATGGAGGGTGTCCATAGTACATTTTGAGACATTTTCTACCATAGCCAAAAATTGTTTGAAGCACATAAATACTTTGGACTTCGCTTTAAGCGGATATAATCATGCATGCATGGAGTAATCATCAATGAAAGTTACAAAGTAAAAGTAATTGCCCCAAGGATGGAGTTTACATTGGCCCACAAACATCACTATGCACAAGCTACAACATGCATGTAGCCCTAATTGAACCATCCTTTGGAAACTTAGAACGCTCCATCTTACCCAAAATACAGCCTTCACAAACATGTTTGACAGGTGTTTACATTGGCCCACAAACATCACTATGCACAAGCTGTAACGTGCATGTGGCCCTAATTGAACCATCCTTTGGAAACTTAGAACTCTCCATCTTACCCAAAATACAGCCTTCAGAAACATGTTTGACAGGTGCTTCAAGAGGCGGCAAAGAAGCAACCATATCAGATTTTTGCAAACACAACAAACTGGCAAAATTCAGATGTCCAAAACGTGCATGCCAAAGTTTTGCATCTGAAATAGCCTTTGAGGCCACAACTGCATTTGCAAAATTCTGTCCACACTTGTAATACAAAGTGAGCTTATACAGCCCATGGCATAAAATGCCAGATGCAACAATTTCATCACCAAAACTGAGATCATGTACTGTACATCTCTCATCCACAAATTTGACTACAAGTCCAAGTCTTGCAAGTGCAGATACAGAAAAAAGATTCTTCTTGATCCTAGGTACATAAAGTGCATCAACAATTGTGAAAGAACTGCCATTTGCAGTAGTAAGAACAATCTTTCCAACTCCCTAAATCGGATAAGAGGCATTGTTGGCACAAATAACTGAATTCCCAGTAGGGATAGATTCAAGAGAGGTTAACAATTCACGATGTGAGGTAATGTGCTTTGTAGCACCACTATCAAAATACCACACATGTGAATCTGTAGCAACTGACATGCATGCATCATGGATAGCAGGATTGTAAGTGCACTCTGCATCAAAAGCCCATTCTGCATCAACATCAACATCACAATCTCCTTTCACAAAAGACTCAACAATAGCTGCATTTGTAGTGGAACCAGCATACGCAGTGGAACCACCCTCTTTCTTCTTAGCCTCTTTGGCCTTCAACTTAGGACACTGCTTGATCAAGTGATAATTAGCTTTACAATAATGGCAACACATCTTCTTTTTACCCTTATCACCAAAGTTGCAATACAAATTGCTGCCAGCAAAAGCATTAGGAACATGTGATTTACCACTCGCAGAAGAACCATGAGAAGTGGCTGCATTACTGTTATCACATTTTCTTTGAGCAACAATAAAAACCCATTCAACTGCATGCTGTCTTGTCCTTTTTATTTTTGGAAAGTGACTCTTGCAACAGCAATGTGCATAATGCATCAACCTTGACAACTTCATGATTTCCTTGGGTCATAAGTCTCCAAGTACTAGCAAAAGTCTGGTAAGACTCTGGCAAGGCATCAAGAACAGTTTGCACAAGGGAACTGTCTGAAATGACTTCACCTGCAAAAATAAGTTGCTCATTGATATCCTTGACACCAGCAAGAAAAGTTTCCGTGTCATCTTCCTCATGCATAATCTTCGGTTCCATCTCTTTACGCAGCAATGCAATTTTAGCCTCATTGCAACTTGTATAAAGACTAGCCAGAATATACCAAGCTTGTTTTGCAGATTTTGCTAAACTAATGTGGGGAGTAATAGTGTGCTTCACAGACAAAACAATCAATGCATGAGCCTGTGCATCTTTTACATCCCAACGAGCTTGCTTAGCTGTAGGCAAAACAACTCTAACATCAACAATCCTTGCAGTAAGACCTGCAACATTGCCTGTATCCTCAGAACTGGGACGTACATCAATGCCTTGCACAATATTCCAGACACCCTTTGAAACAAGAACATGTTGTATCATGTAAGCCCACATAGGTTAATTGTCCCCATCCAATCTACCCTCAGCACCAAACATCTTGAACACATCTGTGTTGTTGTCGTCCATGACGAATGCTTGCACCTAATGTGAATGCTGTCCAAAAAGAGGAGAGACAAAGCGGGAACAACACGTGCTATATAGCACAAATCGTAGAATATTGTAAGGGACTTGCTATTCAAAAAACAACACTGATAAAAATTCTGCACAAAATGACAAAATAGCATGTGCAGTACTGCCTGTAGTGAAAACGGAGGCCAAAATGATCCCGAATCAAAAATCTGAGCAGACTGAGCTCTGCGAGATCACCCAAAAAAAAAGTTGACCTATGAACGCTTGCCAGAGATCACAGAAATCAAAGAAAGTGAGCAGTCATGTGCTGGAGCTACTGGGCAACTAAGCCCGGGAGGACGCAACATGCTCTAATACCAATTGTTGGAATTAGGGTTGCAGGAAAACTCACTCAGCTTGGAGAAGACGAAGGAAGCTCAAGGCACACAATAGAGAGTGTATTACTAAGTGTGTAATGGAAAGATACATATCCCTTAAGTGATGGGAGTATATACAATGCACCAGGGGGGGGGGGGGGAGCCTCCTAGTGAGGGAAAAAAAACCCCGGTGGTCCTAATTGTGTTCACACACATCACTACCACATGTATATATGCCATAAGGCGACAACAATCAACAATAGCGTGCAATCACACCTACTTTGATTTGCATGAGGTTATTCTTTTTTTTTCCTGGCCAGGGTGTCTCTACTATCTTGCTCTATAGACGCATCCAAATGTCCATGCAACCCCTGTTACCATATACATGTGGTAGTGATGTGTGTGAACACACTAGGACCGCCGGGGCATTTTTTCCCTCTTTAGGAGGTTTTTTCCCCCTTGCATTGTATATACGCCCATCACTCTAGGGCTATCTATCTTTCCATTGCACACTAAGTAACACACTCTCTATTGTGTGCCTTGAGCTTCCTTCGTCTTCTCCAAGCTGTGTGTGTTTCTCTGCAACCCTAATTCCAACAATTGGTATCAGAGGAGGTCACGTCCTCCCGGGCTTAGTCGCCAGCTGCTCCAGCAGACGCCTGCTCACTTTCTCCGATTTCAGTGAGCTTTGGCAAGTGTCCGCAAGTCGAAAAATATTTTGGGCGGGCTCATAGAACTCGGTCTGCTCAGAATTTTGATTTGGGCTCATTTCGGCCTTCGTTTCCACTACAGGCAGTACTATATAGGCTATTTTGTCATTTTGTGCAAAATTTTTGTCAGTGCCGTTTTTTGCATAACAGGTGCCTTATAGTCTTCTATGGTTTGTGCTATATAGCACAGGTTGTTCCCGCTGCGTTTCTCCTATTTTCGGGCAGTTTTCACATCAGGTGCAGCATTTACCATGGCTGACAACAACAACACATATGTGTTCAAGATGTTTGCTGCTGAGGACAGGTTGGATGGGGACAACTACCCTATGTGGGCTTATATGATGCAACATGTTCTTGTGTCAAAGGGTGTCCGGAACATTGCGCAGGGCATTGATGTACGTCCTGGTTCTGAGGATGTAGGCGATGTTGAGGATGTTGCAGGTCTTGCTGCAAGGATTGCAGCTGTTAGAGTTGTTTTGCCTACGGCAGAACAAGCTCGTTGGGATGTTAAGGATGCGCAGGCTCATGCATTGATTGCGTTGTCTGTGAAGCGCACCATTGTTCCTCACATCCGTTCAGCAAAATCTGCAAAACAGGCTTGGGATATTCTAGCAGGTCTTTATGCAAGCCGCAATGAGGCTAAAATTGCTTTGCTGCGTAAAGAGCTGGAGTCGAAGATTATGCATGAGGAAGATGATATGGACACTTTCCTTGCTAGTGTTAAGGATATCAATGAGAAACTTATTTCTTCAGGTGAAGTCATTTCAGACAGTTCCCTTGTGCAGACTGTTCTTGATGCCTTACCAGATTCTTACCAGACTTTTGCTAGTACTTGGAGACTTATGACCAAAGGAAATCCAAAAGTTGTCAAGTTTGATGCATTATGCACATTGCTGTTGCAAGAGTCACTTTCTAGAAAAAACAGCACTAGACAACGTGCAGTTGAATAGGCTTTTATTTCTTCTCAAAGAAAGGGTGGTAACAGCAATGCAACCACTTCTTATGGTTCTGGTGCGAGTGGCAAAAATTCTGTTCCTAATGCTTCTGCTGGCAGCAATTCGTCTGGAAATTCTGGTGATAAGGGCAAAAAGAAGTGGTTCTAAGGGAAATTCTTGATCAAGCCGTGTCCTAAGTTGAAGGCCAAAGAGGCTAAGAAAAAAGAGGGTGGTTCCACTGCAAATGCTGGTTCCACTACAAATGCAACCATTGTTAAGTCTTCTGTGAAAGGAGACCGTGTTGCTGATGTTGATGCATAATGGGATTTTAGCGCAGAGTGCACTTACAATCCTGCTGTCCATGATGCATGCTTGTCAGTTGCTGCAGATTCACATGTGTGGTATTTCGACAGTGGTTCTACAAAGCACATTACCTCACATCGTGAATTGTTTACCTCTCTCGAGTCTGTCCCTCATGGGAATTCAGTCACTTGTGCCAACAACGCCTCTTATCCAGTTCAGGGAGTTGGAAAGATTGTGCTCACTGCTGCTAATGGCAGTTCCTTCACACTTGTTGATGCACTTTATGTACCTGGGATCAAGAAGAATCTCTTGTCTGTATCCGCACTTGCTAGACTTGGACTTGTAGTAAAATTTGTGGATGACAGATGTACAGTTCATGATCTCAATTTTAGTGATGAAATTGTTGCATCTGGGCTTTTGTGCCGTGGGCTGTATAAGGTCACTTTGTATGACAAGTGGGGACAAAATTTTGCAAATGCTGTTGCAGATTCAAGGGCTATTTCGGATGCAAAAATTTGGCATGCACGTTTTGGTCATCTGAATTTTGCCAGTTTGCTGCGTTTGCAGAAATCTGATATGGTTGCTTCTTTGCCACCTCTTGAAGCACCTGTCAAACATGTTTGTGAAGGCTGTATTTTGGGTAAGATGCAGCGTTCTAAGTTTCCAAAGGATGGTTCAGTCCGGGCCACATGCAGGTTGCAGCTTGTGCATAGTGATGTTTGTGGGCCCATGCAAACTCCGTCCTTGGGAAATTACCTGTACTTCGTGACTTTCATTGATGATTACTCCAGGCATGCATGGGTATTTCTGATTAAAGCGAAGTCCTAAGTCTTTATGTGCTTCAAACAATTTCTGGCTATGGTTGAAAATGTCTCGAAATGTACTATGGGCACCCTCCGTTCAGATCGAGGGGGGGAGTATATGTCTCATGAATTTAATGCATTTCTGGCTAGTGGTGGGATAAAACACCAATGTACAGTGCCTTATACACCTCAGCAAAATGGTGGTGCTGAGAGGAAAAACAGGTCACTGATGGAAATGGCACGATGTATGGTCAAAAGTCAAGCTTTTCCGCATTGTTTTTGGCTTGAGGCCATCATGTGTGCCACTTATGTACTTAACAGGTGTCCTACAAAAGCTTTGCAGTCTATTACTCCATATGAAGCATGGCATGATAGAAAGCCTTCTATTGAGCACATGTGTGTTTTTGGCTGTTTGGCATATGCTTTGGAGCCACAAGTGTAGCGCAGAAAATTAGATGATAAGGCTGTCAAATGTATTTTTGTTGGTTATAGTGCTGAAAGCAAAGGTTACAGGTTGTATCATCCGCAAACAAAACGTATTCTGGTTTCTCAGGATGTAGTGTTTGTGGAAGATTTTGTTCAGCCCTTGCTGTCATATGGCTGATTTGGGTGTTGGACAGGACACTGCCAACACTATCTACACTGACAGTCAGAGCACATTGGCAGTTGCGAGGAACCCAGTTTTTCATGCTCGCACAAAGCACATTGAGGTGCATTACCACTATGTCAGGGAGAGGCTCTCAGCAGGAGAGATCAGCTTGGCTTATGTGCCAACGCAGGACAACCTTGCAGATCTTTTCACAAAGGCATTGTCTCGTGAGAAGCTTGAAGCTTTCCACAAAGCTTTGGGCTTATCCCCTTTGTGGACTGATCCTGTCCTCAGGGCATGGCACTTCCCTTTACTCATGTGCCAGCTCGCGTTCACCGCATCACTTCAGGGGGGATTTGTTACCATATACATGTGGTAGTGATGTGTGTGAACACAATAGGACCGCCAGGGCATTTTTTCCCTCGTTAGGAGGTTTTTTCCCCCGTGCATTGTATATACGCCCATCACTCTAGGGCTATCTATCTTTCCATTGCACAGTAAGTAACACACTCTCTATTGTGGGCCTTGAGCTTTCTTCATCTTCTCCAAGCTGTGTATGTTTCTCTGCAACCCTAATTCCAACAACCCCCTATTGTGTTAGGGCAACTCATTGTTGCCCCCTTTCTTCTCTCTCGCTCTCTCTGTCTCTCACGTTTTTGTCATTGTGCCACCCTACAAGATTGCATGTTTGTTACAACCAACTATTCCCCTACCTATCCAACCACTCTCTTTTTAGTTGCATGCAAAACATGGTCCTCACCTTCATGAACGTCCTTTTTTTTTCCTTATTGTGTAATTTTCTCCCATGTAGGCCACTAGCCCTCATCAACCCAGTGTTCTACGATGGAAAGGCACATAAGTAAAGCAGGTAGTTCACCCCTTTCTAAGCGGTGCCAACCTACAGCCCGCCCTTCTAAGCAACGACAAATCCACTAGCGTGTCCCACCACCCATTTTTATTATCTTCTTAGAATACACATCCAATATCTCCCTTTGTCTCTCTCTTAACCGTTACCGCCATGCAACAAGAAGTGAATGAACTCAAGCAGGCCTCGATGCTCTCAACTCCTTCTCTTCTTGCGCAATATACATGCACAACATGAGAAAATGTTGTGGAGATCTCAAGCAAGAGCATTATCCCAAATTCATGAGAGTTGTTCGCTTTTGGACCATTACTTTCCAGACATGGCCTTCTATTATAGCCATAGAACCATCGACAATATTGATTTCATCCATAGCCAAGTTGTCAACAACCTCGGTCTCTTGGACATCCCAATTACATCGGGTCAATCAGACCAACACCGTATCCCATAACCTTTAGTCAAATACTCTGCAAGAAATCCACACTCTTGGTCAACACCCCTATCTTGTCCAAGCCTTCACTCCGTTCATCACCAACCAAGCTCATTAGTTAGGGCACTTATACTTCATCAAACTAACAAGCATTAGTTTTGGTCAATCAAACCTACTCGTTCTACTGCAAGACCTCTTTGACATCAACCTCAACATTGATGCCAAAGACAGTACCCATATCAACTTCGATGCCTCCATCACTACCTCATCATTGTTGTCTAGCAATGGTATCATGCATGTTTCAATTATCAAGTTGTCTTCACCCTCATACCAAGAGAGCGAGTCCAAATGAAGAATGATAAGAACACTAAAAGGAAACCATAGCGGTATCCAAGTAAGCATTCATATATCCTCTGAATACACATGGTCACCACCGTCAGTAGGTATGCCCACATACCCCACGAAAGACTCTACTCTTCATCATCTAGAAGGAAAGGGTACAGAGGAGGTGCACTTGGTATCAAAATTAGATACAATGGTGCAACAAACTGGGTGAAAAGGTCGAGCCCTCGAGAATCAAGACCTAGGAGCTACAACCAAGAAACCAAGATCACAACTCCCATAGCTATATCTAGTGATCTATTTTATTTGTTTATTGTTACTTGGTATATTCAATAACTTTTCATCACATTATAAGTATACGCAAATTGTAATTTCTCAAAACCCCAAATAGAAATTTATTTTATTCCATAAACCTTTGGCGTTGTTTTTAATGATCCCTCAAAATTCACTCAGTTTGAGAAGATGCCTGCAATAATAATCTTTCCTCGCCCATTTTAGATGAAAAGTGCATTATTAGAAATTATTTTCTAAAGTGATATCAAAGTTGTGGTTGTCAAACTTTAGTAAAGCATTAATTTCTGCATGAGTCTCATTGATCGTGTAGCCAGTTTTCTCGATAGTGTTTCTACATTTTGATAGGTTTAACAAGCCATCCTTGTTCATAACTCCAGCCACAACATATCTCAAGTCTTCCTCTATTGTTCCAACTATGAGCACTATACACAAGTTTCTTGTAGGAGATATCAAATAGGCTAACTTAGATTTCTAGCAACTCCCCTGAAAATACACAAAAGGCTTATGTTTGATCAACAAAATGATTTCCCTTGCAAACTCACTACTGTGAGAAATAGTTGACACATATTTTCCTACGCTTCATGATACTTCTCACCTTCACAATAGTAGCACAAGAGTGAGCATTTGCATTAATGTCACATCCTTCTTCTCCACTATGATTTAATTTGGAAGGTAAACATTATTTATTCTGAAGGATCGTGATTCTTAATTTTGGTATTAATCAAATAAAACTTGCTTTATATCTTATCCTCACTAAATGATCTTTCTAAACGTACTAGGTAGAATTCACATCTGGATAAAGGCACGTGGGTATCAACATTGTTCACATCATTAGGCGAAAGTCATTGAAACCACGTAGATACAGATCATACCATGCATGCACCAAGATGGTGTACCTAAGAGTTTGTGAAACTTAAGTAACCATGTATCAACAAATTAACAACTTTTGAAACCTAAGTAACCTATAGAGGTAACCTATAGAGGGAACTCTGAGACATTCTTTAGTTGCATTTTAGGATAACAATCTCTCTAGTGTAAGATACTAAGACTTCTCACCAATTTTTTTCATTACAGACTTCCAAAGTGTTAATATATCTATTGTCTAGTTGAATCCTTGGTTGAATCTAACAAGAAATCATCTTTACTGCTTTATCTTTGATTTTTTTTCTTGTGCAGATAGAGCTAAAGACATGAGTCAAGAGTAATTTAGAATTATCACCAAAACTTGCATCTGTATTGCTTACGGTTTGTGACACTTACAAATTTGTGGATATTTCCTTGCTTTAGAGTCGAACACTTTACACAAAGTGATCATACAATTTCTCTCCTTTTTTTAGTTTCTATTATTTTTGCAAACCCATTACAAAACTCCGATCATAATACACTAACAACAAGATATTAGATTTCAAAAGTGCCTTTGATTTTGACATTGTAAATATCCATACTAACTTGTAATTTTTAGTCTTGAGTTGTTTTAGCGTACTAACTATCTCGTATAAGATCCTCGGGGGATTCACCATGGAAAACTTTCCGCACCACGTAAGTGCAAGGGAGGGGGGTTTTTTTACAAGCTACATAAGCGTATAAGTTAGGGGTAGGCCCCAATAATTTATCTCCAACCTTAAAAAGAAGAGAGGGGGTATCATATTTTGTGGGGGTGGGGGGGGGTACACATACTATTCCCTATACTTTTCTTTGTTTTATCATGTTCTAGATGCTTGAAGATCTAGCCTATAGCTTTTATACTATCTTGAACCGAAACTAAAGGCCACATGTCAGTGCTCAAAACAAACCTCGGTTTAGTGTATTTCCACCTACAAATTTTAAAATTTACCTCTTGAAATTAATTATGTGGGTTTTGACAACTTTTTTTAAAAAAGCCTATTAGTTTTTTAAGTGTATGCAAAGGAAGAGGAGATAAACTACCTTTTGAATATACAAGGATAAGATAAATATAAGGGAAAATAAAAAATTATAAAGTTTTTTTAGAATTTTAAAGTGCATTATGTTCTTGAAGTGAGGAATATGATTAAGGATAGTGGGAATGGGGAATCAGGATGCCTTAATCAGGTTAATGTAAATTTTAAAGACTTTATTGTTGCTATTAGGCTTAGCTAACATTCAAATCTAAATAAACATTATTTTTGGTTAGCAAGGCTACCGCCCCTTCGTGTCATCCCGACTCTTTACAATTTTCCTTGTGAGCTTGTGACTTGTGAGCGTTGTCTATGAGTCCCCTCTCACTCTCTCTTCCTCTCTCTCAACATTTGTGGCACACGTGACACAAGCTCTGCCAGATTTTCTCATCTCGCATCTTCAAAGATTTCCTTTGTGAGTCTGTGAGTGTTGAGCAGTGAGAACCTTAGAGCATGTCACATTGTCTCTCTTGGCTGACTCTAACCAAGAAGTAGGAGAAACACAACAAGAGGTAATTTGACCATAGAGAATTACCTTGCTGGTGCCTTGTAAAGTGGACCATTGATCCTTATGGGTGGGATCATATGGACCCCTTCCCATTGTCCAAATGTGCACATGTGCCATGTGTGAGTGCCGAGGTTAGCCATTGCCGCCAATGCAACCCACTCTTAAACTCCCGCCTCTGTTTAAAAAGGTCCATTTCTTGCTTTCTAATCTCTATGGGTTGCCCCTCTTGTGAGCTTTAGTATTCAAATTCGCCGTACACACCCATTTTGTGTCTTTCCCTTGACATAGATAAACTCGCTCTCTCCCTCATCAAGGACCGCTACACTTGCATCCTTAGGGTTTCCCAAAACCTTCACCCTGGGATGCATCCCCCCCCATCTCCACATACCAGCAAAGACGACCTCTACATTTGGATTACTTCTACATTTGAATTTTCACAGATTGTCTATGCTCTTGTTTATGAAGGAGTTGAGCACACATCACAAGAACTTCACGACACATTCCCAAATGAAAAAGGGTCTTTTTTTCCATATAATTTACCACGTTCAAGGGGGGAAAAACCTTCAAATTTTCTTTTCCATTTAGGAAAGCTACTAGGAAAATACACCCATGTTGGAAAATGTGATTTGCAGCTGACAGAGGGAGGATGACGATGATAAGGCATGCATCCCCTTTATATGTTTGATAAGAGTGCGTTGCTAGAAGGCGTAACCCACAAGTCAACATTACGAACTCTATGCAGTTGAGTCCGACTCTCCAGCTTCTATAGCCCGACAGTGATTTCCATTTCTAGCCAAGCTGCACCTTCCTGTCCTTAAATGCCGAAAAACTCATGGAAGAGAGAGAGAGAGAGAGAGAGAGAGAGAGAGAGAGAGAGAGAGAGAGAGAGAGAGAGAGAGAGAGAGAGAGAGAGAGAGAGAGAGAGAGAGAGAGAGAGAGAGAGAGAGAGAGCATAGCATGGAGCCTGCCCGTGCCTTGCCTTGCTTCTGCATGCGAGGGTCTTGTCGCCAGTCCAGTGCACACACACACACACAAAGAGAGAGAGAGAGAGAGAGAGAGAGAGAGAGAGAGAGAGAGAGAGAGAGAGAGAGAGGAGCACCCTCCCACAACTTTCACTAGCTCCACCCACGACAACTGTCAGCACTTGCATCGGCCCACATGCAAGATGTTGCCTACACTCACATCATCCAACCACCCTCTCTATCCCCTCTCTTGTCTAGATGGAAAGTGCGGAATAGAGGGATTTGGTGAGATTTCCTTCAAAACAAAATGGGCACCACCCTACTCTACTCATTAACAAAAAAAAGTTGCTTAGTGTGACTTGCCCTCAGTTACTCAGTAGTGCCCTCTCTCAATGGCCTGCTGCTCGTGGTATCATATGCCAACAACTCGCAGAAGCTTGCACAGTAGCCCTCAGCGTCGGATAGCCCCAAGCTCGGGAGGGCACCAAGGTCGATCAGGCCTCACTCTCTATCTCTCTGTCTTGTTTTTAATTATGTACATCTCCTAATGGTCATTTTGCAGGCCTCGTGATTTCATCACTTTTTTGGCCTGCCCAAAGGGCTAAGGCCATAGTGATGTGTTCCCTTTTTGGCCTGCTCAAAGGGCAAAGGCTATAGAGAGGATTTTTTTTTTGGCTTGCCCAAAGGTCTAAGGCCATAGTGATGTGTTCTGTTAGTGAAAAATCTCATATGTAAATTTTTTTGGCCTGCCAAAGGGAAAGGCTATTGAGATGGGTTTCCTTTTTGCTGTTGGAAAATACAAGGAAAATTAAAGTGAATTTCGGTTTTATCTAAAAATGCACAATTTTTTTTACTGGTTGGAATATACAACGTATACTCATTACAAAGACAGACAAGTTAATAGACACTAAATGAGATTGAAGATAGATACTCATTACCAAAAAAATATTTTTTTAATTAATTGGAAGAGATAAAAGAGAGTCATTAACAAAATAAAACCGATATATTCATGTACGCATCGAATCATGGAAGCATATTTACATCATTAATATTCCACCAAAACTCCAGATATTCCGAGATAGGCCACCCCTACTATACCCTAGAGAGAGGTAGGCTCTCAACTTCGTATTGTCATTTCTCATGATGGCGAGTACAACTTGTTTGTGTTAGAGATGTAACGCACACATGAAGCATTCATGCTGCAATCAATGGCCCCATGATCGTGCTTACGCCGGCCGTTCCTTTGCGCACATGGCTGCGGTCGTTCGTGCAAGGGGTAGAGGTGACGTACTGCTGTACTGCAAAGCTCATAGCGAACACGAACCAGCGAGCTCCACCTCAGCTGTGACACAGCTTTTGCAGGCCTGCAACACGTTCAGAATGCATCCCGCCATGAGAACGCAGTGAAGGTTGTATGAACGTGATGAAGGGGGGGGGGGGGGGGGGGGGGGGGGCGGGGGCTTCATTGCGGTGGCAACGTTCATAAGTTGTTTTACCGAGTGCAGGTGTAGACGGCTGGATAGTTTCACTATGTGGGAACATCCTCTTATGAGACGGACAACGAATTACTTAGAAGTTACTATGGTAATTACTACAATAAACCCGAAGTGTATAAATAGGGCCCATTACATTGTAATCGGGCTGGCAATTGTTATCATTTGGGTTAGCACTTTGGCTACACTTGTACTTGAGAATCATTGGCAGTTGTTATCGGCTGTACTCTCTCTGTAAATCATATCATATTCACTGTAATCTTTTTTCTGTAATCCCAATCATGGCAGATATTCCAGTTACACTTACTTCTTGACCAGTACTCTGAATCTGAATCTGAATATTATTTCCAGTACATAAGTCTGAATCTTATTCTAGTATCCAAATTCCAGTCTAGTTTCTGATTTCTGTCCAGTCTACTGTCTGAAATCTTCTCACACTAGTAGATGAAATCTTCTAACACTGGAATTAGCTGTCTCAAGAGATCAAATCCAATTCCATTTTGGCGATCACGGTGGCTCGAGCTGAAGCTCGTTGACTGAAAGACTCTTCTCCTAGTTGGAAGTTTTCAGTGATGGCACCTAAATCCAGTCGTGGCCGAAAATCCACCATTCGTGTTGATCCTATTCCTGAGGAGTCAGGAAGAGAGTCTGACCCCAAGCAAGAGAAGATGACTGACACTGAGGCTCAGGAGGAGCATAGTCAGGCTGATGAGGCGCAGGACTCACAATAGTCCAGTCATTCTCGACGTTGACGGGCAGAACGAGAAGCACAAAAAGCGAAGAGTTCTAAGAGTTCTCGGTCCCGGCAGAGGGATGAGGGTACCAAAGGAAGTAAAGGTAGTCACCGTACTTCTAGAAGACATGCCAAAGAAGAAACTGATACCGAGACAGAGACAAAGATTGATTGGGATGCTGACACTGACAATTGCAAGAAGACTTCCAAGTGCCATTCTGAATCCAAGAAGAGAAGTGGCAGGATCAGTGGTAATTGAAATGATTACACAGCTTCCCTGAAAATTTCTTTTCCAATATTCAAGGGAGGTAAGAAGGATGATCCGAACGTTCACATACAGGCTTTTGAGCAGTATGCTGAACTGAAAAATATTGATGAAGATGATTGGGGGGAATATTTCCCGCAAACCTTGAAGGAGGTAGCGAGGAAATGGTATTACCATTACCCTGCCTGCTAGCTCAGATCATACAACAAATTGCTTAAAGCCTTCAGGTTGGAATATTCTAACAACAGAGGGGATGAAGATATCCTCTGTGAACTAGATAAGATCAAACAACGGAATCTATCAGTCCGAAGTTATGTGGAAAAGATCAAGGAGCTAACCAGGCAGTTACAGGAACCGCCATCTGAGAAGAGGTTGAGGGCATGGTTTCTGAATGGTTTCACAAGCAAAAAGCTTAGGGAGCAGGAGGTACCAGCTCCTACCAAGAAATTCAATGATCTGGTCCAAAGGGCACTGAAGTTGGAACAGCAGGCCTAGAAGGAAAAGAGCCACAAGAAGAGAAGGACCAGTAGTTGTAGTTCTACTACTGAAAGTTCTGATTCCAGTGAGATGTCCAGTAGCTCCGAAAGAAGCTCTAATGAACAATCCAAGGAGAAGTCAAAGAAGGGATCTTGGACCAAGAAAATTGAAGAAATGGCTAGACAGATTGCCGAAATTAGCCACACGAGACAGCCAGTACAGAAGATGGAGACTTGGTGTTCGAAATGCAAATCCAAGGACCATATCTCCAATGTCCACAATGTACCTATTGTAAGGCTTTTGGTCATCTATGGAACAATTGTGGCATCAAGATTCATCACTTAAGAAGGGCAAAGACCTGTCAGTGGTTGCCTATACTGAACCAGTGAAGGTAGAACCCATCAAAGTAGCTCAAGAGGGGAGACCAGGTACCAGTGGTACTGGTCAGGGACGTGGCCGATTCCAAATGGGTATGGGCCGAGGCGGAGGACGTGGCAACTTCCAGAATAGGAGCATGAATTGCTACACTTGTGGGAAGTATGGCCATTTTGCAGCCCAATGCCCTGATGCACCTGCAACTACTACTAATGAGGCTAAGGCACCAGAGCCAGTACGGGTAGTCACCAGAAGCAAGGGTGTAGTGATTGAAGAAATTCCATATATGTTAACCCTCACGGCTCACGGACACCCTATCACCTACGATGGACGTTGTATTATTTACTTGGTAGAGTCAGGTACCGGGCTTGTCGGTCCAATATGAAAAGGGTAAGAGTGATCGTCGATGAGAGGCGCACTCTAACTGGAACATTCAAGGGATTAGTTGGCTAAGCATGGGCACCCAAGTGTGAATGGGGTGAGCTCATATAAAAGTCAACTAAACCTAAACTTCACTCATTATCTCATTTCTGCAATTGAAGAGTGCTCTTGCTCCATCTCCATCTTCTTCTTCTTCATCTCCTTGTGTGTGTGTGTTTACGTGAGAGAGGTAGAGAGAGAGAGAGAGAGAGAGAGAGAGAGAGCGATCGAGCATTGCGGCGGCACGACGGCGGTGAGGTGGTTGAGCGCGGCGTAGCGGCGTCTTCCTCTTCTTTGCGGCGAGGAATCCTCCATGAAGCAAGCGTAAAGCGGTGAGTGACACACCATCGTCATCTTTGAGCTTACTAGTTTAGGCTTGTTGTGTGCTTGGAGCCATTTGTGGCTCGCACGTGGTGTATCGGCAAGTTCCTTGCATTGACACGTGCGCGATACGCGCACATTTTTGGCGCCGCTGCCGGGGAATGCCATACACTAAGCTTGAATGGCACTCTGTGCTTCTTTTGTGGTGCAATTTCTATTGTAGGAAAGGTAAGGAAGGAGGGTGTGTGTGTTGAGAAGAGGGATTTGGTGTTATACTGTGTGTTTTTTTTGTTAATGGAGTTTTCAAAGGTACTGTGTTTATTCTCTATGTATTAAGGTTGTTAGTTTTCTTTGTTGATGGAGTTTTAAAAGTTACTATGTTTATTCTCTGTGTACTAAGGTTGTTAGTTTTCTGTGTACAGTAAGTAGGAAGTAGATCTGTGAGAGTTAATAGAGTGTGTTAGTGTGTAATAGTAGGTGTATTAGTTAGAAGTAGGTAGATAGAGTGTGTGTGTGCTCTAGCGCAGGCCGCGGCGACCCTATCCTTTATAGAAAAACAAATAAAATAAAAATATTTTTTTTAAAAATAAAAATAAAAATAAAAAATTTAAAGGTAGGACCGGGATCGGGAATATCTCCCAGACCCAAGCCCACCAGACCCAAGCCCAAGCTCACGCTGAGGCCTAGGCCTCAGTCGCCTTTTAAAATTAAGAATTTTAGCTTCACACGTAGCTAAAAATCGATTTTTTGAGGACTAACAGAACTTCAGATGCCCGAAAATTGTGCTGTAAAGCACACAGCGACCCTCTACGTGACACTCTCGTTTCAAGCTATCACACACTTTAATCAAAAAAATCAAACATTAAAAAATATTAAAAACGTAAAAAACACCAGTGAAAACAGACGCTTAAAAAAGGTAAGAGGTTAACCTTCGAGGTTATTCACCGACGCTTGTAGGGTGCCAAAGGCACATGCATCTGCGCTCTGGTCGTGTGCTAGAGACGGAGCAGCTAGAGAGAATTTTGACTTACGCGAGTTCTCAATATCCACCTACTTTAGGTTTCGGGCCCTCGGCGGGGACCCAAGGCAGTACAAACCAACACCCGAACATAGCGGCTAGTGACTCTTCCTCTGACTACGACGTCATGGAGGGTTTCCCAATGCTTAATCCCGATAGCTCAAGCCAAGACATGCATGCCATGGGCCCGCGGTCCGGGCTGAGCGTGCTTAGCCACCTGAAGGAAACCTTTAGTAGAGACACTCGCTCCGAACATGGAGCTAATGATGTAAATGAGGGGGGTGGGGAAGTAAATTCTCCATTTGTGACCAACGTAGACCCTATAACGTTAGAGAATGTGCACGTGAATACTTCATTCACTGCACCTCCTGACTCTTCAGAGTTATATCCCTCTGAGTTCATATTACCCGATGGTAGAAGCCTTGCTGAAGTGCAAGAGGTTGAGCGATATATCCTTGCAGCGAGGGAAAAGGAAGTCGAGAGCTTACGTAAGGCGCAGCAATGAAGAGAGTTAAAAGCGAAAGCCCCTATGTCAATATCCTTGCTAAGAGAGCAATCGAGTGCTCCTGACTTAGCAACTGCTAAAGGGCAACCTCTAGAAAGAAACATTACATCTAGCTCAAAGGACACCCCTAGCACCTCAATCCTAGATGGAGTGTTCTTAAATGAGAACTGGGAGTACGAACTACAAACGAAAACTCTGACCGACCTATACACAGTTCACACCTATCACGTGGGTTGGTTATATGTCCTACAATCCACAATGGGTGCTACTAGTGTGGAGGATCAACAACAAAGAGTTTGTGAGGTCATCCATAGGGTCATTGAGTTAGAGAGACAGAACAAGGGGATCAACATGCCTTCAACGGGTCTCATGAGATTCTTCGATACAGGAAAGGCTAAACAACCGACCTTATCGCAAATGGAGACTTCGTCGGTAAGTCCGATGGATCCTCCATATGTTGTTTCGGCAGGGGTCTCAGTGCAATCTGGGCCCACAAGTGATAGCTTCACCTTTCCAAGTCTAGCTCATCTTTCCCTTGATGACACCACGGCTACCATGCCTACCCCAATGATGGGCATGCCAAGAAATATGCCATGGACCTCATTTGTTAGTAAAGCACCGCTACATGGTAGCTCAATGCCTGCAATAGTACCTACAAGTGTGTACCAATCGTATACACCCAGGGGTCCTCGTACTCATGTAGTCCCTACTCCTCCCATTGTTTCAACTACCTATGCTCCACAACCACAACACCCAAGTTCTTATTTCCATGGGACTATACTGGCTAGCATTAGCATGTCACATCCAACGTCTGCTATGCCTAGGGCCACACATATGAACTATGGACCACCACATGGCACAACATCATACCCAACGTGGAACCCAAGGGCTTCCTATGCGCCAAGCCCGATGCCAATACCTACTCCACATGTAGTCTCTGGAGCACCTCCACCCACGGTGCCTGCTCACTTAGGTGACTTGGCAACATTTGCTCAAGCTATCGGTCAATCTATTGCTGAGAATATGCGTAACGCGCCTGATAGAGAGCCTAGAAGTAAGGCAGTACAAATAGCCAGGCTCACACAAAAATTTAGTGGAGACGGGGATGTGAGAAAGCATATCGAAGTGTTTGAACAAATATGCGATTCTCTAGGAGAACACAATGACCTACACAAGAGCAATGCTTTAAGCCTAACCTTAAGTGGAAAGGCTGGGGATTGACATAGAATCCTAAGGGTGAAAGAAAAAACGATTTACCCTACTCTTAGGAGACTGTTCTTAAAAGAATACATACGAGAGGGAGTGCTTTGGGGTGTAGCCTCTTAGCTCCAGAAAGCCCAACGAGAGGAAGGAGAGTCGGTGAGAGACTTTATAATTCTCTTGAAGCTTTTGAATTCTCGTTGTAATCCAAATGAGCGCTTCAACAATAACCAATTGCTTGATAGATTCATTAGGGGATTACAACATGAGGATATCTACAATGGCCTAGTCATTAGAGGTATCACCACTTGGGAAGCAGTCACCACCAATGCGATCCAATTGGAGGATAATTTAATGATTCAAGGAGAAAGAGTGTCTGTTGAGACTAAATCTATTAGCTCGCAAGCATCAGGGCATCAACTAATGACCCTAAAGCCTATTGCTAAGGAGCCAAAGATATCTGAGATGACTTTAGAAGATCTCACCAAGGCTATTCAAGAGAGTCTTAGAGACAATCGTGCTCCACAAAACAATCATAGGTATCCAAGAAGGAAGCAACAATGGTGCTCAGTATGCTATGGTCCGCATAGTACCAGTGAATGCCCTACTTGTAGAGTGAAATTCAATGGGAACTACAATGCCTGTGGGAGGTATGGTCATCAAGCTAAGGATTGCATAGTATTTAAGCGCGTGATGGCTAATAGACCAACCTTAGCATGGACAGACACACCTCGAGTGCCTGCATTGATGCCGGCCCCACCTCTTGAACAAACAGCACAACACATGGTCCGTAGGGCCCTAAATGTTGTTCAAACAACACCTTTACCACCTCCAGTGCTAGGACCGCAACCACCACATCCGAGAATCACTTCTGTGAATCAAGTGGGTTGTGAGTCATCTATTGCTTGTTTGGAAGGCTGTGAGGAAGATATAGACCCTAATATTGCCTATGGGATGGATGTGGTTGAAGAAAGTTCACAATACTACATGGAGGACTATTGGGGACAAGTCAAACCTATATATCAAGTAGCTGCTCTTGCGGCAAGAGGCCAAAATATCAATTACACTGTTAAGAGACCACCTCTTCAATGCTATGAGTGTGGAGGTCCACATCGTGTAGCCAAGTGTCCTATTAGGCTACAAAAGAATGCCACACTAATGCAAACCAATCAAGCGAGCATGTCTACAATGCCAATACTCATGTGTAATTGATGTGGCATAGATCATTTGATTGCCCAATGTCCAAATAATCCAAATGCACCGAAGATCACACCGTTAAACTTGATTGAAGTTACTGAGGAGCCATCACAAAGTATACCTGTGGTACCAATAAACGTACTCACACGATCGATGCTCCAAAAACAAAGTTATATTCTTGAGGAAAGAGACACGGAATCAATTGCCCAAACTCAGAAAAAGAAGAAAACACGAAGAAAGAGATCACAAAAAGTAGCGAAGTTAGACCCCAGTACAAAGACAAACATAGGGACTGGCGACGACCCCGTATATATGAACGACGCTGAAGAGGATTTTGATTCAGGTGAAGCCATGGAGACCATAACGTCCACTAAGATAGAAACCAACAAGGAAGATCTTTATGAGCCACAATGGCAAGGATACAAGAAGAAGATAGGAACTTATCCAAACCCTACAGAGGAGATCGAGCGAGTCAAGCAATTAAGGAGTTTGGTAGAAGATACCCTAAGGGATCTAGAACGAGCACATAGGAAGATCCAGATTACAGACACCGTGTTCCCTACGCAACAACAACCTCACCAAGTCCATAGACCCTTAGCCGTACCTAGTGGCATCCAAGAAGAAAGTGACTTAGAGTCATGGAAAAGTGGGCGTACTCACTTCTTGATGGAAAGAATGTTTACAGAGGGACTACTTGATCCTATCAAAGAAATGGAGATCCCATCTTCCCCACGTCAAGGGACTGAAGTCCAAAAGGTGCCGTTAAACATTGCCAAATTGATGGATTTCATGTTCTCAGAAGTTAGAACCACCATCATGTCCAAACTATATAACGACCCTGAGCTAGTCTCAGCTCTTCGAGCCTTCCTCAATGGAGAACTGAAGTTTGGGCTACCACAATTTGCCCAGATAGATGGAGCTAGGGAGATGCCAATAGAGGAGGAACACTTAGATCCACAACCCAACCTAGATGAGAACCCTATTGTAGAAATACCTGTTAACAAGTTGGGACAAAACTTTGAAGGTGATGAATCCAATGCGACCATACCAATCACTACTAAGGGATTAACTATGAAAGGAATCCTTGATGGTGGCGCTGGGGTTAGCATTGTGACTAAAAATTGATGGGAAACTATGGGAAGACCTCACCTTGCGACCACAACCATAGTAGTGAAAATGGCCAATGGGTCTATCGTTAAACCTATTGGGATGCTAGAAGATCTCAAGATCAAGGTCTTTGGACATAAAATAAGGATTACCTTCATTGTTATGGATTTCTCCAAGCACACTATGGCATCAGAGATGATTTTAGGACGTCCTTTCATGAGGGAAGCAAAAATGATGTATGACTGGTCTAAAAACCATGTCTACATGCAGTTCTAAGATTCTGTCATTCGAGTGGATCTTGTTACTGGTCGAGCACATCCTCTATGAAACAGGTTTATAATTGATCATAGATCTGACACAACAGTTCACTCGGCCCCGTTGCAGTATTGTTACACGTGTAAAGTGGACACTGATGTTGGGGAAGATTCTCCTTATATGGATGTACTACCTGGGATGATTGAGTCGGACAATGTGGATTGGGTCCACCTAGGAGCAACCATAGACACTTGGGGAAATAGGGGTATGACCTGGGTAACACTGAGGAGGCCAGTGGCAGAATTGAAATCTAGACAAAAAATACTAGGAGCTAGAGAAAAGAACTGAGGCCGAAGGAGCTATGTCAAAAGTACAGAGCCAAGAAGATCGAGCGAATGTTAGTGGCCATGAACATATTCACTTTAGCAGAGATTGACTTGAATGCAGTCTTGCTGAATAAAGAGCAGACTGACAAGCAAAAAAGGCAATTTCCCGATCAATTTACTGAAATCAACACAGGGGAAAGAACAGTTCAGCTAACTGGAAGGTTGGTGGAATCAACTAATACTGGTATGGTAGAGGAACCAATACGTTCTGAAGAGCACTCAGTGGATCAGAATGCTGATTCAGAAATGAATGGACCATCCTAGGATTATGCTGAAGAATCGACCAAACGAAAAGGAGGCGGGCCTAATTGGTTGCTTCCAGATGACCAAGAAGTGGAGAGTGGAACCTAGGATTGGAGGATAGTCCTAGGATGATCAAGGTCAACAAGCATCTCAACCCGATAATGAAGGAGAAGGCACGCAGGATGTTCCAGAACTATAAAGATGTGTTTGCCTGGGAACATACAGACGTGAAGGGAGTGGATCCTGAAGAATGTCAGCACCGAATATTGCTGAATCCAGATGCTAGGCCAGTACAACTACAAAGATACCGGATGAACCCCAACTATGCAAAGAAGGTCAAAGAGGAGATTTATAATCTTCTCAAGGTTGGGTTCATCACAGAGGTGGCCAGTAGCGATTGGCTATTTCCCATAGTAGTCGTTCCCAAGAAGAATGGGAAATTGAGAGGTTGTGTCGACTATAGGAAACTCAACACCCAAACTATCAAAGATCCATTTCCATTGCCTTTTACTGACATGTTGCTTGATGACATCGCAGGATATGAAATGTATAGCTTTATGGATGGTTACAGTGGCTATAACCAGTTACAGATCGCTCCTGAAGATAGAGCAAAGACCACTTTCATCACCGAGTGGGGAGATTTCATGTATTTGGTGATGCCTTTTGGCCTGTGCAATGCACCAGCTACCTTTCAGCGGTGTATGATGGAGATGTTTAATGAATTCCTTCATCGGTTCCTCGCCATTTTTATGGATGACTTTACTGTCTATTCAGATGAGGAACATCACCTACTATTCCTAGAGATGAATTCCTTCATCGGTTCCTTGCCATTTTTATGGATGACTTTATTGTCTATTCAGATGAGGAACACCACCTACTATTCCTAGAGATGGTTTTCAAACCCTGTCAGGAGAAGCGGATTGTTTGAATCCATTTAAATTTGTTTTCCTAGTCTGGAAGGGACAACTACTGGGACATGTGGTTTCCCGAAATGGAATAGAGATGGCCAGTGACAAAATTCAGTGTGTTCAGTAAGCTAAAGCACCCAGAAATGCTTCAGAGTTGAGCTCTTTCTTGGGTTATGTTAATTTTTATAGAAGGTTTGTACATAAGTTTGCTTCGCAAGCAGTATCATTATATGAACTTACAAAGAAGACCAGTAAGTTCAACTGGACTGCTAAATGTGAGGAGAGCTTCCAGAATCTGAAAAAGGCCATTATCAGTAAACCAGTCCTTAAGCAGCCAAACTGGGATATTATTTTCCACGTACATGTAGATGCTTCGGGATTGGCAATGGGGGCAATATTAGCTCAGTCAGATGGAAGGACTGATTATCCGGTTTATTTTGCCAATTGCAGATTCAGTCAGGCTAAACAAGGCTATACAACTACTGAGAGAGAAGCCCTTGGAATGGTTTTTAGCGCTACAAAGTTCAGGAATTACCTGTTGGGAAAGTTGTTCCATTTTTATGTGGACCATCAGGCTCTTCTGTTTCTAATTAATAAAGTCATTATTCAAGGCAGGCTCATAAGATGGATGATGTTTCTAATGGAGTTTGAATTCAGAATTTTCCATAAGCCTAGCAAGAATCATTGTGGAGCTGATTTTCTCTCAAGAAGTACGGAAGGTTATTTAGAATCACCCTTGAGAGATGAACTAGTGGACATTGACTTATTTCAGTTAGAGGCAGGAGAATCAGTTGATCCTGAATGGTATGATATTTATCAAATTCTTTCCCAAGGTGCTTTTCCACAGGACTGGAAGCAGAACCAGAAGAAAGCTCTGATCATAAAAAGCCTGAAATTTACTATCATCGGAGGATTACTCTATCGATTGGGGGTGGATGGTATACTTCGACGTTGTGTCCCTATGGAAGGAAGAATGCAAGTGATTTCAGAAGCACATAATGGTGAATCTGGTGGACACTTTTCCAATGAAGTAACCTACAAGAAGATTCTGCAAGCTGGTATGTGGTGGCAAACACTGATTGCTGATGTCAGAAGTTTTTGTAAAACTTGTGACATATGCCAAAGAATGGGTTGACCAATAGCTGTAGATATGACTCCTTTGACGCCAGTACAACCACTGGGTGTGTTCATGAAATGGGGACTAGGTTTTATGAGACCTTTTAAGAAGGTTACCCCTAGGAAGAACAAGTACATAGTAATGGATACTTGTTATGTAACTAAGTGGGTTGAAGCTAAGGCTCTTCCTGACAACACAACCAAGTCAACTGCAAGGTTTCTCTTTGAGAATATTGTCTGCCGATATGGATGTCCAGTAGAGATTGTGTCAGATCAAGGAACACATTTGATCAATGACACTATGGAAATTCTATTGGATATGCTTTCAGTTAAGTATCGGAAATATAATCCTTATTATCCCAGATGCAATGGACAGGCTGAAAGTAGCAACAAGACAATCAAGACTATTCTCACTAAGGTGGTGCAAAAGAAACCAGACCAGTGGGATTTGAAACTCCAGACTGCTCTATGGGCGTATAGGACAGCTTATAAGGTCACTACTGGAATGACCCCATTCAAAATGGTGTATGGCACTGAAGCTGTGGTTCCTATGGAGTTTGTGATCCCAAGTCTGAGAATGGCTGTGAAGTATGGCTTAGACTTCAACCACAATCTAAAAAAGCGCCTAGATGAATTAATGCAGCTAGATGAACTCAGGCAACGGGCTATGTTGGAACAAGAAATTGTTCAACAACGAAGGAAGCACTGGCATGATCACCGAATTAAGTTCGGGAATTTCAGAAAGGAGATTTGGTGCTTCTTTATCAGTCGAGACTGGGTCCAAAGAAGCCAAACCTGAAGATTGCCTCGGCAGGACCATTTGAGGTAGACTGGGTCTTCTCCAATGGTACAGCCAGACTGAAAGATTTATCTGGATTATTATTGCAAGGAGTATATAATGGTGCAAAGATCAAGCTTTATTATTCAGAAGCTACAGAGAATGGGCAAGAACAAGGTACTCAGGAACTGAGAACTGCTGAGCAAGAGATACCAGAATCAGATATTTTTGGGCTTTTTCATGTGCAACCAGTTCCAATTTCAAAACTAGTACCAGTAGAACTAGACCAGACCAATCTTAGAACCAGTACCAGTATGATCGAGCCAGATTGGGAACCAGTCCAGTATCGGTGGGAACACACTTTTCAATTTTTAAGAGCCCAACGGTCAGATAGCACGCCAGTAGTAATTATTTCAAGGATGGGTTGCAGTCTTGTCCAATGCATCGCGATGCTTTCCTCCTGTTATTCATTCCCCATCGCCGAGGTCCGAGGTTTCTTCGCTACAGCCTTAGACCTCGACCTCTGAAGAGACAGTTGACTGTCAGCTAGCCTTGCCAGCGACACCAGGGTACGACTTTGACACATCAAGTAAGTCTTCTTCTCCTTCGCCTGTTTCATCGTCTTCACAGTGTATGGGTAGAAGGAAACGCTCAGACAAGATGCAGGAGTCTCTTGAGGAAACCCAAGCCATAGTTGTTGCTGCAAAGGCAAGCCTTCCCATCATACCGTACAATAAAATTCACTGTTATGTATTCACCAACCAAGCAATGACTTTGCTGCAACTGTGGGATCTCCGAGTTGTTCTGCACGCCACAAGAATTGATTTTGACGCAGACATAATAAAGCAAGTTCTTGATTCTTTTGACGCTGAAGATGGCAGTGCCATGGTGAATGGTAGAAAGGTGTCGATTACATCAGAGACCATAGCTTTTGCATTTCGGATGCCCAATGAGCCCAAACCATCTGTGGAAACTCCACATGAGATAAGTATAGCCCTGAAGAAGGATGAAGCGGCGAAGCATAAGCGCAAGGCAAGTGGTCAAGGTGTTCCAGTAGCAGGACTGGAAGCTTCCACTGCTTACAAGTTTGTGGATGAAGCAGTAAGCCTTAAGAACAATCCAACGTATGTATCTGAGAAACTCTTTGCTATGCTATTGGCCAAGACATTGGATCCAAAGGTTTCTATTAACCTTTGTCAAATCCTGTCACACAATGTGCTCCAGCAAACTGCCAAGTTAAAATCCCAGAATGTTTTTAAAGCTTGGTATGTTTGGCAATTTTTGTATTGGGCCACTGCTGCAGATGCTCATGAGCAGGTAAAAAACGCTTGGAGTGAGAAGCCGGTTTCTGAGCCCAAGAACATTGAGCTGTCCTCAGACGACGAAGCAACGGACAATCAGACTACTTCAACAGATCTAAAAAGGAAAGCCACTGAAGAACAGGCTGGTAGTTCGAAGAAGCCAAAAACTACACTGACGAAGAGCAGTGCTTTTTTGAGGCAGATAGAAAGCCAAGTCAAGACTGTGAATACTGAGAAAGCTATAGTGAGCCAAACTGAGAAGCAATCTACTCAGAATACTGTGCCTAACCAGTCAGTAGGACAAAGTGAAGTAGCTACTGGTTCTGGAAAAGATCAGGCCAAGGCAGCAACTTCTGAGAAGGTAGCAGCGCAGTCGGTGGACAAAGGCAAGGGCCAAGTGGACAAAGGCAAAGGCCCAGCTTCTTCAACTTTACCAGGTGGAGTCTCTACTCCAAATACTGAACAAATTTTGCACCTGGTAAAACAGGATAAGTTGCAGCAAATGCAGACCCATCCACTGAAAGGGCATCTTCTGCTACGAAAAGCTGATTATGCAACTTTACCTTACATGGCTCCAATAATAGTATATGAGCCTACTGATTCTGATCCAGCTACATTAAAGGAAAAATGTTCAGTCCTCATACAGTCTTCTTGGAATACTATTGTCAGTTGTATGGGACAACTGCTAGAGGCTGCTGGGTCAGAAGATGAAGTGAAAAAGGCTAAAGCTGACTTGAAAGAAGCTGAAGACCAAATTCAGAAGCTCCAGAAAGCACGAGATGAGCAGAACATACAACACAGAGTACTTGAAGCTCATTTAGAGAGGGTTATTGAGCTATTAAACAAGAAGCTAGCTAAGGCTGAATCTGAGATAATGATCATCAAGAATGAAAGGAATAAAGCACTGAGAGCTGCAGAACGGGCTGAGACAATGCTCAAAATGAAGCGGGTTGAATTCAACTCCCTGTTCATTCGCCATACAGCTCTGAAGGCTTCTCTTACTGACATATACATTTATGACAATTTAGCTGAAATTCTAAATCCAGCAAGCAATGCTGTTTTTGATTTAGAAAATTTGCAGTCTTTGATGGAAAGTATGCAGAGAGATTTGCAGGACAAAGTGACTGAGTATAATAATGCTCTAATGAATCAAGCAATATTGGATTATATTGAGCATCAGACTTCCCCGGATGAAGCAGAAGACAAGGACGACGGAGCTGATAAGGAGGGGGATGACCAAGAAGAAGGGCATACAAATGATGATGATGATGATGCCCCACCACCATCTCCACCTCCAGCACCTGGTACTGGTGGTACAGGGCCAACTGAAGGAGGCCAGTCACAGCCAGACCAGCCAGGCCAGCAGGAAGGCCAAAATGAAGGGCACCAGTCGGGTAATCAGCAGTCTGAAGAACAACAGCCTAGTCACACTGGGAATCAGCCAGCTGATCAGTCCCAGCTCAGTAGGGAGGCTAAAGGAAAAATGAAAGTGCAAGATGAGGGAGCAGCTGCTGATCATCAACATTTTGTGCAGCTTATTACCCTGAACATGCAATTGAGACATCAACAGGTCTCCATAACCAGACAATATCTGGAGGATGATGATCTCCTGTCTGATTTGGAACGGTTTCAGAGGCTTTATGTCGGAGCTAGGGAAATGGTGGAGCATTGGAAATCAGTGGCTTTTCATGATCAAGAAGCTTGCCGATTGCCTGCGCATCCCAGCACAGTCCAGCTTCTAGAAAGAGTTCCTGAATGGATAATCACTGCTGAAGAGAGAGTGACCAACCCACACTTGCAAAGACAGTCTACTGCAGATTGTCGCTCTCTTTCCCTGGAATTGGAACTTCTGCTGGGAAACAAACCAACTTACAAATGTATGAAGGATGTTAGGGAACAGTTAAAGGAGGTTTTGGTGCAACAAACTATCAGGGAAGTTTTGGATCAAAGAGTAAGGGCCATTCTTGAGGATCAGACAGCCACTAGCAAAGGACCTCAGACTAGAATGTCAGTCGGAGCACAGGCAACTGCTCTCCGAAAATTGTTTCAGCTAGTGATAATCACCAAAAAGATGATGCAATAAGAGAACTAGGATGTACTCAAATTTTTAGAATTCATGCCTGATTCTCCAGTTCTCTTGTATGCCTTTCCAGCAAGAGAGACGGAGCTGCCAAGATTCTTTCCAACACTTTATCCTCAACATCCAGAACCAGTTGATCGCCTTACATACTTCAAGATTATTGATGAGCTTCAGGATTGGTATGAGCGGTCGACTATGGAATGGAAGACTTGGCAAACGCTATTCAATGATGCTCTCCAACTCAATGATATTCAGACACTGAAAGAGGAGATGCATAGGATCCGGATGTGTATGGGTCAGTGGAAGATTCAGATAAGAGGCCTGACCAATATTACTAATCAGCTGCTGCAACTTACTGTCGAATCTTCTAGATTGCCTGAAAAGGATATTGCAGCTAAGGCGAGCCTGGCACCACAATATAGGGAGATGGTTGAGATTCTTTTCAAAGCTCGGGTCAAAACTAATCAGCCTCTTCCAGAAGGATGGATCCATACTGCTTCGCATTGTCATAAGCTGGCCAGAACCATGATCACCAAGGGCAGGCGTACACTCTATGATCCTGACACCAAAACCTATCATTCCCTCATGCCTTATGAAGTAGAGATGACCACAGAAAGGCCGGATCTGCTGGAACAAGAGGCCATTTACCGATTGATCAGAAGGAGAATGCTGGTACTGGGACTTCTCAGGCACCATCCAGGTCAAAGGGCAAACGGATGACGGTCCAATGGAAGGATACTGGGTAGTTCCATCTCAAAATTTAGTGCCGACTTTTATTCCTTAGCTGGAAGGTAGATGATGAGAGCTCTACCTTGGCCTTTTCAGCTGCCTCTCGCAATCTTTGTATGGCCACTTTGTCAGTGGTCAAGTCCAGACAGAGGAATTTTTCAAAAATTTTGGAATCTTGCCAAAATTCAAGAAAGAAGGGAAGGATGTAGACGGCTGGATAGTTTCACTATGTGGGAACATCCTCTTATGAGACGTGCAGCGAATTACTTAGTCTACTGTCTGATTTCTGTCCAGTCTACTGTCTGAAATCTTCTCACACTAGTAGCTGAAATCTTCTAACACTGGAATTAGCTGTCTCAAGAGATCAGCTCCAATTCCAACAGGGGCGTGGTGGGTCTTGCTGAGGTGGAGGTACCTTTTTGATTGATCGGGCATGCTGAACGCTTCATGTGCGCACCATAAGAGTGAAGAAGTTTGTGTTAGAAAGAGAAGAAGAAGAAGAAGAGAACTTTAACGTCGTAGGAAACTATACCAAGAGACCTTAAAGATCTATGTGATGTGACAAGGAGAGAGATCAAAAGCACAAAGAGTAGAAGTGGCTATGGCGTCTTCCTCTTCTTCGGCAATGCTGCATTCATCTGTGTGCTCAAGCTTTGTCGCCCTGCGCTCCAAGATCTCTATACTCGTGGCCCCTACTTCAACATGCGCTGCCTTGACTCTCTCGCTATCCCTTGTAGTCTCTACCTGTCATTGTCATCCACCAGTAAGTGATGGCCCTATTGCCCTTAGCAAGCATACTTTACCTAATCTCTGCAACCCGTCAGGCCCTGGATGACATTGAGGATGATTACAAGTGGGCAACTCAAAGTGTGATCGGCCAGGTGCAAAGCACCTTGGGGCTGGACAAGGTCGATCATACTCGTGGGAACGCTACCAAAGAGCTTTGCTAGACATCCAACAAGTGGGCCGCAAAATACCTCCGCGAGACAAGATTTGTTGGTAAGCCCTCCTGCAGCAACATTTATTTGGTGTTGAATGCTCTCTCTAGACATTATATCAGCGATGGTGATGGTGCTCCTCTTACGGCCGTAAAGAACCGCACTCAAATCCTAGAAGAAGTTGACATTGCAAAGAGGCCTCTAGGGCGAGGCCGCTGAGCTATTCATTATATGTGGGTGCTATATTTGTAAATGATATGTACATTATGAAGCCAGAGTTCTCCATTTTGGTTGGCAAGCTGGTGATCCTTGGCAGTTCACATGGCTATGGCAAATTTAAGGACCTCTAGCATTGCGATCTACATGCAGCTTAGAGAGAGATTGTCTTTGTTTTCTAGCAATTTCTTTCTGCTTTTTTGTCTCATAATTTTGTCACATTATATAATAATCATGATGCCAGATGTATTATTGTACACCTTATTATCAGATAGAATCCAACGTAGATTTTTATGTCGTTTCTCTTTGTTAAGCTCAAGAACCGATTGCATACAAGTTTCTACCTGCCCCTCTTCAATATGAGAGCGGAAGGAGCTGCAGCACTCCAACCTTCAGGTAGTACCATGGTGCTGTGGCATCATCCTGTCCTCTCCAGAATGCTCCCTCGCAACACACAATTTAGGACTTGGCTATAATGCCTCTGCATTGTTTTTTTGCTTCATGCTTCCATATAAGCAATCACCCTTGTTTCGTTTCCTTTGGTTCTCATTTGACCCCATGCAGAAGATGAAGTTGTTTTAGTCTAATTGCTTATATGTTGTGTGTGCCATTTTGAAAGAAGTGATTAAATTAGCATGACATGCTGCGAGGCAATGAATCCAGGGTTTGTCAGAGTACGTTGTGATGTAGGACACAAAGAGACGCAGGGGCTAGAGCATGCAGATGGGAGAGGTCACAAGGGTAGAGCTTGAGCGCAAAGAGGGAGACATGTGAATGAGCCATAGCATCAAGTGGGGAGTTGCACGAGAGGTGGCTATGGTTGCTATCTCTCCACTCGAGATGAGCTAGAGCTCTGACGATGGCGTCGAGGGTAGTGTGCATGGGTGGCTGGACGCAAGAACGACGGAGAACAAAGAGGCTTTGAGTTTTTTATCTGGGAAGTTTAGAGTCTTCCCAACTAATTAATGAGTTTGGCAATTTAGACCGAGTATGAGCAGATATACTGGGCTCATTTTTTTCATTAGAGGTGTTCTATTCAAGTCGCAACAGAAGATGCTTTTCCATGAAGATAACTTTACTGTATGATGGATGTGTTGTTTCTAGTAACGTTTTGCTTCCTCTTCTAGTAATGTTTTGCTTCTTGTAGAGGTTTTATTTTTCATTTTTGAAGACAACTTTCTCAAATTTGTGTAATTGCTACTCAAATATATATCATATATTTGAGTTTTTGAGAGAAAGACGATCTTTATGTATGTTGTTATACTTGTGTAGTTTAATAAAGCATATGGCATTTCTTAGCTTAATTACAATTGTCTATGCTCATTATCTGATTGCAAGAGAGTTTATTTATTGTTTGTGAGATTCTACAAGCTGATTTATAAGTTCAACAAAGTGGCAACATGCACAACTGTACAAAAGAGACCTCGAAGCTAGAGTAGTTGAGGGCCTCAATTCTTATCATCATCATCAGCTTTCAGCCTCCTTTCGGCCACTACCCGTGACTTGTAGGCTTGCACACTAGAACTCTAAATCACGAGCCCTTGGGTGTACCAACTCAATATCTTTGCTCTTCGAGTCTTCAACATCTCTGACCACTAAGATAGATAGATAGATAGATAGAGAGAGAGAGAGAGAGAGAGAGAGAGAGAGAGAGAGAGAGAGAGAGAGAGAGAGAGAGAGAGAGAGAGAGAGAGAGAGAGAGAGAGAGAGAGAGAGAGAGAGAGAGAGAGAAAAGCATGTTCACACTTGGATAAATTTTAGAATCTCTTCAATTAGTTGTATGTATCTGGCTGTATTCAATCTATCATGTTTTATAAACACTAATTATTATAGGTGTAATTTTGTTAGGTTAAATTTGTGATTTGCTCTACAAGTCCTTAAAGTTAAGCATAATATTATTTGGATCCATTTACAAATTTCCATTGTCACTTGAAATGAGATTTGAGTTCGATACTTCATTCCCTTTTCAGAGTGTCCAAAATCTCTAACATCTATCTAATTGGTATGCCATGGAGCTTTCTTTGAGTAGCTTTGGTTTTAATCAACATTAATGCAAGCAATGAAATGGGTTGATGGTTTGCATGGTTTATATCTCTGATGATATGATATTTGTGTGAGTCCAGATAAGTTGAGCAGTTGAACCTTCGATAGGATATGATGCCTATTTGTCCTTCTTAATGCATTTTCTATCATATGAATTTCAAGAATGTAACATGTGAGTTTGTCATTGTTTAAGAATTATCCTTAAGAAGGAAAGGTACTAAAATAGTGTACTTGCCAATGCAAGGGGAGTGATTATTGTACTTGCTAATAGAATGGGAGTATGTTAGTATGGGGGGGCAAGTAAGGAGCCTATTAAAGTAGAGGAGCGAGCAAGACTTCATGTTTATCAAGCTAATAGGAACACATTCAACTTTGTACTTTGGCTACAATGCATTTCTTTGCAACCGTTAAAGATTGCCATTTGCTTGAATGCTTTCTAGTTATTAGTGAGAGCTAGTATGTTGTTGCTTCTTGCTTCAGCTTATAGTTATCGATTCCATTTCTCTTGAGCGTCGCTCAAGATTGCTTGAATCCAAAAGTTTGTGCTTTTGAAAGAGTGTTTCCTTTTTAAATATAGGCCATATTATCCCCATAAGAAAAAATCTATAATTACAAACTTTGGATATTTTTTTTCTCATGCTTAGGTGCATCTCCCTGGCAGGCCTCTTGATTTTATCACTTGTTATAACAAAGAATGAAAAAGTTTGATTGGTGAGTGCTATAGTGAGCACTCATGAGAAAGTGAAGAGTGATAGTGAGTGGGTGACAGTGAGATAAGATTCTTTCCAATATTATTTTATTGAATATGCTAGAAATTAGAGTCTCCCTCCTCTTTTCTCGTGCAACCACCTCCATGACCAAGTCACCAAGTGTCCCATTTGTAAAAAAATAAATGGTTTTCGGTATTTGGTTTCGTAAATTCATGAATCATGCAGATAATGTCGAGCGAATGATGGAAGGGGCTTGGTTTAGAATGAACTATTGTCTTAATCATTAATAGCAGTGAGCAGTGGGTTCTTGAAAGTGGCATGCAATGAATGCTATTGTCATGAAAATGTTGAATACTGGAACAATCTACTACATAAATGAAAGTGAAATTTTTTAGTTAAAACTTTGTCTTGGAGAATGGGAATCTTACACACACACACACACACACACACACACACACACACACACACACACACACACACACACACACACACACACACACACACACACACACACACACACACACACACACACACACACACACACACACACACACCTACTCTTCCTCTCCATCACCCTGTGCCAGTGGCATCTTGGTGGCCCCTAAACCACCACCTCAACCTCCTAAAGCACTCCCTTGTCACAAACAAAATGCTCTCAGCCTTCCTCCTTTGCTCCTCTCCCAGAATCTCAATAAGGTCCACATCCTTCGAGGCCTCAGTTCTCCCTTTATTTGGTTTCGTAATTTCGTGAATCATGCAGATAATGTCGAGCGAATGATGGAAGGGGCTTGGTTTAGAATGAACTATTGTCTTAATCATTAATAGTAGTGGGTTCTTGAAAGTGGCATGCATTGAATGCTATTGTCATGAAAATGTTGAATACTGGAACAATTTACTACATAAATGAAAGTGAATTTTTTTAGTTAAAACTTTGTCTTGGAGAATGGGAATCTTACACACACACACACACACACACACACACTTCTACTCTTTCTCTCCATCACCTTGTGCCAGTGGCATCTTGGTGGCCCCTAAACCACCACCTCAACCTCCTAAAGCACTCCCTTGTCACCAACAAAATGCTCTCAGCCTTCCTCCTTTGCTCCTCTCCCAGAATCTCAATAAGGTCCACGTCCTTTGAGGTCTCAGTTCTCCCTTTATCGGCTGCTGACTTGGAACCCCTTTGTGAGCCCTCTGTAAATTTCCCATGAGGTTGTGCAAGCTCTGGAGCAGGGCCCACGTCACCTCAAACATCTGTCATTGGAATACAATGGTGGAGGTGTCGCATCCCAACTCCTCGGGCTTCCTCCCACCCCCTCCTCCCCTTCCATTGTTGCCTGTTGTTGCTCATATGGATTCTGGGCCTGCTGCTTCTTGATCACTGTTGTTGTTAGTATTGGGTAGCTCAAGCTCACTCAAGTGTTATCACTAACAGTAACTTGCATCATCCTCTACTTCAGCATAGTCATAATCGGAAAAATTGGTATCCTATATCAATATTAGCATATCCCAATATTTGGCAAAAATACAAGTGTCTGGTTATATTTGGCTTCCAAGCTTAGAATTAGGGGAGGGAGGGAGGTTTGAGAGATCTATCATGTGAGAAACGGAGACGAGCAAAGTAGAGAAATGGTGATTTCTGCAAGGGGATTAATCATGGGGGGATTGGATTGTAGATCTTGAGAATCTTGACTTGCATCGAGTTGCACAAGCAGAACCTCCTCTGGCCTTGGCAAGAACACCTATAGACGATGTTGGGCAAGGGTCAATTGCAACATTGAGTAGTAGTACTTAGCTCCCGCTCCCCTTTCCCACTATGGTAGGCTATCTTCTTCAGTATGATCACCTCTTATGGCTCTCAGTAATTGAACTCTGCTAGGCAGCCATGGAACTTACATATAATGGCAAACTTGAAATTAAATTGGTTTTCTCACGTAGACAATCAAAATCTAACCAGAGTTGGTCTAGCTATATGGTGGTCCCGAGGTGGGTGTACAGGCAGACCATTAGACTTCACAACAGGGGTATGTGGGATTTTACTGCTGTTCATGGCCTTCAGTGTGCTTAGCATGAGCTTTCCACCTTCCGCCACGTAATTCGACCCTTGCGTGCTTCCCGTGCTTATCTCCCATCTTGACCTCTTTAGAGCTACACTTAAATAATTTGTGACCCTAAATAGTTACATGGTAGGCCTCGTTATTTTATCACTTTTTTTAGCTTGTTCTCCTTGTTCTTTTTATTGGTGAGTGTTGCAATGAGTGCTCAGAAGAAAGTTATGACTAAGGGTAGTGAGTTCTTGAGTGCGTTTAATGATGTTGCCAGCATGGAGGCTGGAGGTAACTTGTGTTGGTGGGTGAAAACTTAAAAGGCTCTCAAGAAGGTGCAGTTACCAAAATGGCATCATTGTGGAGGTTTATTTTTTGAGGTTCTCGCTTCCTCGTTAGATGAGGGTAGTGGCTAGGCTAGTCCCCTAAAACCCTAGGTCCCTTCCCTCACGTTCTATATTTTGCTCACTTTCTCTTTCTTTCTCTACGCTTTTCTGAACAATCCTATACATTTATATTGGGTTTTCAAGCCCTTGATAGCTCTCCACCTAATGCTTCACGAGCCTCTTTGCAAGTTGTGGCTCGGTTGTGCTCGGCTTCTTGTAGAGGAGCATCTCAAGTCGTTTTTCAGTGCTTTCCCTCTCCTTTCTCCTCATATGCTAACAACCCCATGTTGGAAGAGATTTTCAGTACTTATAATTTTGAAGGCATACCACAAGATTAAAAGAAGGAAGAGAGCGGAGTCTTGGGGCGGGTTCAGACGAGCTCGTTGATAAAAGAGGTACAAAAACTTTTCTCCCACCTTACTGTTCACATAAGGCGACGACAACACATGTATGAAAACCTTACACATTAGGGAAAATTTGGACTCACAAAGGGGCCTTATAAGGAGTTTGACTTCCTCTCTCATGTCCAAAATGGGCGTGCGGTAAAATTTTTGTAAATCAACTCTAAACTTGGCGGAGATTTGATAGTTAGAATCTACTCTTCAAGCTCTTTCTTTTGATATATAGCACGCCATGAGATTCCTCATATTTTGAAAGATTCTATTTTTGATTCTCTTGTGATGTGACAACTCCGTCTAGAATCTAGAGAATCAAAAATAAGATCTTTCAAAATATGAGGAATCTCATGGCGTGCTATATATCATTAGAAAGAGCTTGAATAGGAGATTCTAACTGCCAAATCTCCGCCAAGTTTAGAGTTGATTTGCAAAGATTTTACCGCACGCCCGTTTTGGACATGAGAGAGGAAGTCAAACTCCTTATAAGGCCCCTTTGTGAGTCCAAATTTTCCCTAATGAACAAGCTTTCAACTAATCAGTGATAATGCAATGGTGAAGTGGATGGCATGATCAGGGCTTCTTACACTCAAGCTGCATGATGTTTCCATGCCTTGACTAATTTTACTCAGTTAGATAATGTGAGGCATAAATTTTATATGTAAGATAGGGGCATGATAGTTTTCGTCATTGATTGCTGTATAAGCGTAGAAAGGGGGGTCATATTTCCTAGTATGAGTCGTATATAGGGGTTTTTTCAAAGTTGTCTGCTTGCAGGTGGCATCCTGTTTTGTATATAGAGTGAATCCCCCGGGATAAGATCGTGTCACACTACTAAATGTGTCTATTGATTGCATTTAGAGAGAAAGTCATGTGTACACATATTGAACTTAGATGGCTTTCTTATCACTTTTGATTACTAGCTTCAGAGAGGCTTCATAAATGAAATTTCTCAATGTATCTTGTTAATATACACCTAACAAAACTTTTTTTTCCATTAATGAGCCACTTCATTTCATAAACCCAACTGCCATATATAATGCAACATCCTAGTATTTTCTTTATTCTCTTCTTTACCTTAACATCTCCACATTACACACCACCTCTTACAACATCTTCTTATGCGACAATGCCCCAATTCAATATACTCATTTGATAAATGCTCACTTTTTGTTAAGTTATTCCCCTTGCAGATATACCTGATGTGCTATACTCAAGTGGTTTTGTAGCAAGGGAGATTATTGATTGAAAGACAAGACTCTTTCACTTATCTACATTGTGTTAGGAGCTGTGTAATCAATCATCTCTAATGTCATGGTTCATACTTGCATTGAATGAACCTTCTATCGAGATGAAGCTATACAACTACTCACATCAGCTCAGGTGATTTCGGATGATTTGTAACATTTTATACATACTTCGGTATTCCAACCTACTCCAATTTGGTACCAAACGGGTAGTAAATGTTTTGTTTTTTTTATACCTTGCCTAGTCCATTGGTCATGCGCACACAGATTCATCGATTTAGGCAATGTGTATATACTCCCTCGTGTAGATTCATCGATTTAGGCAATACCTAAGCATGCAGATTCACCAGGTTAGACAGCACACAAACAAACAATAGATTCACTAGTTTAAACAATATCTGTGCAAATTCAACAGTTCATGCAACACAACTCAAGATTTGTTGACTTAGGCAGCACGTCTCATTGGCGTTGATTTACCGATTTAGGCAATATCGATTACAAAATCATGTTGCATGTGGCTAGCCACCTCTGTCAATACTATATTTTTGTTAACTCAGGTTTATAATGAGAGAAATGTGGATCTGGAATTACATTTGGATTCAAAATTGGAGTTGGATTTGGATTTGGTCTACAATGCAGGCACTCGAGGTGTGTCTGTCCATGCTAAGGTTGGTCTATTGGCCATCGCGTGATTAAATACTATGCAATCCTTAGCTTGATGACCATACCTCCCACAGGCATTGCAGTTCCCATTGAATTTTACTCTAAAAGTAGGGCATTCACTGGTACTATACGGTCCATAGCATACTGAGCACCATTGTTGATCCCTTCTTGGATACATATGATTGTTTTGCGGAGCACGATTGTCTCTAAGACTCTCTTGAATAGCCTTGGTGAGATCTGCTAAAGTCATCTCAGATATCTTTGGCTCTTTAGCAATAGGCTTTATTGGCTGATGCCCTGATGCTTGCGAGCTAATAGATTTAGGCTCAACAGACACTCTTTCTCCTTGAATCATTAAATTATCCTCCAATTGGATCGCATTGGTGGTGACTACTTCCCAAGTGGTGATACCTCTAATGACTAGGCCATTGTAGATATCCTCATGTCGTAATCCCTGAATGAATCTATCGAGCAATTGGTTATTGTTGAAGCGCTCATTTGGATTACAACGAGAATTCAAATGCTTCAAGCGACTAATAAAGTCTCTCGCCAACTCTCCTTCCTCTCATTGGGCTTTCTGGAGCTAAGAGGCTACACCCCAAAGCACTCCCTCTCATATGTATTCTTTCAAGAATAGTCTCCTAAGAGTAGGGTAAATCGTTTTTTCTTCCACCCTTAGGGTTCTATAGGAATCCCCTGCCTTTCCACTTAAGGTTAGGCTTAAAGAATTACTCTTATGCAGGTCATTGTGTTCTCCTAGAGAATCACATATTTGTTCAAACACTTTGATATGCTTTCTCACATCCCCGTCTCCACTAAATTTTTGTGTGAGCTTGGCTATTTGTACTGCCTTACTTCTAGGCTCTCTATCCGGCGCGTTACGCATATTCTCAGCAATAGATCAACCAATAGCTTGAGCAAATGTTGCCAAGTCACCTAAGTGAGCAGGCACCGTGGGTGAAGGCGCTCCAGAGACTACATGTGGAGTAGGTATTGGCATTGGGCTTGGCGCATAGGAAGCCCTTGGGTTCCACGTTGGGTACGATGTTGTGCCATGTGGTGGTCCATAGTTCATAGGGGTGGCCCTAGGAATAACCGACATCGGATGTGACATGCTAATGCTAGCCGGTATAGTCCCATGGAAATAAAAGCTTGGGTGTTGTGGTTGTGGAGCATAGGTAGTTGAAATAATGGGAGAAGTAGGGACTACATGAGTACCAGGACCCATGGGTGTATACGATTGGTACACACTTGTAGGTACTATTGCAGGAATTGAGCTACCATGTAGCGGTGCTTTACTAACAAATGAGGTCCATGGCGTGTTCCTTGGCATGCCCATCATTGGGGTAGGCATGGTAGCCGTGGTGTCATCAAGGGAAAGATGAGCTAGACTTGGAAAGGTGAAGCTATCACTTGTGGGCTCAGATTGCACTGAGACTCCTGGAGAAACAACATATGGAGGATCCATCGGACTTACCGAGGGAGTCTCCATTTGCGATAAGGTCGGTTGTTTAGCCTTTCCTGTATCTAAGAATCTCATGAGACCCATTGAAGGCATGTTGATCTCCTTGTTCTGTCTCTCTAACTCAATCACCCTATGGATGACCTCACAAACTCTTTGTTGTTGATCCTCCACACTAGTGAGGCGGTCCGGGGCGGGCAACAAGAAGAGTGGCCTCTAGAAACCCTTCAAGGCTCCAGTGCTGCTCAATGGGGCTGGGGCACAACACAGCACAAACCAAAACAACAAACCCACCGCCAAATCCCAACTACACAAGGGGCACCACCTAGTTTAAGAGCGAACTAGGACGCAAAAGAGGAGAATCGTTAGAGCAACCCACAAACAAGCAAGGAATTTACACTAACCCTAACACCAATGGAATACTCTCACACACTAAAACACGAGAGAGAGAGATAGAGAGAGAGAGAGAGATAGTGCTCGGGCTGCTTTGAAACGTATCGACAATGATCAAGCAAACACAACTATATATTTAAGAAAGAGAGAGAAAGGGGGAGGGGGTGCTTGTTGCATTAATACCTTCTTACAAATCTGTCATGACAAATCAAAGTGAGATTAGTACTTGTTCAACATAGCTTGCGTAAATTTCACCACAACACATCACAAGAAAAGCCACCCCAATCACTGTCTTAAGGCCAGGGGAGTCCTCTCCACCCTGTCGCCCTCTTACAGTATGTGGGATTTATGGCTAGATTGATGAAAACACCAGAGACAAGCTATCAAGAACTTAACAAAAAAAAACACCAAGACACTTACGCATCATTGTTGTCCATTACTTCACGTTGGAAGGGAGACAAAGTATCCAAGCTTAGTCCAAATCCACCCTCCTTGATTCAGCGAATGTTGGGCTTACACTAGTAGGAGAAATGATAGATTTCCTACTCTCAATTGAATGATCACTCTCTCTCTTACAATGGCATAGATTTCCCTTGCTAATCCCCTATTACAACACATGCGCATGCATAAGACAATGAGCTTCCACTCAAGAGCTCCTTCTAGAGAGGTTGAGCTTGGCTTCTCAAGCTATAGCATAGTGCTCTTGCTTATGGCTCCCCACCTTTTATGCTAGCTACACCCTCCTTTTATAGCAATTTTGAAGGCTAGGGTTACTCCTCTAACCATGGTTGGGTTAGATTTTCAGCAATTTATCTAATTTCTTTTGCTTGGAATTATCAAGAAGTTGGTGGGGAAAGAGAGAGGAGAGAAATGGAGGTGATAGGACTTTTCATAGTGGGTTAGTGTTAGTAGAGTTAGTATTAATTTACAAATGGAATTGGATATTTACAATGGGAGTATCCATGTAGGATACAAATAAGGAAGAAAAACTCTTAAGAGGTAAGAAAAGGTGGATTTCTTACAAGGTTGATGCTCCAAGTGTCTTGAGTAGGGCCAATTTTGACGCTTGTTGACGGTCCACTAGCTTTGACGGTACATTTTTTCTCCACTCTTGACCTTCCTTGAGAGACAAGGTAATTGAAGCTGAGTAATCAACCACCATGATGCTATCTTTTAAGAGAAGAGGCTGAATTTTGTGGTTTTTTGATAGATATGGGTAATTTGGAGGAGGAAAAATGAGACTAGGTGGTCAATTTTGGAATGGAATTGTGTGTGGGAGGTATGAGTTCACCATGGTTTCTCTTATTCTTCAAGGTTGAGGAGAAGGTGAGTAGTGTGCAGAGAGGAGTGGTGAGAGAGATGGGGATGATGAGTGGAGAAGTGTGTGTGAAAGAGGAAAATGATAAAGTGGAAGAGAGAGTGTGGCTGCATAGCATGGGAAAACTGGGGTCCACTAAAAAAATCATAGCTCACAGTTGGTAGCTCCAAAAATCATGAAAAAATTTGGGGTGATTATTCAGAGCGTGGGCTACATTTTCTCTTTTGACCACCGCTCCAAATTCAGAGTGGAGATAGGTGCCAAAATTCTCACCAAAAAGCCTGTTTTTTATGCCTGCAAAAGTCTTTTAGTGGCACCCTCCTTTGTTGAATTTGTACAATGCATCCAAGAGTGAGCCCCTCCTTTGTCATATTATAATACAAAGCATTCAAGTTGCCCTTGACCCATGCATGGAGGAGGATTATTGGTGAAATAAGAAATATATACATGGTGGGACTAGTGTATGGACTATTCATGGACTTTAGCTCAATGAGCACATGGTGTTAGAATAATGAGTAAAAATAATAATAAAAATATGGAGGAGTTATGGATATGGAAAGATATTGGAATCATATGATATGGTCCCTCCTTGAATTATTTTGGGTGAAAGAGGAAAAGGTATGCAAGTAAATAATATAATAAAAGTAACCAATGAGTAGAAATCAATTTTTTGTTTTCACGAGGGTGAGGGTGAAAATGTGGGAGTGATTTGTATAAAGGAAAAATATGAGGTTAGAGTATGTACATATTGGCAAAAAAATAAAAATAATATATATATATATATATATATTATGGTGTAAGAGGATGAAAGAAGGTGTACATAGGTTTAATAAAACACACACGTAAGTAGAAATATTTAAATAAAATACCAAAATTTATAAAAAATCCCTATATTTAGGCCATATATACAATGAAATATTTACACACAAAGAGGCCATAATATACTTTTATTTTTTTATTATTTTTATTTTTTTTGGCTCACCTAGCCCAGTGACTAGCTAGCTGAGGGTTTTTAAGAAGATATGGGAAAAGTCCCGTGACTCACGCACGCCTATGTACAGTGAAATGGTAGGGATAGCCACAGTGTTTGGGTGATTTTGGTAGGGTGAGGTAACTCACTGTGGCAATTACAAAGAGCCGAAAAAACGGCTATCACTAGTAGCACCCATTGTGGATTGTAGGACATCTAACCAACCCACGTGATAGGTGTGACCTGTGTATAGGTCGGTCAGAGTTTTCATTTGTAGTTCGTACTCCCATTTCTCATTTAAGAACACTCCATCTAGGATTGAGGTGCTAGGGGTGTCCTTTGAGCTAGATGCAATGTTGCTTTCTAGGGGTTGGCCCTTAGCGGTTGCTAAGTCAGGAGCACTTGATTGCTCTCTTAGCAAGGATATTGACATAGGGGCTTTCACTTTTAACTCGCTTCGTTGCTCCGCTTTGCGTAAGATCTCGACTTCCTTTTCCCTAGCCACAATGATATATCGCTCAACCTCTTGCACTTTGGCAAAGCTTCTACCATCGGGTAATATGACCTCGGAGGGAAATAACTCTGAAGAGTCAGGAGGTGCAGTGAATGAAGTATTCACGTGCACATTCTCTAAGGGTATAGGGTCTACGTTGGTCACGAATGGAGAGTTTACTTCCCCACCCCCCTCATTTACATCATTAGCTCCATGTTCGAAGCGAGTGGCTCACTAAAGGTTTCCTTTAGGTGGCTAAGCACGTTCGGCCCGGACCACGGGCCCATGACATGCATGTCTTGGCTTGAGCTATCGGGATTAGGCATTGGGAAACCCTCCATGACATTGTAGTCAGAGGAAGAGTCACTAGCTGCTATGTTCGGGTCTTGGTTTGTACTACCTTGGGTCCCCACCGAGGGCCTGGAACCTAAAGTAGGTGGATATTGAGAACTCGCGTAAGTCAAAATTCTCTCTAGTTGCTCCGTCTCTAGCACACGACCAGAGCACAGATGCATGTGCCTTTGACAACCTACAAGCGGCGATGAATAACCTTGAAGGTTAACCGCTTATTTTTTTAAGCGTCCGTTTTCACTCGTGTTTTTTACGTTTTTAATGTTTTTTTAATGATCGATTTTTTTAATTAAAGTGTGTGATAGCTCAAAATGAGCGTATCACTCAAAGGGTCGCGGTGTGCTTTACAACACAACAATCGGTCACCTGAAGCTCCGTTGGTCCTCAAAAAAATCGATTTTTAGCTAAGTGTGAAGCTAAAATTTGTAATTTTAAAGGACGTTAGATGCCTTAGCCTGAGCGTGAGCTTGGGCTTTGGTCTGGGAGATATCCCCGATCCCAGTCCTACCTTTAAAATTTTATTTATTTATTTTTTAAATTTTTCTTTTAAAAAAAAAGGATAAGGTCATCGCGGCCTGCGCGAGAGCACACACACACTCTACCTACCTACTTCCTACTAATACACCTACTGTTACACACTAACACACTCTATTACCTCTCACAGATCTACTTCCTACTTACTGTACATTACATTACACAAAACTAACAACCTTAATACTAATACCTTACACAGAGAAAATGTTAGGAAATAAGACGTAGCTAAATAGATAATTGAGTAGATTACTTAATGGAGAGAGACAGATTTATATACACGAGATTATAGAGTAGAGAGAGAGAGAGAGAGTACACATGATATACGTGGTTCACCCAATGTGGGCTACGTCCACGGGAAAGTAGCCACTCAATGGCTTTAGTACTTCAAAACAAGAAGTAGTTTACAAAGGGATTATACCCTTAATGGAGCTCCCGCCTTGCTTCACTCTCACCACCTCACACTCACCTTGTTGCATCAACTTCACACTATGAAATGTGTGTAGAAATGGCCTCCTTTTATAGGACAAAAGGGCTGCCCTCTCTTATGAGAGACAGCCATGTGTAGCCGCCCTTGTGCGAATAAGTCCAAATCGGACCCTCCAATCCGCCCATGTGTGGCCGCCCTTGAGAAGACAAGTCCGCTTTTGAATTCGGCCATCGGCCATTGAATTCGGCCACCGGCCACCGGCCATTGACTTCCGACCACCGGCCACCGGCCATTGACTTCCGGCCACCGGCCAACCGACCGGTTGTTTTCAGACCACTTTCTGGCCGCCGTCCGACCATAATATTCCGGTGAAAAAAAAAGTCTCGGGGGGCCTCCGCCCCCGAGGCCTTTAAAGTTGCTCCTGATTCTTGTCCGTGAAAATTTTGGTTTCCGGTGAGTGATTTTCCTTCACGCACGATGGCTTCTCCTCATAATGGGGGCCTTACAAATGTGCGCTTTTACCATAAAAATTTACAAGGGTAAATCAGGCTCCATACTTAATAATCTCCCACTTGGAGACTGATCTCCAAACCAAACCTGTGACTGCTTTCCATTCTGGCTTCTTATCCTTGAATGCCGATTGAAGATGAGCAAAAGCTCAACTTCTCCTTGTTGACCACCTTTGTAAACATGTCTGCAGGATTTTCACTTGTATGCACCTTTCCTAGCTTTAGTTGTCCCTCTTCCAAAAGAGTGCGTATGAAGTGATATCTCACCTCAATGTGCTTTGTCCTTGAATGAAAGGCTGAGTTCTTCGCAAGATGGATAGCGCTTTGGCTATCACTGTACAAGACACAATTTTTTTGTTTGAATCCAAGTTGTTCTAAGAATCTGTGAAGCCACAGAATTTCTTTGCTTGCCTCTGTCATTGCTACATACTCTGCTTCCGTGGTAGAAAGTGAAACCACTTTCTGCAGCTTTGAAGCCCAGCTTACTGCTGTGCCTCCAACCATGAACACATAGCCAGTAGTGCTCCTTCGAGTATCTTTGTCACCTACCATATCTGCATCAGCATACCCTTCTAGAAAAATATCAGTTCCTCCAAAATACAAACCATTTGTTGTTGTCCCTTTTAGATACCTAAGTATCCACTTCACAGCTTGCCAATGCTCTTTACCTAGGTTGTCCATGAACCTACTCACAACTCCCACTGCATGTGCAATGTCTGGCCTTGTCCAGACCATAGCATACATTAGAGAACCTACCGCTGCAGCATATGGAACTTTAGACATATATGCTATCTCCTCTTGTGTCTTTGGACACATATCCTTCATTAGTTTAAAATGGCCAGCCAAAGGTGTAGAAACTGGTTTTGCATTTTGCATTGCAAACCTTTCTAGTACCTTCTTGATGTAATCTTCTTGAGATAGCTTTATTGTCTTCTTCGTCCTGTCCCTTGATATTTTCATACCAAGTATCCTCTTTGCAGCACCTAAATCTTTCATTGAAAAATATTTGGACAGCTCCTCTTTTAGGTCTTTGATGTCCTGCATGTTAGCACTTGCAATCAACATGTCATCAACATACAACATTAGGATGGTGAATTTCCCATCTCCGAAATTCTCCGTGTAGACGCAGTGATCCGAGTTGCATCTTGTGAATCCATGATCCAACATCCATCGATCAAACTTCAAGTACCATTGTCTTGATGCTTGCTTTAAACCATACAAGCTCTTCTTTAATCTGTAAACCATTTTCTCCTTACCTTTTACTTCATATCCCTTTGGTTGAAGCATGTAGATTTCCTCCTCTAAGTCACCGTGAGGGAATGCCGTATTTACATCCATTTGCTCAAGATTTAGATCATGAGCAGCCACAAGGCTTAAGAAAAGCCTAATTGAGCTCATTTTTACAACAGGAGAAAATATTTCATTGAAGTCAATACCTTTCTTTTGAGAAAAACCTTTTACCACAAGCCTAGACTTGTACCTTTTCTTCCCACCTTCTTCTTCCTTTAACTTGTACATCCATTTTTTTTGAAGTGCCCGCTTACCTTTAGGCAACTCAACCAACTCCAATGTTTGGTTGCGATGTAGTGAGTCCATCTCCACTTGCATGCTCTTCGTCCATTCTTCTTTGGATTCATGTTGCATAGCTTCTTCATATGATTCTGGCTCTCCAGAATCTGAGAGCAAGAGATGGTTGAAGGAAGGAACAAACCTTTCTGGAGGGCTACTTGCTCTTGTAGATCTTCAGGGAATAGGTTGAGGCTCCTCATTTGGTTGACGTTGTTGCACATTGGCACCGTTTGCAGTCCTTGAGTCTTCACCGTCCTCAAGCTCCATGTACTCATCACCTGTTTCTTTTGTTTGTTTTCTTTCCAAGTAATCTTTGTACATATTTTGTTCGTTAAAAATTACATCCCTACTCCTTAAGATTTTACCATCTTCAGGATTCCATAGGCGATACCCAAAGTCTCCTTCTCCATAGCCAATGAAGAAACACTTTTTGGACTTTGCATCTAACTTTGATCTTAGGCTTCTATCTATGTGCATGAAAGCCTCACACCCAAACACTTTGAGAAATGCATAATTCACCGGTTTACCAGTCCATGCCTCTTTTGGAAATCCCCCATCCAATGCCGTTGAGGGTGACCGATTGATTAAGTACACAGACGTACTTACAGCTTCCGCCCAAAGCTCAAGCGGTAGGCCTGCATGTAGCCGCATGCTTCGTGCTCGTTCCATGATTGTCCTGTTCATCCTTTCCGAAATCCCAGTTTGTTGAGGTGTCCTTGGAGTTGTCCTTTGCCTCCGAATGCCATTGCTAGCACAAAAGCTTTCAAAAGCTTGGCTGCAATATTCGCCTCCATTGTCGGATCTGAGGCATTTAACCTTGGTACCTGTTTCATTCTCCACAAAGGCTTTCCACCTTTGAAATATGGAAAATACATCGGATTTATTCTTCATGACATAAACCCATGTTTTTCTAGTCACATCGTCTATGAATGTTACATAGTACAATGAGCCACCAAGTGATGGTGTACTTGCAGGACCCCAAACATCAGAATGAACCAACTCAAGTTTTTTATTTTTTCTTTCATTTCCTGAGTTTTGAAATTTTACCCTCTTTTGTTTACCATAAACACAATCTTCACAGAACTCTAAGTCCACTTCTTTCAAACTGTGCGCTCCTTGCCGCACTGTCGAAGCAAGGGACTTGCCGATACACCGTGTGTGAGCCACAAATGGCTCCAAGAACACAACAAGACTAATCTAGCAAGCTCAAAAGAGGGCAATGGTGTGTCACCTACCGCTCTATGCTCCTGCCGTGGAGGATTCCTCGCCACGATGAAGAAGAAGCTGCAGTCGTGCCGCGCTCAACCGCTTCGCTGCCATCGTGCCTTCGTAATGCTCGATCGCACACACACTCTCCCTCTCTCTCTCTCTCACATACACACACACACGAGGAGGTGAAGAAGAAGAAGATGGAGATGGAGATGGAGCAAGAGCACTCTTCTATTGCACAAATGAGAGAATGCCTGAATTTTAGGTTTAGTTGGCTTTTATATGAGCTCACCCCATTCACACTTGGACGCCCATGCTTAGCCAACTAATCCCTTGAATGTCCCAGTTAGAGTGCGCCTCTCATCGGCCATCACTCTTACCCTTTTCCTATTGGTCTGACAAGCCCGGTACCTGACTCTACCAAATACATAATACACGTCCGTCGTAGGTGATGGGGTGTCCGTGAGCCGTGAGGGTTAACATGACCCCCTTCCTGATGTAGAGTCCGTGCTCGGAAGCTATTGAGTTGAAGCTCGTTCGTCGAGGTGGAAGAGCATTTGAGATGAATGTCCTTTGCCTTCTTCAGACACTGCAAAATCAAACAACATTGGCACAGTAATTGCATTCTCATAAGTGATTAAAAAGCATATGCAGTTTTAAGTAGACAATTTGATTGGTAAAAGAATTTCAAACAATTTGTCAGCAATGAACATTAAATTGCAATGTAATCAAATGCATAAACAGATGTAAAGGTAAAAAATTAACCAAGTCAGGGGTCGCTAATTTGACGATCGAAAGGCACTAGAGATCGAATATTAATACCATGGGTAAGCTTCTTAATTTTCTGTGGTCAATTAAGTTGTTTAATCGCGAGAGCCAAGTATTCATGTTCGAGGGCTGACTAGAGGCTATATCTAGAAGACCTTGTAGTTAAGCTACCATAAAAGGAATTTTTCATGAAATCATCGCCTGACTGATTACTTTTCCTTTGACCCCCCAAAGTCCTTTCACAGTGATTATATTTTGATGTGTGTGCTTATTTTGTATGCCTTGGGTTTTTTGCTTTTCAAGGAAAAGCGCCCATACTGGGAACCTCTAGGGCTCTAGTACCATAGGCAATACATGTGAGTGAAGTACCAAATCAAGCTGAGATTTCTCTTCCAGCTTAAGATGATACAGTGTGGCACTTTGATTTTTTGTTTGTTCATTTTCAGCATTTTAATTTTGTAACTTTGGGGGGTCATATAACACTGATACACCTCCCCAGGCTCATCACACTAGTAAAATCCCTTTATAATACTTAAGCGAAAGGCAATAGGGTCAAGCCCACTAGAAAGCCCTAGTACATTTCACACAATGCTGCCTAAATCGGATTAAGAACCTAAGTAACCATTGATTATTAGGAAGGCATTCCCCATGGTATTAAGAGAAGATTTCTAACACCTAACTTGGTCAAACTAGCTTAGTCGGACTGCTTGATATTTAAACTTAGACAAGTGATTATGACAAAAAATTACATTGAATTAAATGTTTGATACTAAGAAAATGCGGTGAATATTAGGCTACCAATCACAATTAAAGCTGACAATCATAGATGCAAAAAAGATAAGGGGCAATGCTAATGGACAAGAAACACCTGTTTGTGTCGATGGTCGCACTTGATTTGAAGAGTGAGTCGAGATAAAGATTCCATGAAGGTCCAAATCCTACCAATAGCAACACGCTCCTGTACACACTAGGAAACAAAAGGAATACCTCCAGGAGGCACGTTAGTGGAAAAAGGTACCAACATTTATTGAACACAACAAAAAACATAAGGAACCCTAACCTAATTATTTGCACTCCCCCTAGAGAGTCAAGGGAATAGGATATTGTAGAGGTTGGGGGGAAACCCTAAGGCTAAACCCCTATCCTCGTCGTCGAGATAAACAAAGTCATCATCCATGAGACCATATGTGACATCCGTGTAGTTGTGTAAATTTTCTTCTTCATCATAGGTGCCCATGTTTACTAAGAAGATCACTAGACGCCTATAGTCATCTTAGTCAAAAGGGTAGGCTTGTGCAATGGGAGAAACGCTCTCTACTAAGTATGGATCAGACGTGGTCAAGAGACGTATCAGCCATTCTAACTCCTCAAAATTCCTCTCACATGCTAGCGTACCTATCAAATCCCATTCACGTGCAAGCACTGGAAAGACCATATGAAATATTTGTGAAAAGTAATGAGGGTACCTCTCACCCAAGGCAGGAGTGGATGACTCTAGCGTACTAGCCATATCTGTACACGCAAATAGATGATGGTTAGAGTGCAAATATTACAAGGGTCGTGTTCTTGTGCATAATTTGTTTTTATGATTTGTGTTATGGATCTTGCTGTTTTACTTTTTTATCTTGTTTTTGTGAGTATAAGGCTTTATATATACATTCCCTAAGATTGGAGATTAAGACGTCAGGGAGAAAGGTTGAGAGGGAAGCAAGTGAATAATGGATGTCCACAAACACTCCCCCCTTCCTTGGGTAGATCAGACCGTTTGAAATGATGTCGTCACCCTTTGAAACCAATTGTTCCAGTTGGTAATAGGTGAGGATTTTTGCCATTAGTTTTCTATTACGCTGGGTGCCTCGTCAAGTTGCAAGGGTGGTAAGGTACTCTCCCAGGATCGAACTTGAAGTGGTTCATCAGGTGATTCTTGAACACTGGGAGGTGTGCATTCTTTTGTAGCTTCATGGAGGTCCACTACTATAGATGGAGGCTGTGTAGAAGCTTTTACCTCTATGGATGTATTACATGAGGAGCTAGAAGCTGCATGGAACTCCTCCCTTCCTGAGCTAGGTGGAATAAATTGGTTTTGCCTTGGAGCCCAAACTAGCTCTGGACTAGGTGTGTAGCATTCTGTGATCTTTCCCTTCCCACGGTCTGCCATTGGCTTTAGCGTTACACTGTTTGACTCATATGGGTTTGTTGTCGATAGGGAAGGACACATTTTACGTTTAGGTACCCAAATTTGCTCATTTCCATTATAGTAGCCTTGGGCTTCTAATAGTTGTTTTGGAATCCATCGTGATTTGGTCTTGACTCTCCTAGGGCGCGGTCTTGGTTTTCCCGGGAAATTTTTTCTTGGAATGGATGGGAGGGTTGAGGTAGTTGGAAGTAAGGCCTTGGGGACCCATTGATATGTACTCTTAGGTCGTGAAGGTTGAGTACTTGCAATATCACTGCTTGGTGCAACTACAAGTGTTGAAGTGCTAGATTCATGGGTAGCCGGCAAAGACGAGTTAACCACCTTGGCTTGTGAATGTTGGCTATCCTTCAACTTTGCTAGAGTTTGCGATGTAGGTGACTTTGCTTGAATGATAGGGGTAAGAGTCGGTGGTCGCGTCGTGACACTACCAGTATCCCAATCAATAGTGCATTTGGTTGCCAACATCCACGTGCGTCCCAGGTTTACGTTGCCTTCCATAGCTCCTACGGGCATGACTAGAAACTTCTGCACTATGCTTCCATTGTCATAGACATCAGGGGTCTGAAGGACTCCAAGAATAGCAGTTTTCTTTTTATTAATGCCCTTGACTTGCATCGTACTCGGGGATAGGGTCGGTTTCCCTAATTGACACCAAACTCCATAGGATAACAAATTGTGTTTACCTCCCGTATCTAATAAGGCATTGTATATTACTTTCCCATAGGGGCTATTTAGCTCAATTGGGTATCGTAGGGGTGGCTCAGATTCTAATGAGTCGTCATCTGTGTCCTCGAAAAATGCTTGTGTGATTCCCAGATTAGCCTCTCGTTGGCATCTAAGACGTTGTTGTCGTTTTCGAGCCTCAACTCTTGCTTGGATTTTTTAAAGCTCTGCTTGTTCCTTGGCAGCCTTCTTTTGATGGATGGCTTGCAACTCTTCCTGGCTTAGAGGATCATAATATCTTTTGAATTTACTCCCATTAAGGAATCCAATGGTTTCAACTCCATCTAGAGTCTCCACACGAATGGTACCTTGCGGGGTAATTTCACACACTCGATATGGTCCCTTACCTGCGTATTTCAATTTCTTCTTTTCATTACGTACCCCGTACATAAGAACTTTATCACCAACTTTGATGTCTTTATCCTTTAAATGGCTATCAAACCACTTCTTTCTCCTATCCTTCTCCACTAGAGGATTTCACACAGCTAATTGCCTCTCTTCATCTAGCCTTTCTAGGATATATAATCGCTCCACTAAGGGGTTACCATCCCAACCTTCTTGAGAAGCTACTCAAAGACTAGGAATGACAAACTTCCATGGCATAACTGCTTCTTGACCATACACCATTTTAAACGGGGTGCAATTAATAGCAACTTTATACGCAGTACGATAAGCCCATAAAGCTGATGTAAGCTTTAGGTCCCAATCAGTGCGATGATCCTCAACCGTCTTTGTCAAAATGGAGATGAGAGTTTTGTTGGTACTCTCAGCTTGGCCATTTGCTTGGGGATAATAGGGTGTAGACTTGTGGTGAGATATCATGAAGTTTGATGTGAGTTCTTTTATTACTTCATTTATAAAATGAGTTCCATTGTCACTCACAAGTTCAAAGGGGCATCCAAAACGTGTGAGAATGTTCTCAAAGAGGAACTTAGCTGTTGTTTTTTCATCCGCCTTTCGTGTTGCTTTTGCTTCAGCCCATTTGGTTACATAGTCGGTAGCCACAATGATATATCGTGATTGCGTGTTACGTACAGCCGGACTAATCGGTCCTACAAAGTCTAAGCCCCACTTTTCAAATGGTTGGGTTACCTTGATGGGATGTAGAGGCATCCTATCCCTTCTTTGTGGCTTGTTGAAGCGTTGGCATTCATCACATCCCTTTGCAAAAAGTGATGCATCCTTAAACAGAGTGGGCCACCAATAGTCTGACTGTAAGATCTTTCGGGCAGTCAAGTTTCCTGAAAAGTGACCACCAGCTACACCCATGTGTGCCTCTTGTAGAATATATAAATACTCATCCTCGCGGGCACAGCGTCTAAGAACATCATCTTTTCCTCTCTTATAGAGAGTTCCAGCCAGTAAGCAATAGGGTTCGCATTCCTTGATTAATTTTCGAGCTATATCTTTTCGCAGTTCTTTGGGTGGAAAACCATTAACTAAGAAGTTAACAATCTTTTCACTCCATTCAGGCATTGTCTCAACAATGAACAAAGGAGTATCAGGCAATTCATCATCAACCCCCGTAGGAGCTTCGCCATTAGGGATACGAGATAAATGATCCGACATGACATGTTTCCTCCCACGCCTCACAACAACGGTGAAGTCAAACTCAAGAAGAATTAACAACCATCGTGTAATTCGACCTGTGGAACACGGCTTGTTTACCAAATATAGCAATGCTTGATGATCAACATAAAACACAAACTTGGTAGCAAGAAGGTAATAGCGAAATTTCTTTACTGCGTAAATCATAGCTAGACCTTCGCGCTCTGTAGTAGTGTAGTTCATCTCAGCATCATTTAATTGGCGACTTGCAAAGCTAATAGGGTAGTCCAATTTATGTTTTCCTGGTTGAGTTAGAACACACCCAATAGCAAAATTTGATGCATCAATATGCACATGAAAAGGTACATTCCAATCAGGTGTTCGCAGGATTGGAGCACTTGTTAGGGACTTCTTTAATAACTCATAAGATTGATGACATTCTTCCGTCCAGTGAAACTCGATAAGAAGCTTGTACAATGGACGCGCTATCTCGGCAAAGTTTAAAATAAATCTTCGATAATAACCAACATGGCCCATAAATCTTTGAACTCCTTTATAGTTCCTAAGTGGTGGCAAATCGTCAATGGCTTTAATCTTACTCTCATCTGTGGATATCCCGTTCTTGGACACTATATGCCCTAGAATGACTCCATGCTTAACCCAAAATTGGCATTTGAAAGGGTTCAATGAGATGCGATAAAATCTGCACCTTTCAAATATTTTTCGTAGATATAACAAATGCTTCTCCCAAGAAGAATAAACACAAAGGTCGTCTAGGAAAGCTTCACAAAACTCCCTTAGAAATTCTTTAAACGCAGTGTTTATTAATCGTTGGAATGTAGCAGGAGCATTTGTTAAGTCAAAAGCCATAACACGAAATGCAAACACTCCAAACTCTGTGATAAAAGCAGTTTTAGCTTGGTCCTCTAATGCAATTGTGATTTGATTGTAACCAGAGTACCCATCTAAAAAGCTATAAGCTTCCTTGCCCGCAACTCTTTCAAGCACATGTTCTGAATATGGCAAGGGATAATGATCTCTCCTAGTGGCTACATTAACTTTCTTGAGGTCCACGCACACTCTTAGTTTCCCATTCTTTTTTGGCACAATGACTATTGGAGAAACCCATTCTGAGTGCTCAATAGGGTATATGAATCCACATTGGATAAGTTTTTCAATCTCCTCTTGTACAATTTTGGCGTACTTAGGATTCATTGGATAGGGTCGTTGCTGGACGGGTTTAGCACTGTTGATAATGGGAATTGTATGTTGCACCACAGAAGGTGGAACGCCCTTCATGTCATGATATGTCCAGGCAAAGATATCCTTGTATTCCTTGAGGAGCTCCTTAAGTACAACCTCTTCAGTTTCGGTAAGGTCTTGAGCTACTGCTAGACCATCATAGACTCCACTGCTTTCATTGGTAGGTATTCGTTGGGCCTTAGCATACACAACCTTTCGCTCCCCCGTGGTATAAGATTTAAAATGTTCAGGAGCCGTATGTAAGTCAGCAGGCTCTTGTCCTGACGGAGACCTTTCTTTTAGTTCTGCCTCCTTTTGTTGTTGTGCTAACTCTCGGTTTTGACGTCTTCTTATAGTTCGACTCAATTTTGGCTCTGTAACCTCCAATTGAGCGAGGTCAATGGGTCGCGGGCTGCACCACATGACATTCTGGAGATGTTCACCCCAATTGTCTACTAGCTTTCAATGAGCATCACATGCCCCTAGATAGCTAAGCCATTATGTAGTAGATCTTTCCTTGTTTATCCTAGCTCTCACATTTTCTCGATATCGTCGTCTCTTATATGACCTTTGTTTCTTGTTAAGGTTTTGATTTTGGTAAATGTTTGAACTCGGCTCGCTTGATAGGTCTTCGCTTGTATCTTCTTCACTCTCATATAAATTACCATAGATGGTCGTACTAGACCTTGAGTGTTTAGTTTCTATACTTGGCTCACTCGATGTTTCCTCAGGTTCTGAATCCATTTCTCCCTGAGATTCCGTTTCTGATGTGTATTGGCCTGAAGCCTTTGAGGAATCATCGGTTTCACTCTCAGGTAGGTGTGACTCTTTCTTATCATCGGATGTTACATGCGCTACACCTAACATGTTTACTGGTGCAATGTGTGGTATCTCCTCCCCATCTGGTGTTACCCAGGTTGTTCCTCTAGCTTCCCATGTATCTATAGTTGCCGCTAGGTGTACCCAATCGACATTGTCTGACTCAGCCATTCCGGGTAGGATATCCATATAAGGAGATTTCTCCCCAATATCCGTGTCTTCGTTACACGTGTAACAATACTGTAATGGAGCTGAGTGAATTGTTGTGTCTGATTGATTATCAATGATGAATTTATTTCCTAGAGGATGCGTTCGACCACTTAAAAGATCAACTCGAATGACAGAGTCTTGGAACTGTAAGTAGACGTGGTTTTTGGACCAGTCATGCAGCATTTTTGCTTCCCTCATGAATGGACGCCCTAAGATCATCTCAAATGACATAGGATGCTTGGAAAAATCCATAACAATGAAAGTCTACCTTACCTTGTGTCCCAAGACCTTGATCGTGAGATCCTTAAGCATTCCAATAGGCGTAACAATAGATCCATTAGCCATTTTTACCACTACCCTTGTGGCTTCAAGGTGAGGTCGCCCCATAGACTCCCAACAACTCTTTGTCACCATGTTGACTCCCGCACCACCGTCAAGGACTCCCTTTACAGTTAATCCTTTAGTAGTGATTGGCAGAGTAGCATTAGATTCATCACCTTCAAAGTATTGCCCCAACTTGTTAACGGGTACTTCAATTACAGATTCATGTCCCGCTAGGTCAGATGGTGGTGCTAAATGTTCCTCATCATTCATTACCGAGTCAGGTTTGTTCATATGTGCAAACTGTGGTAATCCAGCCTGTAATTCTCCATTGAGGAAGGCTCGAAGAGCTGAGACTAGCTCGGGGTCTTTATATAGTTTGGACATGATGGTGGTTCTAACTTCTGAAGACATGAAATCCATCAATTTGGCAACATTTAATGGCATCTTGTGGGACGTAGGACCTTGACAAGAGAATGGTGAAGATGGAATCTCCACTTCCTCAAGGGGTGGGTCGGGCATTCCCTCACCAAACATTCTCTCTAGTAGGAAAGGTGTGTGTCCACTTTCAGATGTCCTACCCTCACTCTCTTCCCGAATGATATTGGGTATAGCTAACGGCCTGTAGTTCTTGTGAGGTTGAACTTGTGTGGGAAACACTGTGTCCGACATCTAGATGTGTTTGGGTTCAGGTTCTAATGTTCGTTGAGTTTCTTCCACCAAACCCCTCAGTTGTTGGACTCGTTCAATTTCCACTGTTGGGTTTGTATAGGTTCCAATATTTCTCTTGCAATCCTCATTTTTCGTCTCTCGTGGCTTATCTTGGGGGTTCGCAACTGGGTAGTTTAACTTTGAATACTCTTTTGATGTTCGTCGTAATTCCCTCTCGTGATCCTCCTCACTGGCTTTTTCCTTTGTAGTAACAGTTTTGGTCTCCGTGGTCTCTATCGAATCTGAGTCATCCTCAGGGTCATTCATATACACGGGATTCTCTCCTGTCCCTATGTTAGTCTTTGAACTAGGTTTTGAGCTAAAAGCATTAAGGGATTTCTTTCTTCGGGTTTTCTTCTTTCTCGCTCGGCCAATGGATGCAGCATCTCCCTCTTCGAGGATGTAATTTTGCTTTTGGAGCATCGACCGTGTGAGTGCATCCACTGGTGCTATGTTTATAGTTGGTGGTGTCCCATCAACAATCTCTATTATGTTCAATGGTGTGATTTTCGGTGCGTTTGGATTGTTAGGACACTGTGCGATCAAATGATCTATGCCACAACGATTACAAGTGAGTATTGGCATTGCCAATGCACTCCCTTGACTTGTTTGCATTAGTGCGTCATTCTTTTGCATTCTAATGGGGCACTCAGCTACTCGACGTGGTCCACCACATTCGTAGCACTGAAGAGGTGGTCTCTTGGTAAAACTATTAATGTTTTGGCCTCTTGCTGCTAGCGCAGTAGCTTGATATACCGGTTTGATTTGTCCCCAATGGTCTTCCATATAGTACATGGGACACTCCTCAAGCATGTCGACTCCATAGGTGATACTAGAGTCTATGTCCTCTTCACAATCTACATAAGTACTAGATGACTCGCAACCTATTTGGTTCATAGGTGTAACTCTTAGATGAGGGGGTTGCGGTCCTAGCACTGGAGGTGGCAACGGTGTGGTTTGGACCACATTTTGGGTTCTAGGGACCATGTGTTGTAATGGCAACTGTTGCTCCATGGGTGGGGTAGGCATCAATGCAGGAACTCGAGGTGAGTCTGCCCAAGCTATAGGCGGTCTATTTTCCATGATGCGTTTAAGCATTAGGCAATCCTTCGCTTGATGGACATACCTACCACACGCGTTACAAGTCCCGTTAAACTTTACTATGAAAGTAGGGCATTCACTCGTAGTATGTGGGCCCAAGAAAATTAAGCACCATTGTTGCTCCCTTCTTGGATACATATGAGTGTTTTGTGGAGCACGATTACCCCTAAGGCTTTCTTGGATGGCCTTGGTGAGATCTGCCAAAGTCATCTCAGATATCGTTTGCTCTTTCACGATGGCTTTATCTTCATTGGCTCATGCCCTGATGCTTGCGAGATACTAGACTTCGGCTCGGCAGACACTCTTTCTCTTGCAATCATTAAATTATCCTCCAATTGGACTGCTTCCCAAGTAGTGATACCTCTAATGACTAGGCCATTATAGATACTTTCATGTCGTTGTCCCATAATGAATCTATCGAGCAATTGGTTGTTGTTGAATCGCTCGTTTGGATTGCATCGAGAATTCAAATTCTTTAGGCGACTAATGAAGTCTCTCACGGATTCACCTTCTTCTCGTTGGGCTTTCTGGAGCTGAGAGGCTACACCCCAAAGTACTCCCTCTCGTATGTATTCTTTTAAGAACAGTCTCCTAAGAGTAGAGTAGATCGTTTTTTCTTCTACTCTTAAGGTTCTATACCAATCTCCAGCCTTTCTGCTTAGGGTCAAACTCAAAGCCTTACACTTATGTAGCTCATTGTGCTCTTCCAAGGAATCGCACACATGTTCAAAGACTTCCATATGCTTTCTAGCATCTCCGTCTCCATTGAATTTCTGTGTGAGCTTAGCTACTTGAACTGCCTTGCTCCTAGGCTCTCTATCAGGTGCACTACGCATGTTTTCCGCAATAGAGCGATCGATAGTTTGAGCAAATGCTGCCAAATCTCCTATTTGAGCAGGTATAATGGGTGTATGTGCTCCTGGAACCACATGTGAGATGGGAGTTGGCCTTGGCCTTGGCATACGCGCGGCTCTTGGGTCCCAAATTTCGTATGGTGGTGTACCAGACGGTGGTCCAAAGTTTACAGGCGTGGCCCTAGGCATAGGGGGTGCCTGATATGGCATGTTATTATTAAATGGCATGGCTCCACTTGTATAAGAGCTTGGATAATTCCATTGTGGATTGTAAGCTCTTGGAATAATCGGAGGTGTAGGAGCTACATGAGGCTGAGGTACGACAGGTGCACATGATTGATACATACATGTAGGTATAGTTGGGGGCACTGTGCTACTAGGCATCGGCGCGGTGTTAACAAATGAACTCCATGGTGTACTTCTTGTCATGCTCACCATTGGGATATGCATGGTAGCCGTAGTGTCATCAAGAGAAAGATGAGCTGGATCTGGGAAGGTAAAGCTGCCACTTGTGGGCTCGGATTGTACTGAGGCTCCTGGCGAAACAACATATGGAGGATCAATGGGGCTCACTGAGGGAGTCTCCATTTGTGACAGGGTTGGTTGGTTGGCCTTTCCCATATCCAAGAATCTCATTAGGCCTGTTGAAGGCATGTTGATCTCATTAGGCATGTTGAAGGCATCTTGAGAGGGAGATAGTCCTAAAGAATCAGGAGATGCAGTGGATGGAACATTCACATGCACACTCTCAAGAAGCATAGGGTCCATTTTAGGCATGAATGACGAATTTACTTCCCCACTCCCTTCATTTATTTCATTAACCGCATGTTCGGAGCGAGTAGCTCTACTAAGGGTCTCTTTTAAGCGGCTAAACACGCTGGACCCGGGCCGTGGGCCCATGGCATGCATGTCTTGACTTGACCTATCAGGGTTTGGTGTAGGATACCCCTCCATGACTTCGTAGTCATAGGAAGAATCACTAGACGCGATATGAGGATCTTGGGTCGCGCTACCTTGAGTCCCGGCCGAAGGTCCAGAACCTAGGGTGGAGGAATAATGGGTGCCCGCGTAAATGGAGGCACTACCAATATGCTCGTGCTCTAACACTCGTCCAGAGCGTAGGTTCATATGACTTGGATCCCCTAGAAGTGTCAGTGAGGGCCCGTGAAGGTTGCTCACCTAGTAATTTTGGGTGTTTTGCAACCCAAGTCTTTTCTTATTTTTTGATTTTTTGGTCCTTTTTTTTTGACCCAGCTATAGAATAGAACGTATGATAGCTCAAAACGAGCGTCTCGGTCAGAGGGACGTGCCATGCTTTACAGCCCTCCGTTTGGTCACTTTATGCCCTCGGAATCCCTAAAACTGTCAATTTCTAGTAGGGAACTAGGCCCGAATTAGAAAGTCTAAGGGTGCAAGTGGGAAGAGAAGGGAGGAGAGTGGAGGACTTGCCCCACATGCTCTCATTCCCTCTTGAGGGGGTAGGGTATATATATAAGAGTGAGTCTAGTATATATCATAGGATTGAGGCCTGGGCTTGGGCTTGGGCTTGGGGAAATGATCCCGATCCCGATCAATTTAGTCAGTCACTCACGCTTAAATATTTTCGGTTTTGTTTTTTTTTTGTTTTTTTAATAAATTTATTTTTTAATTAATTAATTAATTAATTTTTATTTTTTTTGGCGACGAACGCGCGCGGATTTGGTGACCCTTTCTTGGCCACACACACTCTCACCTACCTAACCTCCAGTCAACAGCTCACAGACAGCTCACTACCTTATCTACTTACTAACTGTGTTGCTAACCACTAACTAATCTACTAACTAATCTGTTAACTGCTTGCTGACAGTGAGCTAATTGTCCACCTACTTCCTCTCTCACTACCTGCTGTGCAAACACTGTGTGCAGCCAAACCTTGATAGAAAACTGTGTGCAGAACTGTGTGCAAACAGAAATTGCTAACTGCCTTCCTACTTATTCATTCACTGCAACCAAGCTAACGACTACTAATTGTGCAAAGACTGTGTGCAAACAGAAAACACAACATTATGCAGAAATCACAGAACTTGCAGACAACACAGAAATTAACAACATACAGAAAAACAATTCATTCCTCTTCCTCTTCCTCTTCTTTCCTACAACAAACAACTCATAGGAGAAGCACAAAGTGCCTCTTGGGCTTAGTGCAGGGCGATTCCCCGGCAACGGCGCCAAAAATGTGCGCTCCTTGCCGCACTGTCGAAGCAAGGGACTTGCCGATACACCGTGTGCGAGCCACAAATGGCTCCAAGCACACAACAAGACTAATCTAGCAAGCTCAAAAGAGGGCAATGGTGTGTCACTCACCGCTCTATGCTCCTGCCGTGGAGGATTCCTCGCCGCGATGAAGAAGAAGCTGCAGTCGTGCCGCGCTCAACCACTTCGCTGCCGTCGTGCCTTCGTAATGCTCGATCGCACACACACTCTCCCTCTCTCTCTCACACACATACACACACACACGAGGAGGTGAAGAAGAAGAAGATGGAGATGGAGATGGAGCAAGAGCACTCTTCTATTGCACAAATGAGAGAATGCCTGAATTTTAGGTTTAGTTGGCTTTTATATGAGCTCACCCCATTCACACTTGGGCGCCCATGCTTAGCCAACTAATCCCTTGAATGTCCCAGTTAGAGTGCGCCTCTCATCGGCGATCACTCTTACCCTTTTCCTATTGGTCCCCCAAGCCCGGTACCTAACTCTACCAAATACATAATACACGTCCGTCGTAGGTGATGGGGTGTCCGTGAGCCGTGAGGGTTAACACAAACCTGGTAGAAGCTTCTTTGTTTGAAGGATTTGCATTCCTTTGGCACTCATATGCCCAAGTCGGTAGTGCTACACCGCACTGTCAACTTCTGTAGTTGCTGCACAAGCTGAAGGTTGCGTGCTAACAGTACACATGTAAAGTGTACCGACTTTTTCACCCTTGGCAACCACCAAAGATCCCTTTGAGATCTTCCACCGTTTGTTTCCGAATGCAATGTTGTGACCTTCATCGTCCAATTGTCCTGTAGAGATCAAATTTTTGCGAAGAGAAGGAACATGCCTAACATCTTTAAGCTTCCATTCATTTCCGTTAGCAGTTTTGACAGAAACTGTACCTTTGCCGACAATCTCACAAGCTTCATCATCTCCCAAGTATATATACCCAAAATTACCTTTGGTGTAGTCTTGGAAATGTTGCTTGTGTGGTGTCGCATGGAATGAAGCCCCAGAATCTACTATCCAGGAATTAGACACATTGTCTAATGAGAGAATTAGAGCATCTTGCTCTACTTTACCTGCCACATTGGCCTCCGATGTTGGCTTGTTGTCTTGAGACTCTGTCTCCTTCTTCTTCTTGGACCAGCAATCCTTCTTGACGTGACCCTTCTTGCCGCAGTTCCAACATTCAAGAACTGACTTTGTGCGTGACTTGCTCCGCCTTGAGCGATCACGACCCTTTTGGTTTTTGAACCTCTCCTTAAGCCTTCCTCTTGTTTCCACTGATAGTGCAGCACTTGATGATTCTCCTGTGCTTCTCCTTCGCATTTCCTCGCTTAGGAGAATACCCACAACATCATCAAACTTAAGAGTATTTGTGCCAGAGATAGAATTACTTACAGCCATCACAAGGCTGTCCCAACTATCCGGTAGAGATGATAGTATAAGGAGAGCTCGCACTTCGTCATCGAAATTGATTTTCATTGATCGAAGTTGACTTATGTTTGTGTTAAAGTCATTTAGGTGTTCTGCAACTGAACCATTCTCTGCCATCTTTAGATTGAACAAGCGCTTCATAAGAAATACCTTATTGGATGCCGATGGTTTCTCGTAGAAGTCATCAAGTGACTTCATCAAGTCCTCCGTGGTCTTCATCTCCGAAACATTGAAGGCCACCGTTGACGCCAAGCTTAACCGGATTGTTCCCAGTGCCTTTCGATCAAGGACAATCCATGCTTCATCTGCCATTGTTGCGGGCTTCTTCGCAAGACCGCCTAGTGGCAAATAGAGGTCCTTCTGGTAGAGATAGTCTTCAATCTGCATCTTCCAATGTTGGTAGTTTTTGCCGTTGAACTTCTCAATCTTGAGCTTCCCTTCCTCCGCCATAACTACCACTCAATTCAAGGAATCCTTTCCTTGAGATAATTTAGCTACGAGCAAACCTTGCTCTGATACGAGTTGTTAGGAAATAAGATGTAGCTAAATAGATAATTGAGTAGATTACTTAATGGAGAGAGACAGATTTATATACACGAGATTATAGAGTAGAGAGAGAGAGAGAGAGAGTACACACGATATACGTGGTTCACCCAATGTGGGCTACGTCCACAGGAAAGCAGCCACTCAATGGCTTTAGTACTTCAAAACAAGAAGTAGTTTACAAAGGGATTATACCCTTAATGGAGCTCTCGCCTTGCTTCACTCTCACCACCTCACACTCACCTTGTTGCATCAACTTCACACTATGAAATGTGTGTAGAAATGGCCTCCTTTTATAGGCCAAAAGGGCTTCGCTCTGTTATGAGAGACAGCCATGTGTAGCCGCTCTTGTGCGAATACGTCCAAATCGGACCCTCCAATCCGCCCATGTGTGGCCGCCCTTGAGAAGACAAGTCCGCTTTTGAATTCGGCCACCGGCCACCGGCCATTGACTTCCGACCACCGACCACCGACCATTGACTTCCGGCCACCGGCCATTGGCCATTGACTACCTGCCGGTTGTTTTCAGACCACTTTCCGGCCGCCGTCCGGCCATAATATTCCGGCGAAAAAGAATATTCCGACGAAAAAAAAAGTCTCGGGGGCCTCCGTCCTCGAGACCTTTAAAGTTGCCCCTGATTCTTGTTCGTGAAAATTTTGGTTTCCGGTGAGTGATTTTCCTTCACGCACGATGGCTTCTCCTCATAATGGGGGCCTTACAAATGTGCGCATTTACCACAGAAAATTACAAGGGTAAATCAGGCTCCATACTTAACAGAAAAAACACAGTACCTTTGAAAATTCCATTAACAAAAAATATACACAGTAGTAACACAAAATCCTTCTTCTCAACACACATACCCTCCTTCTTTACCTTTCCTACAATCCAAATTGCACCACAAAAGAAGCACAAAGTGCCATTCAAGCTTAGTGTATGGCATTCCCCGGAAATGGCACCAAAAATGTGCGCATATGTCGCACGTGTCAATGCAAGAAACTTGCCGATACACCATGTGCGAGCCACAAATGGCTCCATGCACACAACAAGCCTAAACTAGTAAGCTCAAAGATGGTGATGGTGTGTCAGTCACCGCTCTATGCTTGCCGTTTTGGAGGATTCGTGGCCGCGAAGAAGTGGGAGACGCCGCTACACCGCGCTCAACCGCCTTATCGCCGTCGTGCCACCGTCGTGCGCGATTGCACACACTCTCTCTCACACACACACACACACACACTCTCTCTCTCTCTCTCTCACGCTGTGGGCGGGATGGAAACACACAGAATGCCTCTATAATGACCTGACACACACTCTTGGGAAGATACACACACACACGCACACTATGGGGCACCACTCGGCTTAAACAACCCTCCTGGCCGAGACAGGAAACACACCCATGGAGTGAGAGGAGAGAGACTATCCACTTGTCCACTCCACACACACACACACACACACACACACACACACACACAAAACTCAGCTCAAAAGAGGAGAACTTCTGATGTTTAGATACCAATGAGCTTGGGCCAACACCAATGGGGATAACAACTCACACAATATGGGTAAAAGATACTAGATACAATCACAAACTGGAGCAGAAGCTTCGCTCATAGGAGAAACTTACACAGCAAAAAAACCAGAAAAACAGTGAGGAATTTGGCAAAATGAACAGCGCCATCGCGTCCGGAACGGCCCAAAACCCCAATCTACAATGTCAAAGTGCTCAAATCCGACCTCGGATGAGCAGTTTATGGCCAAAACAGGCTCCAAAAACCCCAAAAACACACCTGCGGCTGTTCCTCCTCTCTTCTCCACGTTTTTTCTGGTATTCTCTCTCTTTTTTAAGTTCCCACACATAGCTTTATTAGTTGGGCACCCTTAGCCTTTTAGATGACCTCAAACGGACCCCGAACCTGCCAAAAACTGACCTCGCAGTGCATAGTTGTCACCTTTTTGCATCCATACGCACACCTGTCACTCAGCTTTTTCCAATAATGCGTCTCACCACCACATGAAGTGGCCCCAAAATATGGTCCTCATGATGACCTTTCTGCATAATTATCACAAGAAAACACTCACGTTGTGTCTGTACTCATCCATGTGCAAGTATTGACCTCATTCCGCCTTCTGACGCCACTAGATGCCATTTGACGCACCTGCTTACCTCATGTCGTCAGCCCGCGGATAGCTTCCTCGAGAAGTTTTACGCGCTAGAAAAGCCTCATTATTGTAGAAAAAACACACTGGTACTGGTGATAGTGAAAATGGATGCACTATGTACATGCTGTCCTACCTGTACACATGTGGGCCCCACGTAACCACCTGGCTTTGGAAAATGGGCAATCCTTTATTCGATGCACCATGCATGTGTATGTACATATGCACAATCCCTTGCTCCAAAAAACTCTTGACATAATTTGCCCACCCCCTAACCTGCTAGAGCATTCATGCTCAGCAGTAGCACTAGTAGATGCTCATTCCACCTGGATCAAAAGGCCAAAGGCATATCTCCTGATTCACAAGAAGCATCATAACACCACACCTACATTTGTCAACAATCAACCAAAATGCACCATAGGCATATCCAACTAACACATCCGCCCTGTCTGGAGTTCCAAAAGCATAAATATTGCATGCCACATTCAACCCAACCGATAGAGACAACTCAAGTGACTCATCACCTCGCATCATGGCTTCACCAGCCATAGCAACAACTTGCAAATCATGCACCCAAGTAGCTAAAAGCATTGTGTGAAGGTAAAGTTGTTGATATCCAAAGCACAAAAGTATCCCCGCAGCACACATATCCCTAGCATAGGCATCCACATAGCTGAGATTGGTGGACTCATATATGCCAAACCCCCTCTCATCATCATAAGCATACTCATCATCACACATAACTTTATCCACATCATAATCATGGCTAGCACCACTATCCATAGCTTCTAGCATGGGTTCATCAGTCTCCAAGAATACAGATCCCTTCTCTAAACCACAATCATGCTCACAAGTCGGTTCAATCACTGCACATCCATCAACATATGGCTTCAAAACAGGCTCCACATCCAACAAATCCACAAAATGGCTCTCAACCTTGCCCTCTTCCCTAATTCCCAAGGAACTAGTATCCAAAGATACGTGCTCATCATCAATAACCTCAACCTCACACTCACACCCAGAATCACCAGGTACACAAGTAGCCAATGCATCCTCTTCAAGACTTTTCAATCCTGTATCCAAAGCATTACTCACCTCCTTAGGCTCTTCCAACAACCTCTCAACCTGCAAGACCTCTTTACGCTTCACAATAAACCTTGGGAAGAAACGAGAAACATCATAGGATAGGCTACTTTTCACATGCTTAGGCTTAACTTCATCTTCCATGTCAAATCCATCTTGCACATGCATACCTGTACTGATACCATGTTCCTCAAGACGCTTAAACCTCCATTCCTTGTGCTTTGCAATGCATACCGCATCTTCAAAAGACTCGGGCGTCTTCAACTCAACCTCAAACTGCAACCAAGGTGACAAACCATCAACAAAAGAACTTTTCTTCAATGAACAAGGGGGGTTCTCATCCTTAAGAGCAACACACCAACGAGTCCATAAATCTGCAAAACCTTGTACATAGGCATCAACACCTTGACAAGAACCTTGCTTAAGAGCATTGAGCTCATTCCATACTGCATCTGCATCTTCCACAACCTGGAAACGCTCTAAAAACGCTTCTATAAACCTATCAAGACTCAAACCATAAGAAGAATCCACTGCTTCTTTAGCTTCCAAATCCATGAACCAAACACGGGCCTCATCTTTCAAAAGCAATCCAAATAGCCTCAAAATCTTCTCCTCATCACACATATTGTTGCTTATGCATGCCACCTTGACTTGCTCTAGAAAGTCTTCCACATCTTCACCACTTCTTCCATGAAATTCTGGATAAGAGAAAGCCATGGCTACCCAAGTTATGATGTTTTGAGAACCCCTTCAAACACATGTGCAAGAACCCAAAAATTTTCACTACCCAATCCTCAGAAACTTCAATGGAGCTCAACTTTAGATAAGGACAAACACATGCACATCAAATGAGTTTTCATAGTTAATCATTGGAATTACAACAGGCAAAGGACATTCCAGGATCTCTCGTAATCTTCTTGGCCTGATCATAAAGACTATGCGCTGCTGGAAAAAAATCTTACTGGACACATGAACATTTATCTGGATTCTCTGAGTTAAATGAAAAGGAGTGAATTGAGGGCCATTTTGATCATCCATTAAAGCCAACCATGAAGCTCCCAAGAAGGCACACCTGACTTATCCTCTGATTTTGCCAAAATTTCAGCAGCATAACAGCATAAATGGCTCAAAAGACCAAAAAACCAGCCATCATATCTTGGAAAATTTTGGCAGAGTTTCCCCAGAAGTAGAGCAGTAGGAACCCAAAATATAGACTGTATATGTATGCATAAACTGCCACAAATAGAACCCGAGCATCAAATAGGAATCACTAGTACATAGCCTATGGTGAGGTCACAAAAAGGGTGCTCCAGCTACCTGTATCACCGAAAGGACCTCCACATTTGAGAATCCCCCAGCTCAATAAAACCTCACGCTATCGACCCTCACACGAAGGCTAGTGCAAATCGCGTATAGTCAAGTCTCAAAAATGACTATCTTCCAGACCAAGTCTCAAAAATGGCTGGGACTGCCAAATAAAACCAAGTATGGCTCCACAAAGGCGTACAATGGCAGTTTCCACAAGTAACGTACAATAACAACAGACAATGCGCTCAAACAGGCGCCAACTGATGCGTACCCACGACAACTGCAAGTAATACCACTGCTAGTATATCACTGTACTCCAGCTACCTGTACCTGTGTGAATCACATGTACCTTGTACCTGTCCCTGTAACCTGTAACCTGTAATCTGCACCCTGCAACTTGTAATCCCGAATCTCGAAGCTTGAAGCTCGAAGCAGAAGGTACTCGAAGAAGATCGTCCGTGGGGGCGCCAAAAGAATGTGGGCGGGATGGAAACACACAGAATGCCTCTATAACGACCTGACACACACTCTTGGAAAGATACACACACACACACACACACACACACTATGAGGCACCACTCGGCTTACACAACCCTCCTGGCCGAGACAGGAAACACACCCATGGAGTGAGAGGAGAGAGACTATCCACTTGTCCACTCCACACACACACACACACACACACACACAAAACTCGCCTCAAAAGAGGAGAAATTCTGATGTTTAGATACCAATGTGCTTGGGCCAACGCCAATAGGGAAAACAGCTCACACAATATGGGTAAAAGATACCAGATACAATCACAAACTGGAGCAGAAGCTTTGCTGATAGGAGAAACTTACACATCAAAAAAAGCAGAAAAAGAGTGAGTAATTTGGCAAAATGGACAGCGCCATCGCATCCAAAACGGCCCAAAATCCCAATCTACAATGTCAAAGTGCTCAAATCCGACCTCGGATGAGCAGTTTACGGCCAAAACAAGCTCCAAAAACCCTAAAAACACACCTGCGGCTGTTTCTCCTCTCTTCTCCACGTTTTTTATGGTCTTCTCTCTCTTTTTTCAGTTCCCACACGTAGCTTTATTAGTTGGGCACCCTTGGCCTTTTAGATGACCTCAAACGGACCCCGAACATGCCAAAAACTGACCTCGCAGTGCATAGTTGTCACCTTTTTGCATCCATACGCACACCTGTCACTCAGCTGTTTCCAATAATGCGTCTCGCCACCACGTGAAGTGGCCCCAAAATATGGTCCTCATGATGAACTTTCTGCATAATTATCACAAGAAAACACCCACGTTGTGTCTGTACTCATCCACGTGCAAGTATTGACCCCATTCGGCCTCTTGACGTCACTAGATGCCATCTGACGCACCTGCTTACCTCATGTCGTCGGCCCGTGGATAGCTTCCTCGAGAAGTTTTACGCATTAGAAACTCCTCATTATTGTAGAAAAAACACACTGGTACTGGTGATAGTGAAAATCGATGCACTATGTACATGCTGTCCTACCTGTATACATGTGGGCCCCACGTAACCACCTGGCTCTGGAAAATGGGCAATCCTTTATTCAATGCACCATGCATGTGTATGTACATATGCACAATCCCTTGCTCCAAAAAACTCCTGACAACGCATACACACATACACAAGGAGATGAAGAAGAAGAAGATGGAGATGGAGCAAGAGCACTCTTCAATTGCACAAATGAGAGAATGAGTGAATTTTAGCTTTAGTTGACTTTTATATGAGCTCACCCCATTCACACTTGGGCGCCCATGCTTAGCCAACTAATCCTTGATTGTTCCAGTTAGCGTGCGCCTCTCATCGGTGATCACTCTTACCCTTTTCCTATTGGACCGACAAGCCCGGTACCTGACTCTACCAAGTAAATAATACAATGTCCGTCGTAGGTGATAGAGTGTGTGTCACCCGTGAGGGTTAACACATTAGAATATTGTGGCTCTACCTTTATTTTTGTAGAGTCTAGTGGCACACAATGCACAGCTAACTACTCTGTCTCGTGAGCATGGTGGAGCTTATGCACGAAGGAGACACATCTTGTCTCTTGCTCAATGCATGTCGGTTACAAAACCAAGACTATGTCGTCTCATACCTCAGATACATGCATAGGATATACCAAGCTACTCCGGGTTCCTCAGGCAATCACTAGTGATCCGCAATGCATCTAGAAAGACTACTCTCTAAGCAGTGTCTGACACCCACAATCTGCTAACTGTTTCACTGAGATAACGCTCTATCGCAACTAAGGAACATAGCACACATGTTGTAGCGTATAGGATGCACCAATTTTGGTCGATCAAACCTACTCATTCTGGTGCAAGACCTCTTTCACATCAACCTCGACACTCATGCCAAAGACAGTACTGAGATCAACTTCGATGCCTCCATCACTACCTCATCATTGTTGTCTACCAATGGTCTCATGCATTTTTTAAGGGAGAATATTGTTGGACACTTTTAGAAGACAAGGCTCTTTTACTTATCTAAATTGTGTTATGAGCTGTGTAATCAATCATCCCTAACGTCATGGTTCGTACTTGCATTGAATGAAAATTCTACTGAGATGATTTTTCATGAAGCTATACAGCTACTCACATCAGCTCAAGTGATTTGGGATGATCATCAACATTTTATACATACTTTGGTATTCCAACCTACTCAAATTTGGTGCCAAAGAGGCAATAAATGTTTTCTTTTTTTCATACCTTTCCAATTTAGGCAGCACACCAACAAACAACATATTCACTAGTTTAAACAATATCAATGCAAATTCGCCAGTTTAGGCAATACAAGTCCAGATTTGTGGACTTAGGCAGTGCATCTCATTGGCGTCGAATTGCCGATTAAGGCATGTTGTAGGTGGTTGGCCACCTCTATCAATACTATGACTTTGTTAACCCGGGTATATAATGAGAGAGACATGGATTTGGAATTACATTTGGATTTGGAATTGGAGTTGGATTTGGATTTGGCCTATGATGATTCATTGTCGACACTAATTGAGGAATTGGACTTGAAAATTATGAAAATTGATTATTGTAGGATGACTTTTACCATTGGTATCCTGATGCATTAGGTTATGTCATATACTGCCTATTCTCGTGGTATGGGACAGTAGAGTCTGCAATATGTGGATGACAATAGGCATCAACAAATTTATTTGTTAAAATTTTATGATTTTTAAAATTTTTTCATGATATTTTTGACACCAAATTTTAAGCATTGTTTTTTACAAGCATGATTTGTAGATTCTTAACTTTGTGCTTTTCTAAAGGAGAGGTATGCAATGAAATTGGCAACCAAACATTTATTTATTGCAGCTAACAGGTGGCAAAAGCATAAGCGGTCAATGAAAAATGCAAAAGAATATCAAGGTCATTGATATTATATTATTAAATAGCTCATTATAAGCTTTAATCACGTTATGTCCGGGCGGATAGTTTGTATTCATTTTGAGCATTCAAGAAATTTATAAATAAATATGTGCAAGAGAAAAATGCTCACTCTTGCATGAGGAAATATTGCACCCAGTGCTCTGTGTCATTCTTCTCTTCTCTCACCCGTCCTCTCTCTGTGTGCATGTGTAGCACTCCATTCTAGGAGGTGCACTTGCACGTGCTCTCCTATGCCCCCTCTTTCTTTCTCTATCTCTCTCAGATCATGCACAGTTCACAATGATGCATATGTGCGGCTCATCAAGTATGGGGATTTGATGATTTTATGATTTGTAGCATGTTATTTTATATATTTTGTAGGTACGTTGCATTTCACTCTGTAGCAGGATGGTTTCTCCTCAATAATAGGGGCCTTAAAAATTGAAAGACGCTCGTGTGCAAATGCGTATATGCGCAGTGCAGTGCGTGAATGTGGAGAAGGGGAGAAGAAAGAACGTTGTGTTGTGTGGGTGAGGTGACCTCCAAGAAGTGAGAGGATCTTCTTATTCTTTAGGTATATAAGGAAAATGTCAGTGGACGGCTGGACACCAAACGCTTGGCCCCGGGCAAAGGCACATGGACAAAGACATAGCGCCTTTACCTCAACAATCTCCCACTTAAAGACAAATGTGCAAATAAGTGGGTGATACTAGCTAAATTACTAGTACGTACAAGAAGAGAGGTGAGAAACTCTCTCAACCTATGTCCGTTGTCTTGCTCAATCGATCTACATGTAGTCATATTGACTTTGGTGATAGGCGACCATGTCTATCCATGCTAGAGCGTACATGTAAATCCCGTACACAACTCTGTATGGTCTGCAAAGCTGTACTATGCATGATGATAGTGTCAACCATTGTACAAGTGACAATCCCTGCTGCAAATGCTCCCACTGCACATGCTAGCTCGGGCCTCAACACTAGTAGGTCATACATGAAATGCCTGACCACTGACAAAATTTTCTCAAACCTGGATGTCCTAGCCTCCCTGGCACTATCTACATGCACTGTATCATCAAGACTACTCATTGCGTATGGATGTGTCAGCACCAACACTCGAATGGCTACATCGCTCTCATCCATAGGCAAAACCATGCATCCTGGCATCAACTCATCAACCTCTAGCATGAGAATATCAAAGAACTCCATGTCTGTCATCTTTGCCTGTGTCTTTAGGGAGTAGACCCTCTCTACCTCTACTTGCACAGACTCTAACAACACCTGTTGTGTATCATTAGAGCATTGTGGCTCTACCTTTATTTCTACAGATTCTATTCTCACATCCTGCACAGCTAAATGCTCAGCCTTGTGAGCATGGTGGAGCTCACTGTCTAAGGAGACACATGTTGTCTCTTGCTTAGCACATGCCAGTAACAAAACGAAGACTATGTCATCTTGTACCTCAGATACATGCATAGGATATACCAAGCCACTTGGAGCTCCTGTGGCAATCACTAGTGATCCGTGATTCATCTAGAAAGACTGCTCTCTAAGCAATGTTTAACACCCACAATGTGCTAACTATCTCACTGAGATCAAGCTCTATCTCAACTGAAGAACATAGCACACATGTCGTAGCATATAGGATGCATCTCTAGATAGTAACAAGCAAACATCTCATTCACTTGCAATGTCATACGCCGAACCATCGACCAAGTGTAGATAGCCAAAGCTCCCACTAGAGAATGTGTTGAACCACTCACGATGGGGTGTGACGTGGAAAATTGCATCCTCATCTAGCGGGGAGAAGTGTCACCTTTAGAAGACATGTAAGCAAGAGGGATGCTAACGGCAAAGGTGACATCACTATCACTGGCATATGAAGCTGCCGCTCTAGCATGTGTCAAAACATAATCTTAACCACGCATAGATCTATGTTAATGCCTCATACATCTAAAACAACGGTGCCTAATGCACCCTATTTGACCACAATGTCAACAACATAAGTATCGACAACTATGAGGCGGTCGTCTCTCAAGAGTCGTCATTATCGACTCGAAACTGTCACACATGTCTATTGCCATAAGTCATCGGATGTCCGGCCTCGATCAAAGTCACATCACCTTTACCTCAACACAAATGCACTTTTCTAAAATTATAATTAAAAGGGTAAATCAAGATCCATACTCAGCAATATCCCATTTAGAGAGGAATCTCTAGTAAACCTACGACTACTTTCAATTATGGCTTCTTATCCTTGAATACCAATCACATTTGAGCAAAAGCTCTACTTATCCTTGTTAACCACTTTTGTCAACATGTCTGCATGATTTTGGCTTGTGTGCACTTTTCCAAGCTTTAGTTGTCCCTCTTCCAAAAAGAGTATGTGTGAAGTGATACCTGGCTTCTATATGCATTGTGCTTGAGTGAAAGGCTAAATTATTTGCAAGGTGAATGTCATTGTACAAGACACAATTGTTTTGCTTATATCCAAACTCCTCCAAAAACCTATGAAGCCAAAAAAAATTCTTTGATAGTCTCTGTTAGAGCTACATAATTTGCTTCTCTGGTAGATAGAGAGACCACTTTCTCCGACTTTGAAGCCCAACTTATTACTATGTCTCCAATGATGAAGACGTAACCTGTAGTGCTTCTACGGGTATCTTTTTCACTTGTTGTACCTGCATTACCATATCCTTGCAAACAAATGTCAGTGCCTCCAAAACATAAAGCATTTGTGATTGTCCCTTTTGGATACTTAATCCACTTCCTAGCTCACCAATGTTCTTTTACATGGATTCTTCATGAACCTGCTCACAACTCCCACTGCATCATGTGCAATATCCAAGCTTGTTTAACCATAAAATACATTAGAGAATCTACTTTTGCATCATATGGAACTTTGGACAAATAAACTATCTCCTCTGATATCTTTGGACACATATCTTTGTTTAGTTTAAAGTGACTAGCTAAAGATGTAAAAACTGGTTTTGCATTTTGCAGTGTAAACTTTTTCAGTACCTTCTTGACGTGATCCTCTTGAGATAGTGTTAATATCTTCCTCTACCTATGCCTTGATATTTTCATACCAAGTATCCATTTTGAAGCACCTAAATCTTTCATTGAGAAAAATCTAGGCAAATTTACTTTTATTTCTCTTCCATCATGCATGTTAGCACTTGCACTTAGAATGCCAAACATACAACATTAGGGAGATGTATTTTCCATCCCCCAAATTCTTTGTGCATACATAGTGATCTAAGTTGCATCATTTGAATCCATGATCTAGCATCCATTGATCAGATTAGGTACCACTTTTTTGATGCTTAGTTTAAACCATACAAACTCTTTCTCAACCTGCACACCATTTTCTCCTTATCCTTTTCTTCATATCCTTTTGGTTAAGCATGCAAATCTCCTCCTCCAAGTAGCCACAAGGGAATGCCATATTTACATCCATTTGTTTAAGATCCAAGTCTTGAGCAGCCACGAGGCTTAAAACAAGCCTAATTGATCTTTTGGCACTCATGTGCCCAAGTAGATAGTGTCATACGGCAACATCAACTTTCATAGATACTACACCAACAGAAAATGGTGTGCTAACCGGACACAAGTAGAGTGTACCCACTCTATCTCCCTTTGCAACTTCCAAAGATCCTTTTGAGACCTTTCATCATTTTTTTCCAAATCTTGGAGGCTGCATCATTCAGTTCTCCCTATATAACGTGCATTTGTGGGGTAATTAAAACCCCCATTTTTTAACAGTTTGAATAAATAAAATGAACCCTTATTTTAGGGGGTTTTTTCAAAAGTAAATATAAAATCCCATTATTTTGATGTATATTTGTTAAATTGCCTAAAATTCTTACATTTTAGAACCCCTCCTACTAAAATCACATGGTACATTAACATGATTACATAGTGCAACCCCCCCCCCCCCCCCACCCCAGTTCCAAATGCAATGCTATAGTCTTCATCATCCAATTAACCTATAGAGATTTTCTATGAAGAGAGGGAACATGCCTAACATCTTTAAGTATCCATTCATTTCCATTTTCAATTTTAACGAAAACTATCCCTTTGCCAACAATTTCACAAGATTCATCATTCCCCACATACACTAACCAAAATTAACTTTTGTTATAATCTTGAAAATACTTCTTGTGGGGTGTTGCATGGAATGAAGCCCCAGAGTCTACCACCCAAGAATTTGACACATTGTCTAATGAAAGAATTAGAGCATCTTGCTCTAATTTACCTGCCACATTGGCCTCCAATATTGGCTTGTTGTCTTGAGACTTTGACTCCTTCTTCTTCTTGGGTTGGCAATCCTTTTTTGTGTGTACCTTTTGTGTGGACCTTCTTGCCACAATTCCAACACTCTAGAACTGACTTTGTACGTTACTTGCTACGACTTGAGCAATCACAAATCCTTTGGTTCTTGCATCTCTCCCTTGTTCTTCCTGTAGTTCCTAATGACAATGCAACATGATATTTCTCGTGTGCTCCTCCTTCGCATTTTCTTGCTTAAAAGAACACCCACAACATCATCAAACTTGAGAGTGTTTGTACAAGAAATGGAAGTAGTTATGGCCATTACAAAGCTATCCCAACTAACTGGCAAAGAAAATAGTATTAGGAGAGCCCAAAATTCATCATCAAAGATGCATTTTACCAATCAAAGGTGACTTATGTTTGTGTTGAACTCATTTAAATGTTCTACAACCAAACCATTCTCTGCCATTTTTAAGTTGAATAATCGCTTCATGAGAAATACACTGTTTGGTTAATACGGATGGTTTCCAACTTAGGGCATCAAGAGACTTTATCAAGTTCTCCATGGTCTTCATCTATGAAACGTTGAATGCCACTATTGATACCAAGCAAAGAAAAATTTTTCTCAATGTCTTTCGATAAAAAACATTCAAAGCTTCATCTACCATTGTAGGCTTCTTTGCAAGGCCTCCCAATGGCAAGTAGAGATATTTTTGGTAGAGATAAATTTTCAATCTGCATTTCAATCTTGAACTTACCCTTCTCTGCCATCACTCATACTCAATTGAAGGAATACTTTTCTTTATATGTATTAGCTACTGAAAAACCTTGCTCTGATACCACTTGTTAGAAATAAGGGATTACTAAGGGCAATTGGAGTGAGGAGAGAGAGATAACATACGCAAGAGAGAGAGAGAGAGAGAGAGAGAGAGAGAGAGAGAGAGATTAGAGAAGAGGAGAGAGCATACAAGAGATATACATGGTTCATCCAAGTGTGGGCTACATCTACAAGAAAGTATCCACTCACTTGCATTTTTTCAAATGATACAATTATTAAAGGTTGTTTGTCCCTTATTGTTTCATTTGACACGATCTTGGCTCTCTAGCTAGGGATTATTTTGATCTAGTTTTGTTTGTGGCACTTCATGAAGAGTGCATAGTGCGGACTGTGTGCAGTGCCATGCATGCAGAAAGGAGAGAAGGACAAGGTGAGAGCATGCTGTGTGTGTGGAGTCAGCCTCTAAGTGAGGAGATCCTACTTTTTGGTATATGTACAAGAATAAGGTATGGTGAGTGGACAGGCGCCCATAGCTTGGGCAGTCGGGCAAGGCACAGAGGCCTTTACCCCAACAATCTCCCACTTAAAGGCAAATATGTTGATAAGTGGGTCCTACCAGCTAAACTACTAGTATGTACAAGAAAACATGTTAGAGACTCTTGTAACCTATGCCCACTGGCTTGCTCAGTCGATCTACATGCAGCTGTATCGGCTCTAGGGATAGTTGAGCATGCATACCCATGCTAGTGTTGGGTAAAGGCCGCCACGATCGTGACCCGCGTGAACCTTCCCTACACACTTTAACTCCATTAACCCTTTAAAATAAAGAGACACAATGAACTAAATCTCAGCTGTGTGTTTCCCACAAATCTGAAGCTCTATTCTTCTCCTTCCCCCTTCTTGTACGCACACACACGGGGCATCAACCCCTTCAACCCGATGCTCCCTGCTTCACCCATCGTGTGCAACTCCCCTTGGAGTTTGGAAGAAGTGAGCAAATCTTGGCAGCTTGGTGGAATCAAAGCATTTTGGTAGAAAATCGGCAAGGCAAGATCTTGGGGAAAATCAAGCAAAGCGAAGCAAGTCTGCAGCATTGGCTCAAGTTCTTTACAAATCATGTGAGGTCATTTTGGGTTTGTATTGACGATGTTGAAAACCCCAACTTATTCTCATTTCCATCGGCCTTGACCTCTCTAATTTATCTTTAGCTCCTTCCTCTTGGAAATCGAACATATTTTACAAATATCTATTTTTCCTATAGATTGTGAAGATTTTTATTTTGTTTTGGGCTTGTGTTCTACAACGTAAGAAAATTATCTCCTTTTGCTCTACTTCTATTATTACTTGGAAACCCTTCTCTAAAGGTGCCTTCTGGATTATTATGCATGTTATCAAGTATTTTATAATATTAATAGCACGTATCCTACTAACTATGTTATGAACGTTGTGTAGACCACTCTTTGCTATTCTATATTGATTAAGCCTTCCTAAAGATATATGAAATGATGGATGTCTTCATCTGTGTCATTTAAGACCGCAAAGAATGGATATATTGAAGGAAAAACAGAACAAAGTAGGAAAACCCAAAAACTTCAAGATTGTAAAGAGCACTTATCTGTGGTCTTCTTCAACATCTTCTCCTGTAATAGCTCTTTGGTTTGAATTTGGATCCAATTTCTATTTAGGACTAGTGTTTAGTTTGTAAGTTACTATTCTCAGTAGAGAATACTCTTTTGTAAACAATTTATTTAGTAAATCAATTTAAGTGCAATCTCTGTCGCTTGCATCTAGTGAGTCTATTTCTAGTCATTTATGTCAATCTTATCAGAGCAAGGGACCCGGTTTTTAGTGATTAAAATTGAATTTTAACACCGACAAAGCGTGTATCTTTTGTAAATCAAATCAATGATGCGTTGGGTGGTGATTGCCATAACAACAAGTGAAAGGATCATCATGGCTTTCTAAAACTGATGAAATCATTATGTTGAGCTCAGCTGGAGTCATTGTTCAGAAAAGGATTGCCTCAGCTTAGCCTTGAGCTAAGTTGAAATTTGAGACTAGCTGGTTGCAAACCATGGTAAAGGGAAGAAAAACCAACAGCGAAATATGCAAAAGCAAACCTCAAAATTTGCGTTGATATTTTTGGTTTTTTTCTTTGTGAGGAGGAATCTTGGCTGCCAATGTTCAAGAAAGGTGTGCTTCAGCTTAGCCTTGAGCCGATTGAAATCAAGATTAGCCGATTACAAGCAATGGTAAAGGAAACGAAAAACCAATAAAGTATACGAGAAAATAGTTCAAAATCCTGCAAATTTGAAAATTTCTACTAGTAGTTACGGTTTGCATCTTTACATGTAGGAGACTCACCCGCTAATGAAAAAAAACATTCTCAAACATTGTTAGCCATTTAATAAAGGAGACTTTCCCAAACATTGATTGAAATCAAGCTATAGAATGCAAGAAAAGTCAAACCATATGAGGTTGTGAAATGGAAGGTGAAATAAAGAAAGTATATATATATTGTGTGTGTGTATATCTATAAATATTAATAAATAATTTATTTATGTATGTATCTATACTACACATAAAAGGGGAAGGGATTCCGACAGCCCCTCCCCCACGTGGCGCCATTTCCTCGATCTTGGTATAGATAAAAGGGGAAGGGATTCCGACAGCCCCCTCCCCACGTGGCGCCATTTCCTCGATCCGCAAGTGCTTTCTGTAGTCAGGCGACATAGGGACGAGCGATATAATGCGGGAGTCCGAACAGCGGGGGAATGTGGGAGTCCAAGCAGCGAGATCCTGGAGGAGAGCCTAAAGAGAAAGATGCCACCCCTATTGGCCATGTGGCAAAAGCTCCACCTGCCTCACTGACGCTTTCTCTTCCGTAGCCTGGGTATCTCGCAATGATTTGAATGCATCACGCACAGGTGCATCTTCTCTCACAGTCTCTTTCTCTGTGAGTTTTAATGCTCTTCCCTCTCTATCAACTGCTCCCGAGTCCCGATCCTCAGTGCTCCCCACCCAATCGATCGATGCTCCCTAAGATCCTTTAGCATAAACTCCCTCCGCCATTAGTACCTGATATCTGGTCCGTTCATCCACTCTCTCGCTCACCACCCAGTGGCACCTAGTTGTCATTCAACCTGTGCAGACTGAAGCACTTGGCCCGCCCAACGACCCATGTAGGGTGGCCCCATGAATGCACTGCATCCTAGATTCTTCTAGCACCATCTCTGGATCTATTTCTTCGGTTTGCCTTTGCCATCGAGCTTCAAAGTGACTTTTGTGGTGCCTACACAATGTAACGATGCATTAACAATGAGCTAGGAGTGGTAGGGTCACGACTCCTAGGCTACAAATGGCATTACAACCCAAGTTACAACTCGAGGTGGCCTGCGGTCAAAGAAGCTACTTGCCTATACTGTGCAAACTCATCCACCCCCGTAACCCTTCCTCGACATCTGGTAGTCTGTTGTGGGTCACAAGCAGGGTCACGACTCCTAGGTCGCAAGTGGCGTTACAACCCGAGTGGCTTGCGCGGTCAAAGAAGCTACTCGCCTCTACTCTGCAAACTCATCCGCCCCCATAACCCTTCCCTCCTCCTGCATTCGATTGCAAGCTCCTCCACCTACCAAGCTTTTGTAGCTCCTTGCACCTGTAAGCTCCTCTAGCTGCAGACCCCTCCCCACTTCCAATTGTACTCAACCTGCAAGCTTCCACACTCAACGAGCTTCTACATTCTTCCTCGCACATGTAAGCTCCTCTAGCTAGGTCGTTGAGGTTTGACACACTATATGGAAGCAAATGTGGCGTTGGTGCATACTCACAATCTTCTCACGGTAGCACAGTTGGAGGCCAGGCTAGCCATATTTTCCCTTTTTGCCCTTTGCTCAATACTATTTTCTGATGGAATGGTTTCAATTATGAAGTGTACAGGCCAATGAACTCCAAGTTAGGGGGAGTCTTGAGTCAAACTGCTCAATGAATTCAAAATTTTACAGAGGCCAGGAGGAATTGTTGGTGTAATTAACGAGAAGGAGTGTCTTTAGCCATGGAAGTTTTATAGCAGCCTAATCTATCGCTTTCGTTTGTTCTAGCTTGGTCAACCTTGAGCCTCTTGGCATATTGCATCCTCCATCTTTAGGAGGTTACTTGACATTTTTACTTAAAATTGTTTTCAATTCAAATTTTTGAGTCTTAGTTTTCTTTTATTCATGCAACACAAAGTTACTAAGAAATGTCTGATTATTTGTCTGTGAATCCAGCTTAAGTACTAAAATTCAAGAGGCAATTTTGAAGAATACTGCTGCTATAAGGCTTTGTCTTTGCAGATACTCTTTTGTGGCTTTGTAAGATACTTGGAGCTATGGTTTGTAGTATATTGTCGTGTGTTGACCTCCTCTCGCAAGCAGTTTTGAACTAATTGAGAATGCTTAAAACTCTAGATGGTAGCGGGATTTTTCATTCATGATATTAATTTATCATAGAATAAAATGGTTATGAGTATGTGTAGAAACTTGGGTTGACACTAAGAGTCCTTTCCATGGAATACAATGACCTCTTGGTGTCCAACATGAGCTGAGACCCATGGGGGAATTGCATTTCGAGGGAAAGAACCCTTAACTTTTGCTGATCGTCAATGGTCATGGGAGAGGGGGCCACCAAACCTACTTGCAAAGGGGTGATAGTTATGTTAGTCACGAAGCAGACATGTATGATAGGCATTCATGATGTGTGTGTACACACGCACGCGTGTGTATGTGTGTGTGTGTGTGTGTGTGTGTGTGTGTGTGTGAGAGAGAGAGAGAGAGAAGAACACGTGATGCTTGGCACTCCCTTGGTCAACATGTATGCCAAATGGAGTGCACTTCATAGAGTGCAAAAAGTGCTTGAGTAGCTCATATCCGGGACGTCGTCTCTTGGAATACACCGATTGCCAGATATTCCCAAATTGGGTAGGGCGAAGGAGCTCTGGGTTGTTTTCAGCGGATGTGAAGTGAGGGTGTCTCTCTAGATGAAATCACATATGCTTACATCTTGAAGGCATGTGGCCATATGGAGGTGCTCTGTCAATGGTGGCGAGGGGCGGACTTGAGCACCAACTCTCTTGGGCATTCATATTGAACGGCTCATTAAAGGAAACTAGAGTGAGAGGCCCAGGGAATTTCCAAGGCTGGATTCACCACCCAACCTCCCTTATATAGCCCCTGGCTACCGAATCCCCTGTTCCACACTGGCAATCGGCCACTTACTGGCCCGGGTCTGTGACCCCCCCTAGGTATGCCCTTGGCATGACATTACTCCCCCCTTGGAGAAGTGTTTTCGTCCTTGAAAACAAAAGTGGGAAACTTCCTCTTAAGAACACTAATGTTTTTCCAAGTGGCGCCTTCTTCAGGTTGATCTTTCCACTTGATTAAAGCTTGACGACGTACATGATGACACGTACATAAATCATGATAGTCAAGAATTCGCTCAGGTTCATGGGGTGGGGTAGGAGGTTCAACAAAATCGAACTGAATCTGTTAGTCAATGACATTGTTGTCCCCATGTAATTGTTTACGTAAATGGCTTACATAAAATACCGGAGGGACATGAGAGTTTGTCGGTAACAAGAGTTTGTAGGCACGATCACCAACTCGCTTGAGTATCTTGAAAGGCCCACAATATCTTGGAGATAATTTAGGTGTTGGCCCAGTCTTCAGAATTTCCGAATGCTCTGGCACACGCAAAAACACTTCTTCCCCTTCCTCAAAGGTAACTTGCCGACGTTTCCCATCAGCATACTTCTTATACCGATCCTGCGCTTGCCGGACATTCTGACGAGCAAGTTTCAGCATATCCATATGGTCTTGGAGAAAATCCTTAACCTGCTGGAATTTTTCGGTTGCCAACCCCACCGTAACGGGTGACCTAGGTGGAAAACCATACATGAGCATGAAAGGACTAAATCTATTCATGACATGCTTAAGGTAGATACTCTTCCCAGTTTGTTTGTTTCTTGCTAATGTATGTGTGTAGCATATTCTCTAGCACTTGGTTAAGTTGTTCAGTTTAACTATCTGTTTCTGGATGATCTGTTGTACTGAGGTTGAGTTGTGTACCCAATCGTTTAAACACAGCCCTCCAAAAATGACTGTTAAACTTGGGATCATGATCACTCGCAATGTTACTTGGCAAGCCATACAACTTGTACAGATTGTCCACAAATAACTTAGCTAATTCTGGAGCCTTTATGGTTGACGTGATTGGAATAAACTTGCATAGTTTAGTCAACCGGTCTACGACCACACATACAGATTCATGACCTCATATAGTGGTTGGTAAACCCACAATAAAATCCATAGAGATACTTTCCCATTTCCCATTGGGAATCTCCAAAGGATGTAAGAGTCCTCCTCCCTTCAAGCGCTCTGCTTTGTTAACTTGACATTTTTGGCAATGCTAGACATAGTCTTGAACAAATCCATGTAAACATGGCTAGTAAAACAGTCATCGTATGAGAGCATAAGTCTTTTTAATACTCGGGTGCCCTGCACTTGGGCTGTCATGACATTCATAAAGAATTTGGCGCCAAATGTCCGTGTCTGTAGGTAGACAATCTCTTCCCTTGTGGAGTAGGTACCCATTATCGATGGAAAAATTCTTCCATTGCTATAGTTAATCACTCGACGGAGGAGAACTGTGTGTGGAGGTTAATGGCACACTACCAGCATTGGAGTGAGAAGGATCCCTCATTTGCACATGGCTCCACAATTTGGAGTATGCACCATCATGCTCATATTTGCCCTTCAGAGAATCCAAAAACTCATTGCGAAGTTTCGTGAACAAAAGTGAATTGATCTCAGGCATACGGCTAAGAGCATCGGCTACCAAATTGTATCGTCCTTTACGATACCGGAGCTTTGTGTCATACTTCTAAAGGATCTTAGCCCACCTAGACATTCACCCCTTCAAGTCTGTTTGTTGTGTAAACCATTTTATGCTTTCATGGTCAAACACAATTTTAAAGTGAGCTCCGTATAAATAATGTCACCATGTCTTTAAGGCAGACACTATTGCGTAGAGTTTATGTTCATAAGCAGAATAATTCTGCTGCACTGAATTAAGCTTCTTGCTTTCAAATGCAATTGGCCTCCCCTCCTGTAGAAGGACTGCTCCAATAACACGGTTACTGGAATCTGTTTCCAAAACGAACGGCTTCAAAGGATCCACAATAGCTATAATAGGAGCTGTAGCTAATGCATCCTTGAGTGTATCAAAATTATGCTGTTGAGTGGTCCCCACAGGAAGGTCTTTCCTTTTTCTTTCAGTTGGTCCGTCATTGGAACATTAATATTAGCATACTTTTTAACGAACCTTTGATAAAAACCTGCAAATCCCAAGAAAATCTATAACTCTTCTAGATTTGTAGGATAAGGCCACCTCCAAATGGCATCCACTTTAGCTTGATCCATGTGCATCTCAGTAGTAGCTGAGATAACATGCCCAAGATAGTGAATTTCCTCCTTGAGAAAATCACACTTGGATTTTTTGGCATATAACTTATTTGTTTGTAACAATTCAAACACCTGTCTCAGATGTTGCAAATGCTCTTCCTCAAAAGCACTATATACGAGAATGTCATCGAGAAAAATGATAACAAATTTGCCCAAGTACGGTCTCAAGACACTATCCATGAGTGTCATGAATGTTGCGGGCGCATTGGTTAACCCAAAAGGCATAACAAAAAACTCGTAATGTCCAAACCTTGTTGGGAATGCAGTTTTGGGTATATCAGCAAGTCGAATACATACTTGGTGATAGCGCGACCGCAAGTCTATCTTCGTAAAAGTACGAGCATTAGTGATCTTATCGAACAACGCGTGGTAATGGGTATTTGTTCTTAATAGTGATCACATTTAATGCACGGTAGTCTACGCACATGCGCATACTACCATCCTTTTTCTTCACTAATAGGGTAGGACCTACGTTGCAGACTCTAGCAAAGTTGTAGGATAGCCAAGATTCACAAATCAGAGTGGTTAACTCGTCCTTGTCGGCTGCCCATGAACCTAGCACTTCAACACTTGTAGTTGTAGCAAGCAGTATATTACAAGTACTCAATCTGCATGACAAAAAAGTACATATCAATGGGTCCCCATGGCCTTACTTCCAGATACCTTAACCCTTCCATCCATTTCAAGAAAAACTTCTCATGGAAAACCAAGAGAGCTCTCTAGGAGAGTCAATACCAAATCATGATGGATTCCAAAATGACTATTATAAGCCCAAGGCTACTATGATGGAAATGATCAAATTTGGGTACCTAAACGTAAAATGTGTCTTTCCCTATCACCTACAAAACCATGTGAGTCAATGAGTGTAACTCCAAAGCCAATGGTAGACCATGAAAAGGGAAAGATCACAGAATACTACACACCTATTCCAAAGCTAGTTTGGGTTCCAAGGAAGAACTAATTATTCCACGTAGCTCAGGAAGGGGGGAGTCCCATGAAGCTTCTAGCTCCTCATGTAATGCATCCATAGAGGTAAAAGCTTCTCCATAGCCTCCACCTACAATAGTGGACCTCCATGAAGCTACAAAGGAATCCACACCTCCCAGTGTTCAACAATCACCTCATGAACCACTTCAAGTCTGATATCTTGGGAGAGTAACTTACCACACCCTTCCAACTCAATGAGGCACCTAAGGTAATAGGCAAAAATCCTCACCTATTACCAACTGGAACAATTGGTTTCAAAGGGTGACGAGCACATTTCAAACAGTATGACCTACCCAAGAAAGGGGGAGTCCTCACTCACGTCAATATTTTGGATCTCCATCCTCTTAAATTTTCTTCCCTGACATCTGAACTCTGCAATTGAGGGACTGTATATACATAGCTTTATACTAGTTCTAGCAAAAAAAAAAAGAGTAAAAGACTAAGAGCGACTAGCAAAGAGAGAGCACCCTATCAGATCCTAAACATAAGTCCAAATTCACCATGTCACATCAAGCAACACATGAAAACAACTCTTATGTTTTAAAAACCTAACCAAATCTATCTGTATTCTCAGAGATGGCTAGTTCACCAGAGGCATGCACTTCTATTTTTTATGAAAGGTACCCTTTTTATTTTGCTCAAGTGTTTCACATTTTCTACCCTGTACTTTCTTGCGAATGGGATTTGGTAGAGAGACTTGCGCGTGAGAGAAATTTTGAGGAGTTAGAATGGCTGATACGTCTATGGATAACTAGTGATCCCTACCCAGTAGTGAATGTTTCTCTAGTGGCACATGCTTATTCTTTTACACAAAATGAGTATCCATGCATAGCAAGGTTCTTGATTAACACGCTTGCGCAAGAGGATGATGAAGAAGAGATAATAGAGACCGAGGAATACTATGGCCTCATGGAAAATGATTTCGTTTATCTAGATGATGAGAATAGAGGCCTAACCTTAGGGATGCCACCAAGTTTATATAATAGTCTCTTTCCTTGATTCAAAAGGGATGACATATAGGTAGGTTAGGGGTATGGATCTTGTTTTGAGTTTGTTTTCTAGGAGTTTTAATTTTTTCACACTGACATGCCTCCTAGAGGTATAGTGCCTTGCTGTTTGATATTGTTATGTAGGACTTATATGGATTTCCATCCGCATGGTTGAGGACATCTGCTTCAACGAAATGAGCAACTCCATACCTCCAGGTGTACTACTTTCCATGATTCATGTTGGTGGATATGTATAATTGCTAATTGTGGGTTTTCATGGTTCGTTTGATGCAATAGTTATGTTTGTTATCTGCCATTATAGATGTATAAATTTATCTTTGCTTAAGTTGATTGAACTAGAGTTTAATCTTATAGATGAGCCTTGAGATTAGGAGACCGTGACTTTAGGTTAACTCATTAACTTAACCACTAGTCCTAGTTGATAAAATTATTTGAGTGTTTGAGATCTTAAGAATGTTTTATGCATAGAGTAGCTTGCTCACTTAAACAACAAAAGACACTAGTGAGAATACCAAGGAAATGGAAGCAAAAAACATAAGTGCCACAAATGAAAACTCTTACGCTCGAAGAGAAATCCTGGCTTGATTTGGTACTTCACTCACATGTATTGTCTATAGTACTAGAGCCCTAGAGGTTCTTAGTGTGGGTGCTTTTTCTTGAGAAGCAAAAAGCCCCCGACATACAAAATAAGCACACACGCCAAATGATTGTGAACCAAAGTAAAAGAAAAAGGGAAAAAAAATGACATTTAAAAGACTTCCATCGAGCTTACATTTAAAATTTCAAGCTTTTGTTTGGAGTTGTGAGAGCTATTTGGCTAATCAAAGCTAAAAAGCACAATTAGGGAATCTTGCATTTAGATAATGTTCTTAGCTTAGATAGTACTAGAGTAGTTTTTTTAACCTAAGTCATAGCTAACTAATTGATAAACTCACCCATAAGCCCAAAACTCTTGATTGATTAATTTCATCAAAGTGCAATTTATTTGTCCTTAATGGCAGTCTAGCATTTCATAAATCTTGCACTTAGTCATTTCCACATGTACTTTACATTCCTCTCATGATTTATTGCCATACAATTCCGCTTGCATAAAATAGTGACTTTGCCTTGCAGATTCAAATCCAGATGCTCTACAACATGGGCAAAGTGGGCTTTCTCTCACTAGCTTTCAATGGCGGAATCTACATCAGTAAGGGGGGCATGTTACCACCAAGCGACCACCTTTTATGTAGCCATGGGCCAGGCTTGTCGGACCCGCCAGTAGTGTATTATGTTATTGGTTGGGCTTGTTGGTCAGTTAGGAATGGTTAAGAGTGATCGCCAATGAGAGGTGCATTCTAAAATTGGAACCTATAATGCTTGGGTAAGATTGGCTAAGTGTGGGCGCCCAAATGTGAATGGGCAAGCCCATATAAAAGTCAATCTAAACCTAAAATAGGGCATTCTCTCATTTGTGCAATGCAAGAAGAGTGCTCTTGCTCCATCTCCTTTGTGTACTAGTGTGTGTGTGTGCGAGAGAGAGAGAGAACGATAGAGCATTGCGGTGGCATGATGACGGCTAGGCGGTTGAGTGCGGCGCAACGGTGGCTCCCTCTTCTTTGCGGCGAGGAATCCTCCACGACAGCAAGCATAGAGCGGTGAGTGACACACCATTGTCATCTTTGGGCTTACTAGTTTAGGCTAGTTGCGTGGTTGGATCCATCTGTGGCTTGCACACAGTGTTAGGAAAGTCCCTTGCTTCAATACGTGCGACAGAAGCCCACACCACTTCCAGTTGTGAGGTTGAGTACATGGCAGTTTTCACAGCTACTGTTGAGTGTGTATGGCTCAAATGCCTTATGACTGATTTGGGTGTTGGATAGGACACTGCCAATATTATATACATTGACAGTCAGAGCACATTGGTGGTTGTGAGGAACCCAGTATTGCATGCTCGCACAAAGCACATTGAGAGGCATTACCACTATGTCAGGGAGAGGATGTCAGTAGGAGAGATCATCTTGGCTTATGTGCCAACACATGACAACCTTGCAAATATTTTCACAAAGACATTGTCTCGTGAGAAGTTCGAAACTTTTTGGGCTTACTCCCCTTTTTGAACTGATCATGTCCTCAAGGCATGGCACTTCCCTTTACTCTATGTGCCAGGCCTCGTTCACTGCATGCGGAGAAAGGGGGAAAATCAAAGCAAGGTTTGAAGAGCTCACCAACAGAGCAGGGCCATTAGGCAGCTTGTGAGCTCGTCAAGAGTAAGCGAGTCAGTTTTGGTAGCACCATCCGGTCATGTGTGCGCAAAATCAACAGTAGCGAATCCCAAAAGCAAGACTCACTGCAACGCTACTCGAATCATCTCCAAATTGTGTGCTTACACACACACACACACACAAATGCCAAGGAATATTGACTTAAAAGGGGAAATGGAATTTCCCTTGGCCGGAAATAGTGCCTGGTTATTGTGTAACTAAGCTTAAAAAATCTTTTAAGGTATTTTTCACTTGGTAGGCATTACTAAAGTTGGGATAACTCAGATCGAGTGAAGGAAATTAGGTAAAGCTCTACAGCGCGCTAACTCTGATGACGAAGTCAAGAATCATCACATCCGTAGACGAAGTCTGCTAGCGGTGCACATGGGCCATTCATGGCAAGCTACCTCCACCGAATGCATGGCTGTGGGTGAGCGACAGGACTCTAAGTTTGAGCTGTGAAATTTCGGCCTGATCCACAACAACACTATAAAGGTGAGGGTCTCCTTCACTTAGCTGGCTTGTATATGCTTTTGTATTCTCTGTGTGTAACTGAGGGTTAGTTCCTGAGTGGCTGAGCTTAGAGTGTATTAAACTATGGAAAAGGGAAGCAGGTCTTGGAAGTCCAACCGTCGGCTTCTTCTTCTTCTCAAGTCGAGTTCCTTTGCTTGATAAATAATAAGTGGGAATGATACTTAGTACTGTGAAATAATTTCAAGTTGCTATGTATGGTAATATGCATAAGGACATCGGTTTGCCTATGGTATTCGTATAAATAGGTATGGTAGTAGGAAGGACTACTTTAACTGCTAGAGACTATAACTGGTTGACATTAATTAGTAAAATTGAAATGGTGACAGCATGATAAGTAAAAATTCTAAGATGCATATTGAACAAGCATTCAAGATAACCTGGTCATTATGAAGGTCTTACTAATTAGTGTGCTGAATTTAGGGTACCATGAGAAACTGGCTTGGTTTTTGGTGTCGGATGCCGGTTATTCATCTTAGGCTGGCAGTGATATGCTTTCAAAACTTTAGAAGTCTAATCTTACACTTTTATGGACATTGACTGAGGCAGTAGAATGTCTCGACCAAGGTATAGAGGCTTGTCCTTGGGTAAACTGAGTGGGTTATATCCTTCTAATGAAGGGTAACCATGTAGGTACATATATTGAGATAAGTTTTGGGAAGATTTTTGTCTAAAAGTAACAGATAGAGCTTAAAAATTATGCAATCTTGAAAGTGGTAGTATATATGCTGTTGTTTGATAAACAGTCCGGGCTGATATGGTATACTTGCTATGATTTTTATTAACATGTTGTTGGATTCTTAGAGATGAAATAAATTTCAAGAAAAGCGGTCCTACCACTTGTGTACTGAATTGGGTTACTTAGGAGGCTATGTAAACTAACTCGGGGATAAGTATCGGATGCAGGCAGGTGTACAGAGATGATCATGCTTTTAGCCTGGCATGAGAGTGATGTCAAACACTTAAACACCTTTGTGGACCCGGCATAAGACAGTATAGAGTCTCGACCTAAGATTAAGGTCTCGACCTTGGGTATGGTTTCCTGGGTTATTTTCTTCAATTATGGTTTACTTTGGAAGCTAGTCCCTTCCAACTGCTGACATTGGTTGACTCTAAACTCATTAGCTACTAATGTCTTGACATAATACTAACCTTACCCGGATTAAGGCAGTATAACTAGGTATGTGCTGATAGAGAGATTGGAATGAGCTGTGATTTACTTGCTGGTTATGGTTTGTGCAGGCTCATTGCTGAACTTTAGGGTTTTATATAAGCTCAACTTTGGGTATAAAACTCATGGGATGTTCATAGATATAGCATGGATAATGTATGTATTCTTGTTTGCTTTGTACTAATGCTGGTTTTAGTATACTCCTTAGTCTAGATCTAAAAGCTTACTATACCGAGCCAAAACTGGTTATGGTTTACTGACTCTTTGCTAGAATGGTATGGTCACTTGGCTAGAATCACTTGTCAATTTCCTGTTTTCGAGAGCTATAACTCCTGATGCTTTCAATTTTTAGAGATTCCCGACATAAAATTATGTTTAAGGACATAAACAGAGGATTGCCCTGCTAATGGCAAATAGAATGTCATAAACCGGGGTTCTTTTAAACCATTTGACTATGCATGTTACTATAGCTAGTGCAGATTAATTCAAGTAAAAATCATATAGTGGGACGCTAGGGTTTCTAAAAAGTTGATGGAATTTAGGTATATGAAGATTGATTTTGCTTGATATTATGCATAACCTGTCAAGTTTGCGTATATATGATAATTGTATAAGAGAGTTTACTTCTAATAAATGACTTGTCTACTATTATTAGGGTATACCAAGGTATAGGATGATAGCTCGGATGAGTACTATAGTTGATCCGATCAAGAGAGCACAGATCTCAAAAAAGCTTAAGGCAGCTAGGGCTGAATATATAGCCTCATTTGCATCAAAGAACAAGGCATGGTCGAGGCAGAGGGCATACCTTAATCGAACCTGCAAGAATAAGGGGATAAATTATAAAGATGCCTAAAATCATTGGCAGTTGGTAGGCTATTGAAGCTTTGTATGAAATTGTATTTGACAAACAAGGTTAAGAAAAAAAATCATTGTTTAATGATAAGATTATTTGCAAAGAAAATGTTGAACTTTTGTGACATGGATTACAACTAGGATGCCCATACATCACCTGCATACAGAGCCAATGCTAACAGAATGTTATGTTGTTCTATGGGTGCAGGTGAGAGCTACTCTCTTTGGTTTAGCTTTTTGGTTGCTTTATGGTTTTGGAGGATTAGCTGGTGGTTTGCAGTTTGTAAAAGAATTTCTACATTTTGGATGGTGACTTGTACCAACCTGATGATATTCATTTATACAAGATCATGCTATCTAAAATTTGTTTTGTATAATAAAACTTGTATTTATCTAGGTACCTTGGTCTTTGAACATATGTATGTTCGTCTATGGGTAATATATGTAGATAACTAAAACACACACACACACACCCGATAACAAAAGTGAGAGAGATAAGTCTTGTGAATTCTTGGTCATGGAGAAGGAAAATTGTGCAAAAATATACACATGCACACTCTTGGATCAGCTTCTTTCGCATTGATTGCATGTAGAGAGAGAGAGAGAGAGAGAGAGAGAGGGAGCATAGGCTTTCTCGATGCTCCACATCAACATTTGACACCGACATCGGTGACTACCCCGACATTTTTTCTCGATATCTCACATTACATGGTGGATTCTCGACATCGGACCCTGACACCCGCATTCCTATGGATGACCATTTCCCGCGGATGATTGCGTTCATGACATGCGTGTATGACCTCTATCATATAGGAGTGACATCCTTGCATCGGCATTGAGTGCAACGATTATGCTTTACGACATAGTTTTGATTTTTTTAGCGGCTACTCGACTAGCATACCTGTCCGAGGGCGAAAATCGGCATTGACTTCCATAGTCTACACCAACACGCATGCTTACAGGGAGGGCGTTTAAGCCCACATACACCTCGTTTACAGGTTTTTAGAGACACATAGGTATGGTGCCTTCACAAGCACTTTTGGCAACCATTTTGATGCCAGTTTCTCTACGGATGGTCGTGTGTTGACAAATGCATATTTTTTGAGCACACACAGTGCCATTGAGATCTTTTGAGAGCAGATATCCCCGTAGGAATTTGTGACTACATGCAGCATTTTTTGGCACCTATTTGTGCGTGATTTCTCATGTACGTTAATATGCGGTTATCGTACTTCATGTGGAGTCATTTTTTGCCAACTTTGGTGGTTTTTACGGCCATTTCTAAGACTCGGAGTGGAGGAGCCCTTTCTGAGACTGTGGCTACTCTAGTCTTGAGTCTACTTTAGCCTTTGGAGGGTCGTTTGCATGAGGTTTTCTTTAAGCTGGGGTGTTCTCAAATGTTGAGACACTTTTGGTGATACAGGTTGCTGGAGTAACCCTATTTTGGTATCCTCGCCATAGGCATGTATTTGGATGGACACTTTTGCTTTTGACGTCGAGTTGGCGGTCACATGACAATTTGTTACATCATCTTATGCACAATGGTTGCTTTTGTCACCTTATGCATTGATTTTGTACTGCGAGGTTTGAGATTTTGCTCCCCATACAGAGGAGACTCTGTCAAATTTTTCCCACGAGTCAACCATATGCATTCTTGCCACATTTGAGTGCTTACAGCCAGTGATTCTGTCATATTTTTTCTTCAGTTTGTGCTCCCATTCTAGGGGAAACTTTGTCAAAATTCTCCCATCACTTTTTGCCATAAATTCTTGGTCATTTTCTCTTGAGTTATGGCTCCTAGTAGTGCTTCAAAAAGGGAAGACTACTACATATAGAATTTGGTTGGCACAAATTTTACAATTTGGAAGCAACGTATGCTCAATTTCTTGGACAACAAGGGCCTTGCAATGCCATTAAAAGAGCAGAGAGAGCATGCTTACACTCATGATCAGTGGGAAGAGCTGGATGTCCGTGCTATGGCCACAATTAGGCAAGACCATATCTTCACCATTATGGACAAGACTACATCACGAGAGCTTTGGGACTCTCTATGCACAGTTTGGGATGGAAAATTTGCTTCCAACAAAGTTTTCTTGATGAAGAAACTTATGCATTTGAATACAAAAGAAGGTAGCAATGTTAGTGCACACTTGAATGAATTCAATAGCACATTTTCTCAGCTCACATCAAAAGGGCTGAATTTTGATGATGAAGACTAAGTTGGTTGCAAGTTTGATTTATGGTATGCATACACTTAAAACTTGTGAACATTTAAAAGAAATATTAGAGTCAAAACAAGAAATTGCTTTGTTTATACTTGATTCTTACCTTTGTAGGAGTCATTAAAAGTATTTACAAGGTTTGTATGATCCTTTAGCGAGATTTCTTGCATCCACCTTGCATCTTCAAAAGGATAATTCTTAAATTTGACAAGATATCGTCGGAGAGTCTTACCACTTCTTAAAGCCTTTTCTTGATGTCGTAGGATGCTCTCTAATTACAAGATCTCTTTTTGACACTCAAACTCAGATGGTTTCTCAATCACTGGTTCTTTGGGTGGCTTGCCCTTATAAGGTTTCAAGAGGCTCACATGAAAGGCATTATGAATGATCTAGGTATGAAAGCCATTTTCTTGTTATTCTCTTTTCCTTCTTCTTGGGACATGTCAATACTACGATTAGTAAATTTGCACCAAGCGATAATTTGAAATTCGATGATATCACTAGTGCATTACTCACTGAAGAGATTAGACGTCAATCTCTTGATATTGATGGGCATGGAGATGCATATAGAGAAAGTGCAAAATCACGTAGCTGTGGTCATTCACATGATCATAAGGATCACCATGATCGTAGCAAGAGTCGTGGCTGTGACTTGAGAAATGTAGAATGCTTTCATTGCAGTAAGAAAGGCCATTTAAAGAAATATTTTCGTCTTTTACAACGTGAAAAGGGCAAAAATATTGTGAAGTTTGACACTCCAAAGAGCAATGTAAAGATAGAGGAGATCAATGTGGTTGAATCTCCACCTCTAAAGTTGTTCTTGACATGCATAGATGTGCTTGTTCTCACTTTTGATTTGAGTCCAGATGCGTTATTGTCTCTTGATCAATGTCATGTGCAAAATTGGATCGTTGATTTAGGTGTCAGTTTCCATGTTACTCCCCATAGGGAATGGTTCTCCACATTTATTGTTATGCATGGTTCATCAAGCTTGGAGATTCCAAGAATCTTGATATGAGATGTCAAGTTATGCATAATGAATGGCACTGAATTTATGCTTTGTGGAGTCAGACATGTTCCTAAACTGACAAAGAGTGTGGTGTCAGTTGGTGAGCTTGATGATCTAAGGTATACTACTATTTTTTGCAATGGTTCTTGGAAGGTGAGTAAGGAAAATTTGATTTTCTCACAAATCTAGTTCATTGTACTCTTTGTATGTCTCTTTAGTCAAAGAGAGTTCTATCTATGTAGTTGAGCGGCCTTCTATTGAGTTGTGGCGTAGCCGCCTAGTCCATATGAGCCAAAAAGGAATGAAAATCCTTCAACGTATGGTCTACTTACATGTGTTAAAACTATTTTGATTTCAGTTTATGTGAGCATTATATCTATGGCAAGCAAACGCGGAAAACTTCCTCACCATTACATCGAAAGTTGGGAAACCCTCTAGATTTAGTTCATAGCAATTTGTGTGGGCCTATGCTACACAAATCTCAAGGGAGAGCACTATATTTCTTGACATTCATAAATGAATTTATTCTAAAGGTGTGGGTCTACCTCTGGAAGAGGAAAGACAAAGTGTTTGCTACATTCCAAAATTCTTAGCCATGGTTGAGAACCAATCTAGTAGAAAGCTAAAAGCTTTTCGATCAAACAATGGTGGAGAGGATGTCTCCACAGGGTTTCAAGAATTTTTGTAGCAAATGAGGGATTTGGTAACAATTTACTATGCCATACACACCTGCTCAGAATGGCATTGCGGAGCGTATGAATTGCACGATTCAAGAAAGAGTCACAACCATGTTATCTATGGAAAATTTACTTCATGATTTTTGGGGAGAGGCTGTTATGACAATTGTACACATCATAAATAAATTGCCCAGTACTCAGTTGAATTTCAAGATTTCATAGGAGATGTGGAATGGCAAGAAGCCAACTTATGATAGATTACGTGTGTTTGGGTGTGAAGCGTTCTTACACATTCCCAAAGAACTTTGCAAGAAGCTAGATCCCAAGTCACTCAAGTGCATCTGGATTGGTTATGGTGCAGATGGAGAGATGGGATATCATCTCTGGCACCTGGAATCTTGGAAGGCTATTCGTAGCTCACAAGTGATGCTCAACGAGTCTAAAATACATAGACAGCTTGTCAAACATCAGAAAGTCAAATTTGAGGATGTAGCCTTCACAAATTTGGGAAAACCAACTCGGTATACTGGTGATGTTCCTACCACTAGTAGTGCTCCAGAAAGAGCGAGATCTAGCAATCAGACAATGAGGAGATCTATGCGTGTATCTCGTGCACCTAAGAATTTTGAGCCACAATTAGGCTATGTGTTAGTCACTAACTGAAGTCGCGGAGCGGAGCGTGGGTCGACTCTCTCTCTCACACATACACACACACAGTGAGCTTACACAGTACACAGTACGCAGAGATCTGTTATAAGGGTTATCTCCCAAATCCTTAGTATTCACAAAGAATATGTTAGTATATACAAAGAGTTAGAGGTAAGTGAGTTAGGCGGGCGGCCGGCCATATCCGCATAAGAGGCCACTTGGGCGTTAATCCCAACAACCTCCCACTTAAAGTCCAATGTGGCACTTTAAGTAACTGTAAATCTATGAACATAAATGTACAAAGATTTACATGGCTGCCATCTATCCAATGCCCAATAACTCACGACAATGCACAAAGCCCTCTCCTGGAAGTCCCTTTGTGAGTAGATCAGCAGGATTGTCCTTGGTGTGGATCTTCAACAGTTGTATCTGCTTGTCTTCAAGTACTTCCCTAATGAAGTGATACTTCACATCAATATGCTTAGTCTTCGAATGGAACACTGGATTCTTTGCCAATTGTATAGCACTTTGACTATCACAATATAACTCTGGCATATCTGCATTGATTCCCAAGTCTGCAACCAATCTACCAAGCCAAATAGCTTCTTTGCATGCCTCATTTGCTGCAACATACTCAGCTTCTGTAGTAGACTGCGTAACACAATCTTGTAATCGAGATCGCCATGATATGGCACCTCCAGCCAATGTAAAGACATAGCCTGATGTAGATCTCCTCTTATCCAAGTCTCCTGCATAATCAGAGTCAGTGTATCCTCTGACACTCAAATCCTGACTACCATAGCATATGCGCATACTCTTTGTATGTTTTAAGTATCTCATGATACCTTTCACTGCCTCCCAATGTTTCTTGCCGGGATTTGACATATATCTGCTAACCACTCCCACTGCAAATGCAATATCCGGACGTGTAGCAATCATTGCATACATCAAACTACCCACTGCAGACGCATATGGAATCTTATCCATTTCAGCCTTTTCTTCCTCAGACACAGGACAATCTTGTTTGCTAAGTTTCACATATGGTGGCAATGGAACACTCAATGCCTTTCCCTTCTCCATATTGAAACGTTGCAAAACCTTGTCAATATACTCTGTTTGAGATAACCAAATCAACTTCTTTGATCTGTCTCTCTCAATGCGCATACCAAGTATATGACTTGCCTCACCCATGTCTTTCATGTCAAACAATTTTGCCATCTTTGACTTCAAAGCTGAAATTTCTTCCAAGTGTTTGCCAGCAATCAACATGTCATCCACATACAAAATAAGGATCAGCCAACTGCCATCCTTAGCCTTCTTTGTATATAGACAGTGATCGAACTCACTACGTTTGTAGCCTTGAGAAAGCATAAACTGGTGGAACTTATGGTACCATGCCCTCGGTGATTGTTTTAAGCCATAAAGACTCTTTAACAACTGGCATACCAAATGTTCCATGCCTTTCTCAACAAACCCTTCTGGCTGCTGCATGTAAATTTCCACATCTAAATCACCATGCAAGAACGCTGTCTTGACATCCATTTGGTGCAACACCAAATCCAATATAGCAACCAATGCAAGAAAGCATCTCAATGTAGTCATCTTGACCACTGGAGAGAAGACTTCATCAAAGTCAATGCCTTGTTCTTGCTTAAAGCCCTTGGCAACAAGCCTTGCTTTGTACTTTGGCTGACTATCATGAGCGGTGATCTTATACCTGTAAACCCATTTACAAGGTAGAGCCTTTTTGCCCTGTGGTAATTTAACCAACTTCCATGTCTGGTTTTTATGCAGAGCTGTCATCTCTGACTGCATGGCCAACTGCCATTTTTTCGAGTCAACCACTTGTAATGCTTCCTTGTAACAAGATGGTTCTCCGCAATCTGTGAGCATGACATAATTTAGAGATGGCACATAACGATCAGGTGGTTTGGAGACACGCTCAGAATGTCTCACCACAACTGATTCTGCCTCTCTAGCCACTATAGGCTGTTCCTGAGCCTGACCATGCTGTCTTGATGTGCTAGCACTAGGTCCATCTTCCCTGAAGACAACTCTTCTGATCTCCTCTGTCTTCTCTGGCTTAGCGTGAAACTTGGCTTCATTGAAATGCACATCATTGCTACGAATAAGCTTTCTGGACTCAGGATCCCAAAGCCGGTAACCCATCTCGCCCGATTCTCCGTAGCCAAGAAATATACACTTCTTGCTCTTTGGTTCTAACTTATTTCTGAACTCCTTAGGAATATGGCTATAAGCTTCACAACCAAAGACTCTGAGATGCTTATACGAAGGTGCCTTGCCTGTCCATAGCATCTCGGCCACTGCACTCTTATCCAGAACCCTACTAGGAGACCTGTTGATCAAATGGACTGCTGTAGCCACTGCTTCCGCCCAAAATCCATCAGGCAACTCAGCATTTGACAACATGCTTCTGACCTTCTCTTGTATGGTCCTATTCATACGTTCTGCAACCCCATTCTGTGAAGGATTATATGGTGCAGTAAGTTCCCGCTTAATCCCTTTTTCTTGACAAAAGTCTTGAAAAGCTTTGGAAACGTACTCTCCACCATTGTCAGTTCTCAAGCACTTCAGCTTCTGACCACTCTGATTCTCCACCAGCTGCAAGAATGTCTTAAAGACCTTGAGCACCTCATCCTTGTGCTTCAAGAAGTAAACCCATACTTTGCGAGAATAGTCATCTATGAATGTACAAAAGTACGCTGCTCCCCCTAGTGACAAACTAGGCATTGGTCCGCATAGGTCACTGTGTACAAGAGCTAACCGTTCGTCCCTACAATTCCTCTTTGATCTGTGCGGTTCCTGTGTTTGCTTACCATAAACACAATGCTCACAAAACTCGAAATCTTGAAATGAAAATCCAGGCAAATAACCATAATGAGAAAGTATTTCCATTCCTCTTTTTGACATATGTCCCAACCTACGATGCCACAGTGACACACTTGGCTGCTCAATCACATTAATTACATGGTTTTTAACCTCTGAAACATGTAAAGTGTACAGAGTTCCTGACTTGCTGCCATGTGCTACAGTCATCGAACCTTTGGAGATCTTCCAAGCGCTGTTCCCAAAAACTGTCACATAACCCGCATCATCCAACTTCCCTGTACTAATCAAGCTCTTTCGGATTGCTGGAACATGTCTGACATTCTTGAGCCATAAAGAAGAGCCATTCTGAAACTTCAACTGCACATCTCCCACTCCAAGTATGTCACAAACCTGCTCATTGCCAAGTCTGACATAGTCTTTAGTAGCCACATATGATGTAAACCACTCTTTGTGCGGAGAAACATGTAAAGATGCCCCTGAGTCGATAATCCAATCACTCATAGCATGTCCATCCTCTGCAGTCAAGAAAACAGAATCAAGATTGCTTGTAAGGAAGATGTCACCAGCTGCTATACCAGAATCACTGTCTGAACCAGATCCTGTGACATTCACCTCTTCAATCTTCACTGAACTCTTCTTTTCATCTTGCTCAGAACTCTTTGTTTTGCCTTTTTCTTGTTTCCACTTCGTACAGTCTCGCTTCATGTGACCCTTCTTGCCACAATGGTAGCATTCTATGTCATCCTTTGACTTCGAATCACGAGACTTACTTCGGTTTTGTGCCTTCTTACCCTTCTTCTCTTTAAACTGTTGTCTCCCTCGAACGACCAAAGCACTATTGCCTTTGCCTTTGTCAATGTTCTTCCTGTTCACTTCCTCTGTGAGCAAGCTGCCTTCTACATTGGCACTTGTAAGACCTTCTGGCGCGACAGAATTACTTAACGCTGTACGAAAAGTATCCCAACTGTCTGGCAAAGTGATTAAGAGAAACATAGCCTTCACTGAATCTGGAAAGACTATCTCTTGTGCTGTTAACTGGCTGAAAATTGAGTGAAATTCATTCAGATGATTTGACATGGCTGTCCCTTCCTTCATCTTCAAATCCACCAATTTCTTGAGCCAGTAAATCTGAGAAGCAGCACTTTGTTTCTCGTACATATCACATAGCTTTTGCCATACGCCATACGCTGTAGTCTCTTCTGCTACGTTGAAGTAAACATTTTCTGCCAGTGTCAGCATGATTGTGGAACAAGCTAACTCGTCAAGCTCTTCCCACTCATCTTGAGCCATAAATTCTGGTCTCTCCCCTTTGAGCTTCAGTGGCTTCACTTGTTTTTTCTGCACCAAAACCTGCCAAATCTGCTTCTTCCAGAATGGAAAGTTTGTGCCATCCAGCTTCTTTATGTTGTAAAGAGTCTCACTGTGAGAAGATGCCATATCTGCCAGACTGTTTACTCCTGAGAAAAATCCGACAGAGTTTCCCCTGTAAACTGGCCTCTGTACACAGTAAACAAGCTGTAATCAACAAGCTGAACACCTCTCCTCAGGAACTGTCAGTATTTTGAAAATTTTTGACAGAGTCTCCCCTGTAAACTGAGCTCTGGGAACCAAAAGATAGCTCAAGAAACAATCATAAATGGCTGACCAATGACAAATCTAAAAAATCCCTGTAATATGCTGTCCTGTAAGCATACACTGTCTCCTCTCTGGGCGATGACAGAACCTGTATCTGTCTCAAGACTGAACTCTGAACAATGCCTCAACGGCCTGACGCATAAGATGCAATCCAGTGTCTACACAAAGTCATACATCCTAAGGGATAAAAGTCACCGAAGAAGATGCGTGTAGAGGGGAACTCCAGCAACCTAATCCACCTCACACTGGGTAACCCAGCCCCCAGTGCTTGGCTTCAAAAAACCTCACACACGACCCTCTCAGATGGCTCAGCAAACTGCCCAGAACTAGCATACATCCTATAATAGACCAATCACTGTCCTATGACCGCTGCGGCGGTCTGTCTGCTAGCGTGACTCACAACTAGCAGACCCACAATCACAGTACATCAATCTGCAATACATGCCAGTGGTGTCAAGCCGTCGTATGGCCACACCTCCCCTGGAACCTGGCAAGCACAAGAAGTAGCAATGCAGACTGCAATATATATATCCGATGATATATATGTGTACCTGGTCTATAGATGATGCTCTGAAGACGAATAAGTGATGTATGTCGATGTCGATATTGATGTCGACCACCTCCTGCTTACCAATCTACACAAGACGGATTTCTTTGCGGCTGAAATCTATCTTCTGCTGTAGTGCTCAGAACGAAATTCTGAGGGCATAAACGGCTTCGAAAGGGGGGTAAAACTCCAGGTCACCTGCTGGAAACGCTCCCGGAATGCCGAGTGTGAATTTTCGAACTCCGGATCCAGAATCTGTCGGAAAAGTGCGCGCGCGCGCGATTGCGCAAATCCGCACTGAACCAAGGCTCTGATACCAATTGAAGTCGCGGAGCGGAGCGTGGGTCGACTCTCTCTCTCACACATACACACACACAGTGAGCTTACACAGTACACAGTACGCAGAGATCTGTTATAAGGGTTATCTCCCAAATCCTTAGTATTCACAAAGAATATGTTAGTATATACAAAGAGTTAGAGGTAAGTGAGTTAGGCGGGCGGCCGGCCATATCCGCATAAGAGGCCACTTGGGCTTTAATCCCAACACTAACTACGATGAACCCACTTGTTATAAAGAAGCTATTCAAATGGAAGATAGCGTGAAGTGGGAGCAAGCTATGTATAACTCGATTGTGAACAATGAGACATGGGACTTGGTTGAATTGCCAGAAGGCAAGCACACCTTACCTTGAAAATGGGCTTAGAAGAAGAACATATGGTGATCTGAAGCCTAAGTACAAGGCTAGATTGGTTGCTAAGGGATTCAAGTACCAAAAAGGAGTTGATTTTGATGAAATCTTCTCACCAGTAGTCAAGGTGACTACATGTGTACATTGCTTGGCCTAGTAGCCATAGAGGACATGGAGCTTGTCCAAATGGATGTGATCACAACTTTTCTTCACAAGGATCTAGAAGAGGATGTTTACATGAAGCAACCTAAAGGTTTTGAATAGCCTAGTAGGGAGGAGCTTGTATGCAAACTCAAGAAAGGACTTTATGGCTTGAAGTAGGATTCAAGGCAACGATATCAAAATTTTGCTGCTTTTATGTGGTCCCACGATTCTATAAGGAGTTAAGAGGATCATTGCTTGTATACAAAGAAACTCAGTGATGGGTCTTTCGTCATTCTCATTTTATAAGTGGATGACATGCTCATTGCAGGAAAGTCCACTACGGAGATTGCCAAATTGAACCCAAATGTTGAGCAAAAACTTTTCTATGGAATATTTGGGCAAAGCAAGTCATTTTCTTGGTATGCGTATAAAGAGAGACAGGAAAAGAGGCATTCTTGAGTTATCCCAGGAATCCTATATCCACAAAGTCTTGCAGCGTTTCAATATGTAGGGGGGGAAGGCAGTGAGTACCCCATTACCATCATATTTAAAACCTAGCAAGGAAGATTCTCCCAAGTTGGATGCTGAGAGAGCAGAAATGGCAAATGTGTCATACTCTTCGACTGTAGGCAATCTTATGTATGATATGGTAGCTACAAGACCAGACACTGCATTTGCAGTGGGAGTTGTTAGTCCGTGTATGGCTAATCCTGGCAAGCATCATTGGCTACCGGTGAAACATATCCTCATATACTTGAAAGGTACAACAAGTAGGTGTTTACACTTTGGCAATAGTGATGCATCTATTGTTGGTTACACAGATGTAGATCATTTGGGATGCATTGACAGATTGGCACTTGGAGCTTGTCAAGGTCCACACTACGGACAACCCAATAAATGCTCTTATAAAGAGCCTAACTACGGAGCGGTTTGCACATTGCATTGAGTTAATGGGTGTAGGTTGAGAAGTTTTGTACATGGGTGAATTTGTTCAGCTTCATGGTTGTACATACTAGCTTTAATTTCCACTTACGATTGCATTAGACTTTAAGAGAGATATTTTTGGGCAAAGGCCACCATGGTCGTGACCCGTGTAAACCTTCCTTGCACACACTAACTCCACTAACCCATTATATCTCATATACATAGAAATAAAGAGACACAAATCTGAACTGAATCTTACCAATGTGCTTCCCCCAAATTTCAAGCTCTCCTCTTCTCCTTCACCCTTCCTTGCACGCACACGCATGGGACATCAGCCCCTTCATCTAGAGCCTGCATGTAAATCCACCGACAACTCTGTATGGTCTACAAAACTCCATTATGTATCATGCTAGTGTCAATCCCTGCTCCCAATGTAGCTACTAGGTCGGGCCTTGACACTAGTAGGTTGTACATGAGACACCAAAACACCGACAAAATCGGCACAAACCTGGCTGTCCTACCCTCCCTATGTGCTATCTTCATGTACTACATCAGCAGGACTACCCATCACGTATGGATGTGTCAACACCAACACTGGGATGGCTACATCCCTCTCACCCATAGGTGGAACTATGCGTCTTGGCACCAACTCATCAGTCTCTAGGATGAGCATAACAAAGCTCTCTATGTCCATCATAACTACTTGTGTTTCTAGGGAGAAAACCTCCTCTACCTCTACATGTACAGACTCTGACAACACCTGATGTGTCTCAGTAGAGAAATGTCGCTCTATCTCTGACTCTACACAGTCTACTCGCACGTCCTGCACAACTAAATGCTGTGTCTTGTGAGCATGGTGGAGGTCACTTTCCGCAAAGGAGACACGTCTCATCGCTCGTCAAAGCATGCCAGCAACAAAATAGAGACGATGTCATCTTGAACCTCATACACAACATAGAATACCAAGCCAGTGCGTGCTCCTCTAGAAATCACCAATGAACTGCAATGCATCTAGAAAGACTGCTCTCTAAGAAATGTCTGATACCCATAATCTGGTATCTGTCTCATTGAGATCAAACTCTATCTCAGCTGAGGAACATAGCGCACATGTTGTAGTGAATATAATGCACCACTGGGCAATGACAAGCAAACATCTCTTGCGCCTACAATGTCAAATGCCAAACCATCGGCCAAGTGCACACAACCAAGGCTCCCACTTCTGCTTGCAAGAGCTCAAGCTCTCTCCTTCTCTATCTCTTAGCAAGAGATAAATTATTGAATTGACATGTGCATATGTGTATTTGTGTGTGTTGTGAGTTGGTGAGAGTCTCAAAAAGACATTGATCAAGGAGAGAGAGACAAAATGGAAGAAGGAGGTGCCAACCTGCCAAATCAAGGTGAGATAGAGACAGAGAGAGGATGAGGAGGAGGAAGAGGATAAGAAGAAGAAGAAGAAGGCTTTGATGATGATATGTGTGGATGGTCACTAGTCAATGAGCCAAGAGGCTCAAAGATAGTGATCAAATGAAACAACCAGTATCATGGGAAATTGAGGGAGATTTGCAATGTTGAGGGATACGTGTGATAGGGAGTGTGGTTGTATTAAAATTTGAAAGTGAAAGAGTGAGAACGGGAGCCTCATATGACCGATTCTAGCTAGGTATGTGTAGGTGATGTTGGAACCTATTGGGTTGTAGATGGGAATAGATCCACACCATGTGTGTGTGTGTGTGTGTGGATTGAAAAGGCCCACGTTGGTAGTCATAGAGTTTCTAGTCATTGGTGGGACGTATGCAAGCATGAAAGCAACAAATAAAGATCAAGGAGAGAAAGAGAGAGAATCTAGATCCTGATAGACAAAGAGTGAGATTCATGGGGAACACAAGCTCGATGTAGTTCACATCAAGAGAGAGATCGGTAAGAGAATTGACTAAAGCAAAAAACAAACACCATTTTCTCATGTGTCTCTCCTTTTTCAACTTTTTAGATCACATTGTTGTTCTGTCAACCTCGTACCAAGACATCCCTAATCTTTCAAAGTGGTCGCAACCATGAAAAATACTTGTGATAACCTATGGATTTCTATAAACAAGTATGCACTCCTAGTGAAAGACAAGGGTAGGCCCTGTTTCAAGATGTCACTTCCTTCAAGTATTAGATAAGGTGTAACTATAATCTCTCTCCTTCACCTCCCATACAAATTTTCCTTTCAACTTTGAGTAGAAGGAGATGTGGACTCTTCATCCTCAACAAGATTTCACTCCATTAGCTTCAAATATGCATGAGAAACATGTGGTTACCAAGATGGAGTACAAATTGTACAAATTTTGACCAAATCATAGAATTAAGATGACAGCAAGAATAGCCGTAGCTTTTGAGTGTCATTGATATGCAAGGGGAGGGGTGATATACACATAGCGTGGGTGTCCTTGAATGACCTAGAACAATTTTTAGGTCACACAGTTGTCGCTTAGATATCAAAGTGTCAAAAAATGTACTCATATTTCTAGAATTCCCTCCCCTTTTGTCTCCTTTTGATGTGTGTTATGATCGGGGCTCTCTAAAATACTTATCTCACATGTCCCATCTTATACAATTAAAAAAATTCCCCTGCCCTCTGGGTGAACATCCCCCTCTTTATTTGATTGGCCCAAACCATTTCTCTAAAATGAGCATAGAGGATGCTCCATGTAGCATTATAGCAGTAGTGGATTCAAAAAACAACATTAGATGTTCCTAACTAAAGAGCAAATGCGTTCAAGAGCGTTGTCTTTAGTGCCACCATGCTTTTAAATTGTGAGCATAATTAGAAATCACACACTTCCACATTATTGATGTTCTTTCCCCCTAAAAGCAAGAGTACATACAAGGAGAAACACAAATGTAGGCATTAAAATTCAGACCTCCTTGGGCTTTCTATCCTTGATGGCAGATGGAAAATCAAAGATCTGCAAAAGGAGCTTGAGCATAAGGCTTTGTTGAACAAAGAGGAACAACAAAGGGAGTGGTGATGGTAGACATGCTAGTAGAAGAAAATGCCATAGTCAAAACGATGCCAGAAGTCATAGAAGAGATGATGATGGAGATTGCAGTAGACATAATAAAAACAACAATGGAGATCGTGGTAGGCATGATCGACAGGAGAGAAGGTATGAAAGATGAAGAGACCATGACAAAGAGGATGAATATAGAAGTGCTCATAGCCACATTGATGATGATTGAAGGACTCACACAAAGCATGATGACCACAAGAATAGGTACAATGGAGATCTTGGAACCGATGATGTACGTAGAGACGAGAAGAGAAGGGATTGAGATGATAGAATCCCTTGAATATGGAGGGCATATAAAAACAATAATGACAACAGATTAGGAAGTTGGGGAACACCCAAGATGAAGATGAGGAACACCCAAGATGAAGATGGGGCACACCCAAGATGTACTTGGTTCAACCTTTGTATTGGTGACCTTTTGGTGCATGTTTCTTTTTGTGTTGGCTATGAAGAGAATGGGAGAGAAGATGGTGAAGTTCAAGAGCAATCTCGATGTCTTCTTAGGAGGTCCACTTGACGGAGTTTTTAAAGCACGCTTATAATTGTGCCACCTCTACCCGCTCAACACCCTCCTACAACTACGCTTATTTTAGGTTTCGTTTTAGCGGCCCTTAGCAAAATCTCACTCATTCAACTCACGCATGCCCCAACAAAGCTAACCGTAATAGCAATTTACAACCCTGACTGCATTGTTCATGTTTTCCATCATGGCATTGAAGAGTATCATCATGATGTACTTGAAGCAACCACAAAGATGATTCTTATGGTCTTGTTTTGTGCTTGATAAAAGAAAGGATGCTTATGCATTATGACCTCATGAACTGCTTTTCAGAAACTCACTAGAATGGTAGCTGATGAATGCGAGACAAATGTAATGAGGTAGGCCAATTCATCTATGGCTCTCTCTCTTTCTATCTCTTAATTTCCTTTCTCAAACTCAACTCAAAAGTCAAGGGTAATACCACATATTATTACTTGGTTGGCCTAAGGTCGTTTTTTAGAAGGTTGCTAGAGGATGCAACCACTTGGTTGAATTGGGACCATCGATCAACACATAATCAGATAGAAGCACATGAATGGAATTTTTCACAACACGTGGTTATCAATTGCTTTTTGTTCTAGGCTTTCAACACCAGCATCACTTCCTCTCCTTCTATCAGGGCTTTGTCTGAGAAGTTACAACAAGGAAGGACAACAAAAATGAGTCCCAAAAACCAAAATGTAAGGAAACTTACACGAACAAATGATCTGTAAGTGCCATGAAACTCTCACACTGTTACCAGGTTTTGGCTAGAGCTGTTGTATTGGGACCATGCAGCACAACCAACCACCCATTGATTGCAACAAGCAAAAATCTTCTTTAATAGGAAAGTATTAGTATGCTTTAATACAAAAGATTATGGTTGTGTGTAAGTCACACAACCAATTACATTGCGTCCAGCTCCTATCGCCTTGTTGGTGATGAACGTTTGTCAAAGTGTAGCAATGAAGAAGCACCAATGAGAACATGATAGATTGGATTCATTGTGGTCTGAAGAAAACATCATGGGATAGTTGAAGCTTGCACATATCTGATGTCCAACCTCATGAAAGCTTGAAACAAATCATGACATCCTAGATTCACTACAAAACTCAGAGAAAACCTCACACTTTTAGGTTCGTTATCTTGGTCTTGAATACCATGACTATGCAGTAGGAAGTTTCTTATAACGATTGGAGAGACACTATGCCAACTCTCCACCATATGGCACTCATAGAGATTGTGAACTATCTACTTTTATGGTAAAATTTGGTATGAAAAGTTTTAATCGTTGTTTTGTTTTTTCTTTTGTAGCTCCTCAAAGGCGTTTTTTTAAGAAAAAACTTGTTCAAGTGAAGACATTGCCCATAAGATCAATGCTCTCTCTTGATAAGATGTTTTGATTTCAGCAATATGTTTCACAAAAACATAAAGTGCTTGTTTATTTGGTTGGCATTAGTCCTATTTTGGCAATCAGGCCTCTGGATGTGGCTGCTTGGGAGGTTCATGGCTAAATACACGCAATTCTCCCCCAATGAGATCGGAAGACGTAAGAGCATGCCATGCTCCATGATTTTTTGATCACCTACATTGATTGACAAGTCCATCAAAAACTTTAAAATCTGATCTTGTAGTGGATAGGCAAAGCGTGCAGACTAAATGGAAGATTCAACATTCCCTGGCCTTTTTGTCCTTGATGATAGAGGGAGAATCAAAGATCTCCAAAGGGAGCTTGAGCATGGAGCTAAGTTGATAGAAGAGGAACAACATAGAAACAATGGTGATGGTAGACATAATAGCAAAAGTGAACATGAAAATTGACACGATGGTAGAAGTAGCAGAGGAGATGATAATGGATATCGCAATATACATGATCAACATGATGAGGACGATCATAATAGACATGATTGACTGAGAGAAGGTATGAAAGAAGAAGAGACCATGACAGAGAGGATCAATATAGAGATCGTAGTGAAAGGGATGGTGATCAAATGACTCACATAGAGCATGATGATCACATGGATAGATACAATGGATATGTTGATGTTGGGTAGTGATGACAGTGAATACAAGGACCAAAGCACAAGAGATCAAGATGATAGAAACCTAGCTCTTCAAAAGGGAACAAATATAGGAGGTTGATTTGTTCCATGTTTACTGAGGGGGTTACAAGCGTCATGGATCATGGTTGCTTTGTGCAGCTTGCAGGCTTTGTGATCATATGAAACGGATTATCAACATAAAGAAGGATGAAAATGGTTGTTCTAGGTGACCACTAAAGATGAAGACACTAAAGATCAGCTTGAAATTCATCTCAATGAGGATGAACCAACCTTCTTAAGAGGGAAAACAAGGTGTCACGAGTGAAAATCATAAGAAATCCAAATGGTTCGATTCCATCCTAAAGAATATGAATTGTTCTTGGGAAGATCTTATGTGAGAAACAAGAGAGCGACATCTCACTCACGATTTGGACCACACAATGCGACATTAGTTTGCTTGGTGGTCATTATTGTGGTCTTTTATTGTGAGAGGACATACTCAAAAAATTGTACATCTTTTAAACTATCACTTTCTCATTAAAATTCTAGTGTACACTGATGACCAATCGTTACAAGTAATCAACCTGGGTAATCCCCCCCCTCTCCGTCCCCAATAAATATGATACCCCCCTCCCTTATTTGTAAGCTTGGGAGATAAATTATTGGGGGCCTGTCCCTAGATTATACGCTTATGTAGCTTGTAGAAAAACCCCCCTCCTTTGCACTTACGTGGTGCGGTAAGTTTTCCATGGTGAATCCCCCGGGACATAAACATAGCATTTAGTTAACTTGGCATGGACAATATATTTGCAAGAGAGAGAATTTTGAGAACATGGGAACAATTGAGGACCAGATTTATGTGGAGCCGGTCCCTCCTGCAATAGACATTTGTATTATAATTTCTCCCATCAAGAGAGACTTGTTACAATACAATCTTTGTGTTCCTTGTGACCTAGGTGATGCAATGAAGTTGGAAAGCTTCATGTATCATGAGCATAACATAAACTTTGATGAAAGCATTAACTATCCCAAGCCTCAGTCCCAAGACCTCAAACACCTTCGAAGGTGGAGAGAGCTAGTAGGAAATGAGGGTAGGGAAGAGGAAGAAGAAACATTTCATAGGAGAAAGAACTAGTTTCTCACTTATCATCCCTCTTCTTGCTAGCATACATAATAGCATAGTAATGAAGATGGAGAAGATGGCAAGCTTAAGCATTGAAGCATGGCTCTTCGTTGGATTTGCATCCCATAGCCAAGAGTGTTGGTGTAGGCTCTCAACCTCTCTACTTGCTTGGAGAAGGAAAGGGAGCTCTTGCAGTTTTCACTTCACACAATGAGAGTGTGTGTGGGAGAGTATAACCCCTCAGCAGGCCCCTAGCTTCCTTGATCGACCCCCCCTTGTAGCTCATGCTTGAAGCTCATTGGACCCCTCCAGGCCTCGCCAAGGCCTAGCCAATCACAAGCAGGAGGTAAATCAAGTAACAAGGGTAGCCTTGGGACAAGTGTCCCCCTTTTCCCTTTGAGAGAGAGGACTTGATAAATGCAAAGACAATTAATTAAATCTTTTAAATTATCATTGGACCCCTTGGATGGCCAACCAATAGGCTTCAGGCACACCATGAGGGCAACATGAGGAGGAACTTAACAAGTGTCCTTTTTGCTTTCATTGTACCAAGCATGCCTTGTGTGTGTGTGTGGTTTCTCTCTCATCCCCCCTCTTGTAGGGCTCGTCCCCTCCTTGTAGGGATTGAATATTGACTTTTTGACCACTGTTACAACTACGGGGAAGATGGCCATGATATGTACTACTGCCCACACCCGAGGAGGCAGAATTTCAATAGAGGGGGGAGACAGAATCAGATCTCTCCACCAAGAGCAAGACCACCGCCACTCAGGCAACCAATCCCACCTGTTCAAATCACACCACCAGCGGTGCAACCACAGCTGGCCACACCAATTCGACGCCAGTCACCAATGCAACCACCACCACAAGCACCACTTACAATCATCCTATGCCCACCACCAATTGGTACCCGCACACCAAGTATCATTGGTCTTGTAGAAGAGGTCAAGATGAGTGTAACAGAAGAAGGATTAAGTAAGAAGACTATTCAAAGAACTGAAGCAATGGAACAAGAGGTTAAAGAATCAAAAGATGCTACCCAGGTGGGGGAGGTAAGTCAAGAAAATTGTGTTACAAATGTGAGTACATCTTTAACCTTGGATGAAATAGGCACCAAAGCGATCAATCGACAGCATTGGGCAGTAAGGGTAAGAAGGTGTAAAGTGTTGATTAGGCCTCGTCAGAGTAAGAGGAATGCAAAGGGCATGAAAGATACAAGAGAAGAGGAAGACCAGCCTGCTAGCAAGGCTTTGCAGAAGATGGACAACATATCAAGCAAAGGGGAGGGCTTTGAAAACGGAAGCCTGTGCACCAGCATGGACCCAAGACAGTGTAGCAAGCTAAAGGAATCTTGCATCAAGGCAGTTTCACTAGAGGACCATAACAAAGAGGTAAGTATGATTGAAGGTTTGGAGTTGGATATTTCTCCAGAGGCTTGGCAGCCGAGCAAGATTTTATTGTGTAGTGTTATAGACTTGGAGATGGGTAATACCTCTAGTCTACTGAAAGATGTTATAAACTTGGAGATGGGTAATGCCTCCAGTTTATGTGAGGATGTTCATAGTAAGTTTGATGATCAATATGTTGCCAACCTTTTAAGGATGTTCCAAAATCCTCCACAACACAGCATTGTGTTTGCATGGGATGGATCAGACCTATGGCTATGGCTAGCTGCTATAACATATAGAGAGAAGATCAGCATGGAGATAAGAGCAAAGGAGCCATGGATAGACAAAAGCCTGATAGAATGCAAGAATGAAGACCTCATTCGCAATTTGGTACAATTTTTTACAAATAGTGCATCCTCTCTTTGGAGAAAGGTAAGTGAATTACGCTTGTATTTAAGCCGCAAGGTAGGTGGCTTGCTATTAGCATCAATAAAGGAAGTTGACATGTTTGAGCACACCCAAAAGAAGCATGATATGCTTGCAGTTTTTTCTAGTCATGGCAGTAAGCAGGACTCTGAAGACAACTTGAGCTCACCACACCAACAAGGCGGCCATATATGGTGGATTCTTGGTACACTCTTGGGAATCATAATTTTCGATTCTGTCTTTGCAGGAGCCAAGATGCTCATTTCCCCTCTCGCTACTGGTGGTTACAAATTTGATCCAATTTGGCATGCAAATTTTATTGTTCGGACACTGTAGACAATGATCCTATTTTTCGCTTGGGATCCAGGAGGACATTGGCACAAAGTTCTGGAAGCCATGGGCTTCCCCTTTAATCAACCGAAACTATTCCAAGAAACAAGCTATCACCCGGACTTGTTACAGATTAACGAATATCCTAGAAATCTCACCAATGGCCAAATGGAATGGATAGTTCAGAAGGCAACTCAATATCAGATCCTACAGCTAAGCGGAAGAAGAAACAGATGAGCTAGAGGCATGAATGCCTCTAGCCAAAAGGGGAGGGCTAATGATGGGGGCTTTTCACAAGCCAAGCTCCCATACCCCTCTTCTCTCGTCCCCACCCCATGAAAACCCCCTCTTAGGGAGGGAGTGATAAAAGGCATTGGAAAAAGTAAGAAAAAAATAAAGTATGATTATGTAAATATATGAGAAAGGACAAATAGGCCACCTCATGCCTGCGGGGCAGCCCATTCCCACCTTGCCTCCTTTTTCTTCATTGTTGCCCCGCCGTGTGTCCCTTTTCCTCTCCTCCACTCAAAAGGTCAACCCCCTCTCTCTTCCCCTTGTCCTTTCTCCTTTCTCTCTCCCCTCAAGCTACCCCACCTCTCACCAATAATGCATTATAACTCACCAATAATGCACCCTAACTCACATGCAACTTACCCTATCTTCCAAAATAGTATACCCCACCCCCTCTTTCTCTCTCCTATCATATCCCATGACCCAAATACCCCCCTCTCTCTCTCTAAAGGGCGCCATGTCTCTTGTCTTGTAGCTAAATAACCTCCCCCACACTCACACACACTCAGTTTCACTGAAAAAGGTGCCCACAGACCCATCCCCACCCGGTGGTTACCTGATTTTTCTTGTGTTCACACACATCTACACACAGATTCACCTCTGAACACACTCCCCTCTCTCCCCTCTTGTAATTACTTTATTCTCCATGTCACCTCTCACCTTTTTTTCATCAACCCATTTCTCTCTCTTAGTCTCTCTCTCATGAGACTGCTGTTCTGGCACATATACACACAGCCAGACAAGTGGGGCCCACAGTCACATGGCCTATGTAGATAATGATTTCTTCATTTCTAAATTCTAGAATTCCTCCCCCCTCCTCCCCTATATAAAGAGGGGTCACTATCACACTAAACACACAGACAACATCACCAAAGAACACACTATGCACTGTGTGTGCCTAGTGCACACACACACACCCACACCATCACCATCACCGCAATCACCATGCTTGTCTTGAGCATGACCTCTACACCCTTGGCTATGGAAGATGAAGGGCAACTAAATGAAGGATGATGGCCATAATCCTCGTGCGAGTCTTCGCCATCAACTCCCACCTATCCGCCATGTGCTCTACCACTCTCTCCCTTCTCATTCCCCTACCCTATGCTCCCCATTTCATCGCCTAATTCTCTAAATAAAGCTTGAAGTTTTGTGAGTATGTTTTCTTGCAATGTTTTGCCCATGTGAGGTGTGCGGAATCGCCACCTAGTCTTGTGTTTTGGAGTGAGCTTGTGTATGTGTGAAGGGTGTGCGGATTCGCCATCCTTTTGTGATGCGTAAGTACTAAGCCGCTATACCCCCTCCCTCTCTCTCTCTCTCTCTCTCTCTCTCTCTCTCTCTCTCTCTCTCTCTCTCTCTCTCTCACTTGATCTCATTCCCTTTCCTTTTCATCATTACTCCCAAGCATCCATCTCTCTTGGATGAAAACTTTGTTATGGTGGTGTGTTGTTTGCGTCCTAGCCACTGAAGCTAGGTGGTGCCCCCTGTTTGCTTTACCATGACAGGCTCGAGGCGCGCCATTTGGTCCCCGGTGTTTTAGAGGCCGTCGGGGTTCGGGGTTGGCTTTGCTCCCGTCAGCATGTTGAAATGATCAAGAACCTTGTGCACATACTATTTTTGAGAAAGGTACAACAACCTCTTCTTACGGTCACGAGTAATGCGCATACCTAGAATGTGATTGGCTTCACCCAAATCTTTCATGTCAAATTGACTTTTCAGCTTGGTTTTCAAGTCAGCAATGTCCTGCTTGGAATAACCAGCAATAAGCATGTCATCTACATAAAGGATAAGCATAACAAGGTGTCCATTGGGTTGTCTTTCCACATAAAGACATGGATCCTCATTACTGCGCTTATAGCCTAGGGAACGCATAAATGCATCAAACTCTTGATACCATTTTCTGGATGATTGCTTCAAGCCATAGAGACTTTTCAGAAGCTTACAGACCAAATGTTCCTTGCCCTTTAGCACAAACCCTTCAGGTTGCTGCATATAAATCTCTTCCTCGAGATCACCATGTAAGAAAGTTGTAATGACATTCATTTGATCAAGCTCCATATCTTTAGTGGCAACCAAAGCAAGAAACATTCTCAGTGTGGTCATCTCGACCACTAGAGAAAAGATTGCTTGGAAATCGACACCATATTCTTGCTTGAAACCTTTGGCCACTAAACGAGCTTTGTAATTGTCAATTTTCTTCTTGTAAACCCATTTACAAGGCAATGCTTTCCTACCTTTTGGCAATGGAACAAGTTCCCATGTTTTGTTCTTTGCAATATTGGACATCTCCCACTTCATAGCATGCTCCCATTGAACCTTATCATTGGTTAGCATAGCCTCTTTGTAACAAGAAGGCTCACCACTATCTGTCAGCAAAACAAACTCCACGCCTGGAACAAAATGTTTTGGTGGATGTGAGACTCTTTGAGATCTCGGCTGCTGATCAGTCTCGTACTAGCCTGTGTAGTAAGTGGCTCCGGAGCTGTCTGGACAGAAGGTCGTACATCGGAAAATGTCACTTTTCAAAATTCAACCTCTTTCACTGGCTGTCTATGCATCTTAGTCTCATTAAAGACAACATCACTTCTATGGGTCACTAATCGACTTTCCAGATCCCATAAATGATAGCCAAATTGCCCATGTACACCATAGCCAATGAAGATGCATTTCCTAGACTTAGGATCTATCTTAGCACGACTCCTTGGGTACATGTGCATAAGCTTCACATCCAAATGTGCAGAGTTTTTCATAAGACAATTTATGTTCATACCATAACTCCAAAGGTACACGAACCTATAATGAAGCATATGGTGATCTATTGATCAAGTACACGGTTGTGTATAATGCTTCAGCCTAAAACGCTTGCGATAAATTAGCATGTGATAGCATAGACATAATCCGCTCTTGGATGGTCCTATTCATTCGTTCTGCAACACCATTTTTTGCAGGGGTATAAGGAGCTGTAAACTCACGTTTAATTCCCCTACTTGGAGAGAAGTCTGTAAACTCTTTGGAGACATATTCTCCACCATTGTCTAAGCGCAAAGCTTTTGACTTATGTTCAGATTGAGTTTCAACACTAGATAAGAACCTCTTGAAGCAACAAAAGGTCTCATCTTTAGACTTCGTGGCGTAAACCCAAACATTCTGTGTTGCATCATCAATGAATGTAGCATAATAGGACGCACCACCATGGGATTTAGAAGGCATAGGCCCACATAAATCACTGTGCACAAACTCTAAAGGTTTTCTTTCTTTGTCAAAAGAATGTGTATGACGTGTCCATGTTTGCTTTCCATATTGACAGTGCTCACAAAAGGGAAAATAAAAAAATGACAAAGACGATAAGTAGCCCAAAAAAGAGAGTGTCTCCATTCCCTTCTTTGACATATGTCCTAACCGGCTATGCCACAAAGCAACGGTTGGCAGCTCGGTTACAAAAAGAACACTGTTTTTATCAGATATATACAGAGGATAAAGTGAACCAACTTTAGAACCATGGGCTATAATAACATGACCCTTCGCAACACGCCAAGACTGCTGATGAAAAGTGACTTTGTAACCCAAGTCATCAAGATGTCCAACCAAAATCAGATTGCGTTTCAAGGCTGGAACATGATGCACATTATGGATGATAAACTTCACTCCATTTGCCATAACCATGGCAATATCACCTACGCCAACAATGTCACAAGAGTAATTGTCACCAGTGTCACAGAGCCAATGGTTTCCTCGTATGTAGTAAACCAATGTCTATGAGGTGTGACATGCAACAAATCACCCGAATCAAGAATCCATGTATGGGATTCTTCACCACTTACCAGGAGTTCAGATGGCATAGAACTCTGCAAAGATGGAGTTTCATGTGCATCATAAAAGACATCATTATTTTCAATCAACATAGTAATGTCTTGTGCATCCTGAACTATGTTCAGTTCTTCAATCTTAACCGAACTCTTTGGTTTCTCCTCTTTATCATCATGATCTTTGCTTTTACCTTTATCCTTCTCTTTGTCACGCTTCCAAGCATAACAATCCCTATTTATGTGACCAAACTTATCACAATAATGGCATTGAACATTGTGGCTACCATGAGACTTTGATCTACCCTTTGATGCATTTCTATTGACCTCTTTCTTGGACTCACGTTGCAAAGAACGGCCCTTACATTGCTTATCATCCCTTTGCACATAATGAGCTTTGCCATGATGCGAGCTAGTCATGGTCTTTTGACATATCTCCTCTGACAAATGAACACTAGTAACATCATCATACTTTAGCGTACCATTAGGAGTAGAGTTACTAACAGCTGTGCAAAAGATATCCCAAGAGGGTGGCAACGAACAAAGCAAAAAGATTGCTTTCATCTCATCATCTACGGTCATGCCTTGTGCACGAATTTGGGCAAAAAGAGAATCAAAATTATTGATATGGCTGTCAACGCTAGCTAACTCCTTCATACAAAGGTTGAAAAGTTTTGCATCAGGAAAACCTTATTTCTAGACGTATCCTTTTTGTAAGTGTCGCATAATTTCTGCCATAAAGCATGAGCAGTCTCGCATTCTAACACTGAAAAGTACACCAACTCACCAAGGTGTAGTCTCATCGTAGACCTGCATAGCTCATCAACCTCCTCCCATTGAAATTGAGTCATGTGCATATCTTCAGTTCTAGCTGCATAGGCAATAGGCAACTTTTGCTTCTTTTGGACAAGCACATCATGCATTTGGTTCTTTGAAAGCTGAAAATTAGTGCCATCAAACTTCTATATGTCATAAATGCCATGGTCTTTGCTAGTAGACATGGTGACAAAACGACCAAAAGATTATGGGAAAATTTTGGCAGAGTCTCCTTTGTATTTGGGACTATGTCAACCAAAATGTTAGCGCGTCGCCGTGATGGACGTCTATAGCATAGCTTTTTTGTACTAATATAATGTCAATATGCAAGTAAACGACTCGGGATGGGGCATGGAGACTTAATGAGAGTGTCAATCTCACCAAAGTAAACTCAGAGGGCTATTCATACTACGACAAAAGCAAATCAACCACTTCCTAGTTAGAGAATTAGTATGCGTCCAATCTCACCGCTCTAGCTCATCACACCTTTTTGGCATCCAAACGAATTTGGAATGCAATGAAACTTAAGGAGAGGTACTACAACACCTAGGGGCACAATCCTACCAAGTTATGCAACCATCTGGGAAGGTATATAAATCACGATCCATCACAAAAAAATGTGCAGAAAACTGAAGCAGAACTATACAGAAAGGTCCTCCTTAGCATAGAAACACTTATCCATGGTCAAAACATCAAAAAACAACCATTTTAACCTTCAAATCAATGCATTTAGCTCACAAGCAATGCATCACGAACCACAACAGAATTGAGAATGGTTATATTTAAATTATAGAGCAAGAAGCAAGGAACACAATGTGCTATTTGGAAATGAATTCTGATTATTAGTCCAGGAGAAAAGAGGATTACAACTTGTAGCAGCAAGAGGCTTCTCACAGTGAACGTTAAAAACTCCTTCAAGTTAATGATATCCTTTGGTCTAAAACTAAGGGTTTTGACTTAAAGGTTAAGGGAACTTTCCCATGGCCATTCAGCCACTTACAAGGGGTGTAGACTCAGAGAGGCTGAGAGCATATGCCAAATATATTACAATTACAAATCTTCATTAGCTGAATTACACCTCTTTGTTCAAAAAAATGAGCACGTATTATAGGGTTTTGGTGTGCATATGCTTCTTTCGTGTCAATCAATTGTGTCCACCAAACATTCCCCCTTCCTATTCATTGTACGTCCTCGTGCAATCTGTCTCTGAGTGTAGTCTATTGTCTTTCCTCTAGCGTTGCAGTGAGGTGCCTGAAGTTCTGCGCTCTTGCCTCAATCTCCACTTTTGCCACCAACTCTCTGAAAAGAATTATTGTTGCTGAGAGTACCTTGATATGCTATATGGATTGGTGTGACCAAAGTTGGTCCATGCTCGGGAAGTGTGCAATGTAGTGTCGAGTATGCTGAGAGGTGCATGGCAAAGTTCTGAGGCAGTTTTGAAGGCCCTGGGCAAGAGAGTGTCATCTGAAATATATGCTTAAAGCAGTTTTTTAGGCGAAGAAGGCCTCCACAGTGGGTTGATTGGGATGGTGGTCAAAGTGCCTACGATGCTGAGTTGGTGCTCTAGAACGTGGTCTCCAAGATTTTGTAGGAGCTCATCCAGACGGCTCGTCAAACAGAGCCTTGGAATGAAATATATTAAAGTTCTAATTTAGAAGCCTTGCAGATCCTCGACGGACAGGGCAGATGGGAGCAGATGGTATGAGCTGGGATGCGCAAGCAAGTGTGTAAAGCTCAAGTTGTGAAGCAGGCCGGTCTTTTCGGATCACCGTTTGGAGCTCAAACAAGAAAGTTATGGCCAATTGAAAGTTTTTCGGGTGCCGGGTGTGTGCAAGGTTGTCCGCATTAAAAGACATTTTTTTACCTCGACCAGGTTTGGCAAGATAGCATGCACTATGTGGAGTCAGTAGAAATTGACGGCTTGCAAATCGGAATCATGGGTGGCTAGATACGCCAAGGTTAATGGAAGGTGGTAACAAATTTGCTTTCATTTTCTGGTGGTTTTGATTGACAGGCTCGAAAAAGATTGGAGTGCGGGAAAATTTCTCATGGTTTCAAACCAGTAGGACAGAATTCCAGTGGATGAACGTAATGGGTGTTTGGCAAGCCCGAGAGCACGAAGCACCGACCACATGCGACCTTTGATTAAAAAGCCCTTGATTGTAGCCTAAATGGAAAGGTTAAAGGGGGTTAGAATTTGGGAAAGAAAAGGAAGAATTGGCAAAAGGCGTTCAGAGGGAAAAAAAAGATGAGTCGTTGCTTTTAGAATTTCTTTTATAAGAAAGCAAGTGGGAAACCCATTTTGGAAAAGGAGCAACAGAAGGACGGCAACGACGGCCCTTGGGGAGTTAAAGAAACAGGATTTTTTTTGGAGAGGAGAAAAAGGAAGAAGGGTTTTTTTTTTTGGCGAAGCAATGAGGCAAGCTTCGGAGGATGGTCTTCTTCTTTGCAGGCTTGGTCGAAGGCGAGGCAAGGCCAAGGAGTGGCTCTTGGAGAAAGGGCTTTCGGGTGATGAGAGCTCGAGAGGAAGGAGCTCACTTGCATGCATGCGTGCCTTGACAATGAAGGCAAGAGGAGGAAAGTTCGATTCTCGACGACCGCACCAATGAGGGTTGCCGTGATCAGGCTTTTATGCCCGTCGAGGCTGTGCCGACAAGGCTATTTGTACTAGGTTTTTCTCAGCAAAGGAAAGCAAGGATTGTTCGCATTTTTGGTGTCATTTCCCCTTCCCCCCTTTGTTCTAATTGCTCTTGTGCTTGTGTCCGTAGTGTCGTGTGTGTGTGTGTGTGTGTGTGTGTGTGTGTGTGTGTGTGTAGGCAAGTGTGCCCCCATCGAACCTACAGTGTCTTGTGGCAAAGGGAGAGAAAGGGGCTTTAAGTATGCGTGGGAAGCTAGGAAGTGTGTCATCGATTGCGTATATGCTTGATTGTGCTCTGATATAGTGTATTAGACTTGAGAGGTGTGTAGACGGGGGGTCTGCTAGCAAGAAAGAGGATTTTGAAGGTGAATCCTAGTGGATTGGGGTGCTGTGTTTACCCTGAGCTGTAGTGAGGCAAGTTGTTTATGTTCTGGGTGTGTACCCTCTTCCCCCTCTCCATCTTTTGGTGCCCCCACGGAGGAGCGCGTTGATTGCTCCCTGGTGATGCATTTGTAAGCAAAAATGTGGCAGAGTGCTGGCCCAATTTTTAGTGGTGATGAAGATACGGATGAATGGTTGGCAGATTTCCAGCTCTTTATGCTATCATTGCATATGTGGCGTGATGAAGAAAAGCTGGAGACAGTGCCCTTGGTGCTACGAGGTAAAGCTAAGGCTTGGTTTGATGGTCTAGAAATTACAAATAAGCAGGATTGGGCTGGTTTTCGAGAGCGGTTTCTACACCAGTTTCAAAGAGTGGTGTCAGCTGGTTTTCGAGAGCGGTTTCCACACCAGTTTCAAAGAGTGGTGTCAGCTGGTGAAGCCGATGCGAGAATTAAATGCCTGCACCAACAGGATATCGTGGAAAATTTTGACACTTTTGTGGATAAGTTCGAAGCATGTTGGAGAGATCTGGTAGCTGTCACCCAAGTGGCCAATGCAGAATTCTTCAAGCGAGAGAAGTTCTTAGCTTGTCTCCATCCGTGGGTTCGAGAGAAATTTGATTATGAAGAGGCGGGAAGCTATGTCGACGCTATCAGAATTGCCAAGGTGAAGAGCAGCAAAATGAAAAGAAAGCTAGAGTTAGGATTATTAAAGCCTACAGATTATGCGCCCATGGTGGTAGCAATATGTTCTATGGACCAGTCAAGGATGGTGCCAGTGATGCAAAGTGTGAAACCTCTTAGGGTAAGGCCTATGATTAACTATGTTCCTTGGGAGTTACCTCTTGACGAAGCGTCTATGCCGATTATGGAGGAGCTCGTCAGCGAAATTGAGCCTTTTGTTGAAGAGAGCCTGTGTGTAAAGGAGTTAGCAGATGTCAAATGTTCAGTGCAACTTGAAGAGGTGGAGAATGTTCTTGTGGAATGCTTGTATGAAAGGGTAACAGATCATGGCCAAGTTGTAGGTGCCGAGAGCTTGGGGTTGGATGATGAAAGTGGACATGATGATGGTCCAACTTTTGTGGAGCAGCTAGAGGATGATGATATTAATATCGAATCGGACTATGGTGAAGATCATGAGGCTACAAGCTCAAGTTTCTAGGAAACGAGTGAGGAGGATAGAGATACAAGCTGGGAGACTGAATCTGAAGAGCCGATGATGGTAAAGGTAAAGTTACCTTTTTATATGCATGAAGATGTGGTGGCTGCCACTATGAATGAAGAGCAAGAAAGAGTGTCGGAGCTTGAGAACGAAGACATGCAGGTGAGGGTGTTGTGCGATACCATGATGATGACGATGCTCATCAAGGTAGCTGTGGAAGGTGCTTTGGTTGTACAACAAGCACAGGGGTTTTCCAAGAAGGAGAGTGCTATTGTGGCTAAGGAAAAAGAACAGGTTCAAGAAGATGGTAGGCAAGAGGTATTGGATGCTCATCAAAAAGAAGAGAAACTCCAGTTAGCTATGGATTTCATGAGAGATGCCTTGGATACAGGTTCTTTTGAGCAGGTATGCTTGAATGATGAGGTTGATTGGGGGTTTGATGAGCCGATGGGTGAGATGGATGAAGAGACACAGGTGCTGGCTGGGAAAGCTTTGACCAGAATGCAGGTGATACGAGGGTCTATCCCTCTACAGGTGGAGGTTTCTTTGGGAGAGCAAAATTATGCTACTATGGTGGTGCCGACCAAGGCAGGTATGGAGGTGAGTATGGAAGTGATGGTGACCGGGGTGCCTATGTTGAAAGAGTTCCCCATTAAGCAAAGCCGTCCTTTTGAGCATGAAGAGAAGTCCAAGGGTGTGGACTTTTTCAAGCTGTCAAAGGAAGTTTGTGTGTGGTGGCTGAAGGGTATGCTGATAAGTGTAGCTATGCAGTGGGTTGTCAAGCAAGTACACGATTTGCTCGAGGAGAATCTCACTTTGTATAGTTGGGAGGGAGGGCATGATATGTTCTGTGTCAATGATGGCACGTCTAATTGGAGTGGTGATGCATTTGGTGATGCTTTGTTCGAAGTGGGTAATTTGCCAATGAATGCTGGGAGCAATGAAAGCATACCAAGGGTAGCTTATGTAGATGGTTGGCTAGATGCATGGGTATAGCACTATGGTAAGCTGCTACAGGTGGATGGAAGTGATCAACTCAGGTGTTTGACCCAGGTGGATGATGGCAGGTAAAGCAGGGGGGTTGGGCAACCCGCTTGAGCAAGTGCGGCGGGTGACAAGAGATAGATTTTGTACATACAATTATGGTTTTGGAGCGTTTTTGGTTGCAAATTTGGTGTTGTAGTTTCTTTAGGTGCAATAAACATGTCTGTGGTTGAACATAAATGTTCAACTAGGGGGTGGGCAATCATGGTGAGACCAAATGGTCCATGCTGGGAAGTGTGCAATGTAGTGTGGAGTATGCTGAGAGGTGCATGGCAAAGTTCTGAGGCAGTTTTGAAGGCCCTGGGCAAGAGAGTGTCATTTGAAATATATGCTTAAAGCAGTTTTTTAGGCCAAGAAGTCCTCCACAGTGGGTTAATTGGGATGGTGGTCAAAGTGCCTGCGATGCTGAGTTGGTGCTCTAGAACGTGGTCTCCAAGATTTTGTAGAAGCTCGTCCAGACGGCTCGTCAAAAGAAGCCCTGGTGTGAAATATATTAAAGTTCTAATTTAGAAGCCTTGTAGATCCCCGATGGACAGGGCAGATGGGGACAAATGGTATGAGCTGGGATGCGCAAGCAAGTGTGTAAAGCTCAAGTTGTGAAGCAGGCGGGTCTTTTTGGATCACCGTTTGGAGCTCAAACAAGAAAGTTATGGCCAATTGAAAGTTTTCCGGGTGTCGGGTGTGTGCAAGGTTGTCCGCATTAAAACATTTTTTTACCTCGACCAGGTTTGGCAAGATAGCATGCACTATGTGGAGTCAGTAGAAATTGACGGCTAGCAAATTGGAATCATGGGTGCCTGGATACGTCAAGGTTAATGGAAGGTGGTCACAAATATGCTTTCATTTTTTGGTGGTTTCGATTGACGGGCTCGAAAAAGATTGGAGAGTGGGAAAATTTCTCATGGTTTCAAACCGACAGGACGAAATTCTAGTGGATGGACGTAATGGGTGTTTGGCAAGCCCGAGCGCACGAAGCACCGACCACATGCGACCTTTGCTTAAAAAGCCCTTGATTGTAGCCTAAATGGAAAGGTTAAAGGGGGTTAGAATTTGGGAAAGAAAAGGAAGAATTGGCAAAAGGCGTTCAGAGGAAAAAAAAGATGAGTCGTTGCTTTTAGAATTTCTTTTATAAGAAAGCAAGTAGGAAACCCATTTTGGAAAAGGAGCAACAGAAGGAGGGCAACGACGGCGCCGCCTCGTTGCTCCCTTGGGGAGTTAAAGAAAGAGGATTTTTTTTGGAGAGGAGAAAAAGGAAGAAGGGTTTTTTTTTTGGGCGAAGCAATGAGGCAAGCTTCGGAGGATGGTCTTCTTCTTCGCAGGCTTGTTGAAGGCGAGGCAAGGCCAAGGAGCGGCTCTTGGAGAAAGAGCTTTCAGGTGATGAGAGCTCGAGAGGAAGGAGCTCACTTGCATGCATGCGTGCCTTGACAATGAAGGCAAGAGGAGGAAAGCACCAACGAGGGTTGCCGTGATCAGCTTTTTATGCCCGTCGAGGCTGTGTCGACAAGGCTGTTTGTACTAGGTTGTTCTCAGCAAAGGAAAGCAAGGATTGTCCGCATTTTTGGTGTCATTTTCCCTTCCCCCCTTTGTTCTATTGCTCTTGTGCTTGTGTCCGCAATGTCCGGTGTGTGTGCAGGCAAGTGTGCCCCCATCGAACCGGCAGTGTCTTGTGGCGAGAAAGGGGCTTTAAGTGTATGGTGGAAGCTAGGAAGTTTGTCATGCGGTGCGTATATGCTTGATTGTGCTCTGATATAGTGTATTAGACTTGAGAGGTGTGCAGACGGCAGTTTGCTAGCAAGAAAGAGGATTTTGAAGGTGAATCCCAGTGGATTGGGGTGTTGTGTTTACCCTGAGCTGTAGTGAGGCAAGTTGTTTATGTTCTAGGTGTGTACCCCCTTCCCCCTCTCCAGCGTGCTGACAGATCTTTTGTCATGGGATTGAATATGGAGGAGTCTACCTCAAAGAATCCGGTCATGAATGGCTCCTCAAAAGTCTGCATGGAGTGGGAGGACAGAAACATGACTCTTGCATAGAATCCCATGATGATGTTCTTGCTTGGGATTTTTGTCTCCATATTCCAGTAGAGCCCTCTTGTGCCTTCCACAAAAATCTGCCAGGGATGCTCCACTACCTCTACATCATTGAAAGCCGTTATGCAGGTGATTAGCATCTTAGAAATTTTCACAAGCATCTGGCATGAGAGATCCGAGATCTCCTTCATCATGTTAATGACCCATTTGAGTGTCTGAACCGTATACTTCTCTGACGGGGGGTTGTTATTGATTAGCTTTGTTATGACTGGGTAGTTTAGTACCGCAAGCCTTTTGCTTTGCCAAGAGTAAAAGTTTTCCTAGGATCGTCGTACGTTGATGGGATAGTAAGTTGGGTCGATCGTGAGGTGCTGCGGAGCATTCCTATAGTAGGTTTCGTCTGTCGGTCGTTGCTGAAACCACTTCTTTTGTCAGAGGGGTTGATTGCCGATAATGGTCTGAATTTGAATGCGGTGACATGAACATCCTTGTAATCCCCTCGGCTATTTGGTTCAACGTCAGGTAGCATTCTTTCCTGCCATAATCTAGCCTCCTGTCGCATCATGCCAAGGTGATCATCTCACGCCCGAGGTTTTTAACCACCTCATCTAGAGTGATCATGAGGAGGGCAGCCAATTCCAGCACTTTCAATTCATACTGCAGATATTAGTTGTGTGAGGGGTCTTTGACTTCTGAGATCTAGTGCTGAATTTTGTCCTCGATTGAATCCAAAATGGATGTCGTGGCTGGATCTACAAGATTCCTACGTTGCTTTTCCAGTGCTTGTAGTTGTCACATCTATGTGGTGATCTTTGAACGTGGATTACTCCAATCCTCCTTCTTGCCCAAAGTCCACTAGGGCTGTTTGTTGAGGCTTTGCTTGAATTGCTTTCAGAGTCTCCAAGTCCCCCCATGCCTCTACCAACTGCTTCCTTAATTCTTCAATTTCCTCATCTTTGGCTTTTTGCAGTGTCCTATGTCCTGCTGTCATGACTTGTCTATCATACTTTTCTTGAGCAAGGGCCTCTTTTAGATCTTTTACCTCTTGTTTAGGGAGGTTGATCTAGCAGTCATGGTTGAGGAGGTGGAGTCTCTTGTATGGCTCAAAGTTGGCTCAGAGTCTTGCTGACCAACGCGTATGACTTGTGCAGCTTTTTGTTTTGTTCCCTTTCTTTGGTTAGTTTCCCCTCAAGGCGTTGTTGCTCGACTTGCAAGGTAGCGTTTGCCTCATTTAACTGCTGCACCTCCTTGTAATAGAAGGCTGCATTTTCTTGTTGTATTTGCAACTTGGATTGGACTTGTAGCTGTGCTTTCTCCAATTCTTCTATTCTTTGTTTTAGCTACAAGGTATTTTCAGCTGCCTTAGACGCGTCTCTTTTGGTATCTTCCAGCTTTAGCTCACACACGTTGTAGAGAGCCCTTTGGCATTGGAAATGGAGCTTGATCTGCTCTAAATGAGCATCAATGTCGATTGACTTGATCATTTGCTCCCTCCTCTACTACAGCTTGCGATCAAGGCAATCTTGGTTTTTACTGGCTTCTTTGACCTTGACCTGATGTTTCAGCCTCATTAGTCATTTTTTCCTTCAGTTTTAGTTCTTCTATAGCTGCTAAAATTGTGGTAGGATTTGGTTGTGCTGCCTCCATTTCCTAATTTTTCTTTTCTTTTGATTGCACCTTCTCCGATCGTTGCTCTGGGGGGTCTACAACTTTTTCTGTCTTTTCTGTTGGAGTCTCTGAAGGTACCTCCTTGTCTTTGGGAGAATCAAATCCTGACTCTGCTGGTCAAGCTTGTCTTGCTCTTCCTTCCCTTGTGATTTATCTTCCTCTTCCTTGGTCCAAGTGGATTCACCAGATGATTCGAGATCATCGACTCGAAGGTCTCTTTGCCTCTTTTTTCTCTCTTAACTCCATCTTTTGTTTGAGCTCGTTATGGATCCGTTGCCGCATGGCGCTCGCAATCTTTCAATTCTCCTCAGCTTCTTGTCTTTTCCATTGATTGATCCATTCCAAAACTGTTGTCTACCTACGTAGCAATGGAATGTTTTCTTCTTCTTTCTCATCATCAGCTTCTGTTCCTTGATGTCTTTTGTCTTCATGCTTCTGTTGGCGGATCCTTTCCCTCAGCACTTGTGCTTCTTCCATTGTTCTCCGGGCTTGAGTAATTGGGATGGCCTCTGCCATGCGGGCCGTTCTCTTCTTCAATCTTGTATATCCCAGGGAGAACTGACTGTCATGCTCCTCTTCTGAAGACTAGTACTCCGAAGGGGTATCTCTTTGTTGGGACCCAGCTTCCTAGCTACTAGGAGCATCCGACTCTGTCTTTTCACTGTCAATGTTCTTTCTGGTTGCACTTTGCCTTGTTTGCTTAGCTTCTGGTTTTGGCCTTGTGGATGGTTTAGCCACCGATCTTACTGCTCTTTTAGATTTGTGAATCAAATCTATTTGTGCTTCTGCGGGTGGTAGATCATCAATCATCCCTAATGCTTGATAGGCAATTCGCGTCAACATTGGTCCCACGTTCATGTAGGTTTTGCTTTTTTGGCTCCCCTTTAGATTTGCATCGACAATGTTGTTGAGGAGATAATTTTCGAAGTTGCAACTGACCACTCTTCTCTCTGCTAAGCCCACATCCATTACTACTGCCATGTGCAAAAGCGGTTCCGTTTATCTTGGTGGCTTTTGTACTTTGAAGTGTTGCAATATGAGGCGCAACACCACTTTGGTTTCTGAGTAGATCTAATCCTGATATGTCAACTTGTGGCCTCTTTGCTTTAGGAAAGCTTTGTTGTTGTCTATTGCTTTTGTCTTTTGCAATAGATTGTGTGTCCCTTACTGCAGATGGAGAGCTTCATTGATTATTTTTGTTGTGATCTTAACCTTGAGTGTTGCCCCATCTTTGTCAGCCAGAGTGGCTTCCCCATTGTACCAAATCTAGCTTATGAGTTCATGAGCTCGTCCATTCCCCAGGGCAGTACTCGTAGAAAGTTGTCCAATTGTAGGCATCTGCCCCCTACTTGTACTTCTGGCTTTTGGTGCAGTGTCCACATTTCCCTTGGGAAGATAGTGTCTTCACTATTTCTCCACTCGTGGCTTGAAATCTTCTGATGAATATTGTTAGCTACTATTTCTTCGAGTACCTATTCGGTGATATGAGCCTTCTCATTTGAGGAGATATCTGTTATCTCATAAGGTGTAGCTTCCCACTCCCTTTGTGCTTTCCTTCGAGGCATCCTATGGTCAGTTTAACATTGGAAATAGGGTTTAGCAATTGATTATAACTGTCGAAAAGTTGAAGAAAACACAAACTTTGACCAAAAAATAAATAATGAGCATAACTTTGTCAAAACTACCCCAAATTTGACCAAATTTCACAACTGCATCTAGGATTACTATAGGCACAAGGGTATAGTGTAACAAATGAATTCTAAAAAAAAGGTGCATGGATCGCGATCCATGTTGAGAATCATTCCCAAAATCCAATTACGGGAGGTTGTTCCTGGGCATATGGAGATGCTACTGTGCAAATTTCTCTGGATTTAGGGTTTGAGGTACATGGATCGCAATCCATGTTGGACAACATTTTGAGAATCTCATGATACCATCTGGTAGGATTCATCTAGATGGTGCCTTGGTCCAAAAATTTTGGGATTTGGATCATTGGTTTGGTACCTAGGCTAATTTTTGGAAATCTTCTGCAGACTTAGAGAAATTTGGCATTTTGAAGTGGATTTTGGAATTCAAATGGCTTGAAACTTCATGGCTTGGCTTCTTTGAACTTATTCGGCCAGATGGTATGAATTTTTCTTTGTTTGGGCCAAAAAATACATGGACCGCGATCCATGTTGGGAGGAATTTTGATACAGTTTCTTTGCACATATGTTCCCATAGGTCTTCCTAGTACACTGGTGAAATATTTTTAAATTTGGACATGTTTTTTCTTGGTTTACACCATTTCCCAGTTGTTAACCCTCATGCACATTCCTATCACCTACGACGGATGCCGTATTATTTATTTGGTAGAGTCAAGCAGCGGGCTTGCGGTCCAATAGAAAAAGGGTAGAGTGATCGCCGATGAGACGTGCACTCTAACTGGAACATTCAAGGGCTAGTTGGCTAAGCATGGGCGCCCAAGTGTGAATGGGCGAGCTCATACAAAAGTCAACTAAACCTAAAATTCACTCATTCTCTCATTTGTGCAATTGAAGAGTGCTCTTGCTCCATCTCCATCTTCTTCTTCTTCATCTCCTTGTGTGTGTGTGTGTATGCGTGAGAGAGAGAGAGAGATAGACAGATAGAGAGAGTGCGATCAAGCATTGCGACGACAACACGACAGCGGTGAAGCGATTGAGCCCGGCGCAGTGGTGGCTCCTTCTTCGCGGCGAGGAATCCTCCATGACAGCAAGCGTAGAGCGGTGAGTGACACACCATCGCCATCTTTGAGCTTACTAGTTTAGGCTAGTTGTGTTAGGAAATAAGACGTAGCTAAATAGATAATTGAGTAGATTACTTAATGGAGAGAGACAGATTTATATACACGAGATTATAGAGTAGAGAGAGAGAGAGAGAGTACACACGATATACGTGGTTCACCCAATGTGGGCTACGTCCACGGGAAAGCAGCCACTCAATGGCTTTAGTACTTCAAAACAAGAAGTAGTTTACAAAGGGATTATACCCTTAATGGAGCTCCCGCCTTGCTTCACTCTCACCACCTCACACTCACCTTGTTGCATCAACTTCACACACTATGAAATGTGTGTAGAAATGGCCTCCTTTTATAGGCCAAAAGGGCTACCCTCTCTTATGAGAGACAGCCATGTGTAGCCGCCCTTGTGCGAATAAGTCCAAATCAAACCCTCCAATCCGCCCATGTGTGGCCGCCCTTGAGAAGACAAGTCCGCCTTTAAATTCGGCCACCGGCCATTGACTTCCGACCACCGGCCATTGACTTTTGACTACCGGCCATCGGCCATTGACTACCGGCCACCGGCCAACCGACCGGTTGTTTTCCGACCACTTTCCGGCCACCGTCCGGCCATAATATTCCGGCGAAAAAAAAAAGTCTCGGGGGCCTCCGCCCCCGAGGCCTTTAAAGTTGCCCTTGATTCTTGTCCGTGAAAATTTTGGTTTCCGGTGAGTGATTTTCCTTCACGCACGATGGCTTCTCCTCATAATGGGGGCCTTACAAATGTGCGCTTTTACCACAGAAAATTACAAGGGTAAATCAAGCTCCATACTTAACAATCTCCCACTTGGAGACTGATCTCCAAACCAAACCTGTGACTGCTTTCCATTCTGGCTTCTTATCCTTGAATGCCGATTGAAGATGAGCAAAAGCTCAACTTCTCCTTGTTGACCACCTTTGTAAACATGTCTGCAGGATTTTCACTTGTATGCACCTTTCCTAGCTTTAGTTGTCCCTCTTCCAAAAGAGTGCGTATGAAGTTATATCTCACCTCAATGTGCTTTGTCCTTGAATGAAAGGCTGAGTTCTTCGCAAGATGGATAGCGCTTTGGCTATCACTGTACAAGACACAATTGTCTTGTTTGAATCCAAGCTCTTCTAAGAATCTGTGAAGCCACAGAATTTCTTTGCTTGCCTCCGTCATTGCTACATACTCTGCTTCCGTGGTAGAAAGTGAAACCACTTTCTGCAGCTTTGAAGCCAAGCTTACTGCTGTGCCTCCAACCGTGAACACATAGCCAGTAGTGCTCCTTCGAGTATCTTTGTCACCTGCCATATCTGCATCAGCATACCCTTCTAGAAAAATATCAGTTCCTCCAAAATACAAAGCATTTGTTGTTGTCCCTTTTGGATACCTAAGTATCCACTTCACAGCTTGCCAATGCTCTTTACCTGGGTTGTCCATGAACCTACTCACAACTCCCACTGCATGTGCAATGTCTGGCCTTTTCCAGACCATAGCATACATTAGAGAACCTACCGCTGCAGCATATGGAACTTTAGACATATAGGCTATCTCCTCTTGTGTCTTTGGACACATATCCTTTGTTAGTTTAAAATGACCAGCCAAAGGTGTAGAAACTGGTTTTGCATTTTGCATTGCAAACCTTTCTAGTACCTTCTTGATGTAATCTTCTTGAGATAGCTTTATTGTCTTCTTCGTCCTGTCCCTTGATATTTTCATACCAAGTATCCTCTTTGCAGCACCTAAATCTTTCATTGAAAAAGATTTGGACAGCTCCTCTTTTAGGTCTTTGATGTCCTGCATGTTAGCACTTGCAATCAACATGTCATCAACATACAACATTAGGATGATGAATTTCCCATCTCCCAAATTCTCCGTGTAGACGCAGTGATCCGAGTTGCATCTTGTGAATCCATGATCCAACATCCATCGATCAAACTTCAAGTACCATTGTCTTGATGCTTGCTTTAAACCATACAAGCTCTTCTTTAATCTGCAAACCATTTTCTCCTTACCTTTTACTTCATACCCCTTTGGTTGAAGCATGTAGATTTCCTCCTCTAAGTCACCGTGAGGGAATGTCGTATTTACATCCATTTGCTCGAGATTTAGATCATGAGCAGCCACAAGGCTTAAGACAAGCCTAATTGAGTTCATTTTACCAACATGAGAAAATATTTCATTGAAGTCAATACCTTTCTTTTGAGAAAAACCTTTTACCACAAGCCTAGACTTGTACCTTTTCTTCCCACCTTCTTCTTCCTTTAGCTTGTACATCCATTTGTTTTGAAGTGCCCGCTTACCTTTAGGCAACTCAACCAACTCCCATGTTTGGTTGCGATGTAGTGAGTCCATCTCCACTTGCATGCTCTTCGTCCATTCTTCTTTGGATTCATGTTGCATAGCTTCTTCATATGATTCCGGCTCTCCAGAATCTGAGATCAAGAGATGGTTGAAGGAAGGAACAAACCTTTCTGGCGGTCTACTTGCTCTTGTAGATCTTCGGGGAATAGGTTGAGGCTCCTCATTTGGTTGACGTTGTTGCACATTGTCACCGTTTGCAGTCCTTGAGTCTTCACCATCCTCAAGCTCCATGTACTCATCACCTGTTTCTTTTGTTTGTTTTCTTTCCAAGTAATCTTTGTACATATTTTGTTCGTTAAAAATTACATCCCTACTCCTTAAGATTTTACCATCTTTAGGATTCCATAGGCGATACCCAAAGTCTCCTTCTCCATAGCCAATGAAGAAACACTTTTTGGACTTTGCATCTAACTTTGATCTTAGGCTTCTATCTATGTGCATGAAAGCCTCACACCCAAACACTTTGAGAAATGCATAATTCACCGGTTTACCTGTCCATGCCTCTTCTGGAACTCCCCCATCCAATGCCGTTGAGGGTGGCCGATTGATTAAGTGCACAGACGTACTTACAGCTTCCGCCCAAAGCTCAAGCGGTAGGCCTGCATGTAGCCGCATGCTTCGTGCTCATTCCATGATTGTCCTATTCATCCTTTCCGAAATCCCATTTTGTTGAGGTGTCCTTGGGGTTGTCCTTTGCCTCCGAATGCCATTGCTAGCACAAAAGCTTTCAAAAGCTTGGTTGCAATATTCGCCTCCATTGTCGGATCTGAGGCATTTAACCTTGGTACCTGTTTCATTCTCCACAAAGGCTTTCCACCTTTGAAATATGGAAAATACATCGGATTTATTCTTCATGACATAAACCCATGTTTTTCTAGTCGCATCGTCTATGACTGTTACATAGTACAATGAGCCACCAAGTGATGGTGTACTTGCAGGACCCCAAACATCAGAATAAACCAACTCAAGTTTTTTATTTTTTCTTTCATTTCCTGATTTTTGAAATTTTATCCTCTTTTGTTTACCTTAAACACAATCTTCACAGAACTCTAAGTCCACTTCTTTGAAACCTGGTAGAAGCTTCTTTGTTTGAAGGATTTGCATTCCTTTGGCACTCATATGCCCAAGTTGGTAGTGCCACACCGCACTGTCAACTTCTGTAGTTACTGCACAAGCTGAAGGTTGCGTGCTAACAGTACACAAGTAAAGTGTACCAACTTTTTCACCCTTGGCAACCACCAAAGATCCCTTTGAGATCTTCCACCGTTTGTTTCCGAATGCAATGTTGTGACCTTCATCGTCCAATTGTCCTGTAGAGATCAAATTTTTGCGAAGAGAAGGAACATGCCTAACATCTTTAAGCTTCCATTCATTTCCGTTAGCAGTTTTGACAGAAACTGTACCTTTGCCGACAATCTCACAAGCTTCATCATCTCCCAAGTATACATACCCAAAATTACCTTTGGTGTAGTCTTGGAAATGTTGCTTGTGTGGTGTCGCATGGAATGAAGCCCCGGAATCTACTATCCAGGAATTAGACACATTGTCTAATGAGAGAATTAGAGCATCTTGCTCTACTTTACCTGCCACATTGGCCTCCAATGTTGGCTTGTTGTCTTGAGACTCTGTCTCCTTCTTCTTCTTGGACCAGCAATCCTTCTTGACGTGGCCCTTCTTGCCGCAGTTCCAACATTCAAGAACTGACTTTGTGCGTGACTTGCTCCGCCTTGAGCGATCACGACCCTTTTGGTTTTTGAACCTCTCCTTAAGCCTTCCTCTTGTTTCCACTGATAGTGCAACACTTGATGATTCTCCTGTGCTTCTCCTTCGCATTTCCTCGCTTAGGAGAACACCCACAACATCATCAAACTTAAGAGTATTTGTGCCAGAGATAGAATTACTTACAGCCATCACAAGGCTGTTCCAACTATCCGGTAGAGATGATAGTATAAGGAGAGCTCGCACTTCGTCATCGAAATTGATTTTCACTGATCGAAGTTGACTTATGTTTGTGTTAAAGTCATTTAGGTGTTCTGCAACTGAACCATTCTCTGCCATCTTTAGATTGAACAAGCGCTTCATAAGAAATACCTTATTGGATGCCGATGGTTTCTCGTAGAAGTCGTCAAGTGACTTCATCAAGTCCTCCGTGGTCTTCATCTCCGAAACATTGAAGGCCACCGTTGACGCCAAGCTTAACCGGATTGTTCCCAGTGCCTTTCGATCAAGGACAATCCATGCTTCATCTGCCATTGTTGCGGGCTTCTTCGCAAGACCGCCTAGTGGCAAATAGAGGTCCTTCTGGTAGAGATAGTCTTCACTCTGCATCTTCTAATGTTGGTAGTTTTTGCCGTTGAACTTCTCAATCTTGAGCTTCCCTTCCTCCACCATAACTCCCACTCAATTCAAGGAATCCTTTCCTTGAGATAATTTAGCTACGAGCAAACCTTGCTCTGATACCAGTTGTTAGGAAATAAGACGTAGCTAAATAGATAATTGAGTAGATTACTTAATGGAGAGAGACAGATTTATATACACGAGATTATAGAGTAGAGAGAGAGAGAGAGAGTACACACGATATACGTGGTTCACCCAATGTGGGCTACGTCCACGGGAAAGCAGCCACTCAATGGCTTTAGTACTTCAAAACAAGAAGTAGTTTACAAAGGGATTATACCCTTAATGGAGCTCCCACCTTGCTTCACTCTCACCACCTCACACTCACCTTGTTGCATCAACTTCACACACTATGAAATGTGTGTAGAAATGGCCTCCTTTTATAGGCCAAAAGGGCTGCCTTCTCTTATGAGAGACAGCCATGTGTAGCCGCCCTTGTGCAAATAAGTCCAAATCGGACCCTCCAATCCGCCCATGTGTGGCCGCCCTTGAGAAGACAAGTCCACTTTTAAATTTGGCCACCGGCCATTGACTTCCGACCACCGGCCACCGGCCATTGACTTCCGACCACCGGCCATCGACCATTGACTACCGGCCATCGGCCATTGACTACCGGCCACCGGCCAACCGACCGGTTGTTTTCCAACCACTTTCCGGCCGTCGTCTGGCCATAATATTCCGGCGAAAAAAAAGTCTCGGGGGCCTCCGCCCCCAAGGCCTTTAAAGTTGCCCCGATTCTTGTCCGTGAAAATTTTGGTTTCCGGTGAATGATTTTCCTTCACGCACGATGGCTTCTCCTTATAATGGGGGCATTACAAATGTGCGCTTTTACCACAGAAAATTACAAGGGTAAATCAGGCTCCATACTTAACAAGTTGCATGCTTGGAGCCATTTGTGGCTCGCACACAGTGTATTGGTAGGTCCCTTGCATTGACACGTGCGACAGACACGCACATTTTTGGCTCCGTTGTCGGGGAATGCCATACACTAAGCTTGAATGGCACTCTGTGCTTCTTTGTGGTGCAATTTCAATTCTAGAAAAGGTAGAGAAGGAAGGTGTGTATGTTGAGAAGAAGGAGTTTGTTTTACTGCTATGTATTATTTTGTTAATAAGAAATTATTGTGCTTTCTATGTTAATAAGGTTTTGAAAGGTACTATGTTTTCTCTGTGATAAGGTGTTAGTATTAAGTGTTGGGGTTAAGGCCTATGTGCCTTGACCGGTCGCCCAGGTCATGGGCGCCCGCCCACTGTTACCCTATACTTATAGTGAGTATACTGTATAGGGCGAGCTGCCACTTCACAGTCTCCCCACCCACATCGTGTGTGTCTCTCCTTCTCTCTCTCTCACTCTCCGTCTGTGGTGCTCTCCGATCCCCTTCAATTGGTATCAGAGCTATGGTGACCGCGGAGAGCACGACGGCTTTGAGAGCTTCGAGGCGATAGCTCGCTCGCTCTCGACGGTGGAGTTCGATTGCGGACTTTCACAGAGAGCGATCTTAGCTTGAGGAGCATTGTCTTTGGAGCTTAGGAGCTTGGTGTGGTCAAGCTTGGTCGAGGAGGCGGTTGCGGCTTCCTTGGTGAGAGGAGCTTTTGAGCTCAGTGGAGCTCGTTAGAGAAGTGCTCGGCGGAGGAGAGCTTGACATTCGAGTGCTTGGATGCTGTTGTGGCAGAGCTCTTGTGTTGGAGCTTACATTGAGAGGACATTGCATCACGCAGAGTGGAGCAGAGCAGGTTCAAGACTGTGTGCAGCTCGTTTTTGCCATTTTCGGGCTCTAAAACGCAGTTTTTTTGCGTAGCTCCGTCATACAGAGTCAGATCTACATGATCCAGGAGTCTAGGTCAAGGTTTTGGCATGCTCCGGACGCGATGGTGATGTCTATTTGCTGAAATTATGATTTGAATTACAACAGGTACAGCAGCAGGTTTATTTGTGCACTTTCGGGTCCCAAAAACACTATTTTTGGTATATCTCACACACACGGAGTATTTTCTGCAACAACCAGCAAATTCATAGGTGTACACAGGTTTTTGGATATGCATTTGTCCAGAGAGCCACTCATGCGAGAGTGAGCTATGTTGCCATGGTCTTGGCGGTTTATGTATGTCATATATGGATTTGTGTATTTGTTTGTGGCTGAGATTATTTGAGATTTGGCTCAATTTATAGAAGAAACTCTGTTGGATTTTATCCAGGTTCTCGCCATAGCTTCTACGTATCCGTAGGTTTCTCTTTGACAGTTTAGTGGTTGAGTTTACTCCCACTTTGACAGGTGATTTTCAGTCATCATTTGGTTGGAGTTTGGAGTCACTTGTGTATGCCCTTGTGTGCCGTATTTCACATTGCGCATAGCGACAGATCTTGCAAGGTTTTGCAAAATGTTGCTATAGTTATCTGGTAGACATTTGGTCATTGATTGAAAGGTATTTTGGCAGCAATCATCACTCACATGTATGTCATTTGAGGTGCCGTTGACTGGTACTCCGGCAAGAGCGGGTATGCTCATATGTATGACTTTGTGAGGTGATTCCGGTCGAGTTTATTCCCGGATTGGCCATTGTGGCATATATTATTGTCTCTTTGAGGTTTACTGCTAAGATTTTTGCTCCAGTTACAAAGGAGACTCTGCCAAAATTTTGTCAGATATTTATGCGCGATTAAGTCATATTGACTTGTGATTTTGTACAAGGTTTTGCACGGTTATTGGTGCAACTTTGCATCAGGTTTTGAGTCATAGTTTTGCAGAGCTTATGCATGTATATTGAGTGTAGTTTGATGCGCATTGATTGCTCATTGTATTGAGCTTGCAGGACAATGGTTATTTTGTGTTGATAGCCATTGTGCGTCGAAACTCTGGTGAAATTTTCCCAGGAGTTTTATGCGTATCATTTATGCGATCTAGGTAGAGATTGCGGGTTGCACTCAGCATTTGCGTGCGGAGTTCTGTGCAGGTGGGAGATTTGTGCGTGTGTATGCATCGATACCGCACAGTGTGGGCTTGGTGATTAGCTCACAGATTGCAGTGTGATACTAGAGCAGGTGAGGCTTGTATTGACATTGCGGGAGCTCTATTTTGGAGTGTGTCTCACAGGTTTTACATGGTGTTTCTGGCCATATTTGTAGACAGCTTCCAGGTGTTGTTGGTGAAGTGGTTTTGCTTTCTAGTTTGCTACATTGTGCTCATGGCAGAGACAGGTGATCGATCAGATTGTGACCTCTCACAGATGCGCGTGTTTGATGGGTCAGACTTTGCGGCATGGAGAGAGTGTATGCTTGATGCATTGACACAGCGAGGGTTGCATCGACCATTGAGTGGTGATGTAGGTAGACCTTCAAACATGTCTGACGATCAGTGGCAGGAGCTAGAGGAGATGGCACTATCTACACTCTCTTTGTACCTTGCGGAATCTGTATATGCTCTTGTTATGTATGAGACTACTTCGAGAGCACTTTGGCGTAGATTACATGATATGTATGATAGATCTGAGTCATCACGGACTCGTGTGAGACATGTACATTCACGAGCACGCCGACAGGTGACATGTTGGTATTGTGGTCATTCTGGACACGTTAGACGGCGCTGTTTTCGTCGTATGCGACATCGTAGGAGACATGGCAGTCTCAGAGATGTATGTAGTGATGCCATGGACTCAGTTGCTTTGACAGTTGAGGCACATGTAGTGTCAGAGTATACTAGTGACGGGGATGTCACTTTTACCTCGAGCTATGCATGAGATGCTATACATGTGGATAGTGCACTCCCTTCGCAGTGGTTGTTAGACGCAGATGCTATGTTTCATGTCACGCCGCATCATGCATGGTTTTGTAGCTATTCTAGCGGGATGCTTGGTAGTGTACGTTTGACCGATGGATCGGTGCATGCGATAGCAGGTGCAGGAGATGTGAGACTGTCATTATCGAGTGGTGCATCTTACTTGTTACGACATGTGCGCTATGTACCAGATTTGACAGTGAGTTTGATCTCGATTGGTCAGCTTAGAGATTGTGGATGTCAGATTTCGCTACGAGAGCGAGATTTTGTGATGCATTTGGGTTTGCTAGTGATTGGGAGAGGTGCCAGGAGTGGTACAGGTTACCCATTGCATGTGGATCACGCAAGAGACGGTGCTATCTCTGTGATCATGCAGCCAGGTAGAGAGAGAGAGCAGGCGAGTCTCTTTTGCTTGTGGGTTGTAGGATGCTTTGCATGGAGTGTAGAGCAGTGATCTTGTTGTGCAGGTTGTGTCTACGGATGCACAGGTAGAGCGGGACAGCTCTAGTGAGTCACAGCAGGATGAGTCATCAGAGGTGATGACAGAGATGACTCACATGGATGCTGAGATGTCGGCTATTGTGGAGTCATTTCTTGATATGCTTATGCCAGAGCTTGATGCAGATTCAGGACATATGGATACACTTGGTACACATGTGATATGTGGTGGGCAAGAGGAGTCACTCCAGAGCTCGGAGTCAGAGTGCCATGGTCTCTATGATAGGGGACAGGATTGCCATGAGTTGAGTTCTGAGTTGGAGGTGGCAGAGGTTGCCAGGGTTGCATCAACGTTCGGTGTCCTCATGTACGAGATGCTGATCTTGAGGCCCGACATAGTAGCTGCAGTGGGAGCATTTGCAACAGGGTTGATTAGTTGTTCGATGACTGATCTCGGCATAGAGCAAAGGGGAGGTTTGGAGGTATTGGACCGATACTTGCAGGAGTGCATGAGCTCTTGTAGACTATTTGCAGAGCTTGGAGCTAGCTCTGTGTGGCTTCCGCAGCAGGATGTTTGTCTATCAGTAGAGCCGGATGCACTAGCTCATCGAGAGTCAGTGGGCATAGGTTGAGAGAATATCTCACCTTCTATTAGTTGTACACTAGTAGATCTTGCTTAAAGGCACATTGGCCTTTAAGTGGGAGGTTGTTGGGGTTAAGGCCTATGTGCCTTGACCGATCGCCCAGGTCATGGGCGCCCGCCCATTGTTGCCCTATACTTATAGTGAGTATACTGTATAGGGGGAGCTGCCACTTCACAGCCTCCCCACCCACATCGTGTGTGTTTCTCCTTCTCTCTCTCTCACTCTCCGTCTGTGGTGCTCTCCGATCCCCTTCATTAAGGTTGTAGATCCATAATGTTAGTTCTGTGTAAAGTACAGTAAGTAGTTCGGTTAGCTAGTGAGTTGCTGTAGTAGTGTGTTAGTGTGTAACAGTAGTTGTATTAGTGGTAAGTAGGTAGGTTAGGTGTGTGTGTGCTCACGCGCACATTGCGGCCGCGACGACCTTATCTAGAAAAACAAAATTGAAATTTTAAAGGTAGAACTGGGATCGGGAATATCCTGCAGACTCAAGCCCAAGCTCACGCTCAGGCTCAAGCCTCAGTCGCCCTTTAAAATTACGTATTTTAGTCTCACACGTAGCTAAAAATCGACCTTTTTTAAGGACCAACGGAGCTTCAGGTGACCGAACGTTGTGCTGTAAAGCACAACGCAACCCTCTAAGTGATACTCTTGTTTCGAGCTATCACACACTTTAATAAAAAAACCGATCATTAAAAAACATTAAAAAGCATTAAAAAACTAGTGAAAACGAACTCCTAAAAAATTAATTCGCCGACGCTTGTAGGGTGCCTTTGGCACATGCATCTCCGCTCTGATCGTGTGTTAGAGATGGAGCAACTAGAGAGAATTTTGACTTACGCGAGTTCTCATTATTTACCTACCTTAGGTTCTGCGCCCTCGGCGAGGACCCAAGGTAGTACAAACCAAGACCCAAACATAGCGGCTAGTGACTCTTCCTCTGACTACGACATCATGCAGGGTTTCCCAATGCCTAATCCCGATAACTCAAGCCAAGACATGCATGCCATGGGTCCATGGTCCGGGCCGAGTGTGCTTAGCCGCTTAAAGGAAACCTTTAGTAGAGCCACTTGTTTCGAACATGGAGTTAATGATGTAAATGAGGGGGTGGGAAAGTAAATTCACCATTTATGACCAACGTAGACCCCATGCTCTTGGAGAGTGTGCACGTGAATGATCCATTCAATGCACCCCCTGACTCTTCAGAGTTATTTCCCTCCGAGGTTATATTACCTGATGCTAGAAGCCTTGCCGAAGTGCAAGAGGTTGAGCGATATATCATCGCGGCTAGGGAAAAGGAAATCCTAGAGCTTACGCAAGGCAGAGCAATGAAGAGAGTTAAAAGCGAAAGCTCCTATGTCAACATCATTGCTAGGAGAGCAATCAAGTGCTCTTCAATTAGCGACCACTAAGGGTCAACCCATAAAGAGCCACATTGCATCTAGTTCAAAGGACACCCCTAGCACCTCAAGCCTAGGCGGAGCGTTCTTAAATGAGAACTGGGAGTACGAACTACAAACGAAAACTCTAACCGACCTATACACAGGTCACACCTATCATGTGGGTTGGTTAGATGTCCTACAATCCACAATGGGTGCTACTAGTGTGGAGGATCAAATACAAACAGTTTGTGAGTTCATCCATAGGGTCATTGAGTTAGAGAGACAGAACAAGGGGATCAACATGCCTTCAACGGGTCTCATGAGATTCTTGGATACAGGAAAGGCTAAACAACCGACCGTATCACAAATAGAGACTCCCTCAGTAAGTTTGACGGAGCCTCCATATGTTGTTTTTCCAGGGGTCTCAGTGCAATCTGAGCCCACAAGTGATAGCTTTACCTTTCCAACTCTAGCTCATCTTTCCCTTGATGACACCACGGCTACCATGCCTACCCAGCTATCGGTCAATCTATCGTTGAGAATATGCGTAACACATCTGATAGAGAGCCTAGAAGTAAGGCAGTACAAATAGCCAAGCTCACACAAAAATTTAGTAGAGATGGGGATGTGAGAAAGCATATCGAAGTGTTTGAACAAATATGAAATTCTCTATGAGAACACAATGACCTGCAGAAGAGTAATGCTTTAAGCCTAACCTTAAGTAGAAAGGCTGGGTCACTTAGATTCTTTTCTCACATGCTTTGTTTTTTGTTGACTTTACTCCCTTTCCACACACCTAAAAACAAGCATGCACATGTGCTTGACCCCCACTCCCTTTGTTTGCTTATGCACTACACTTTACACACACCCAAATTAAGGATGGCACACACCCCTCTTAAATAATGCACGCACCTAAATCAAGCAATGCACACACACACCCAATTTAAGTAAATGCACACACACCTAAATCAAGTAAGTGCACACACACACCCAATTTAAGTAAATGCACACACACCTAAATCAAGTAAGTGCACACACACACCTAAATCAAGTAAATGCACACACACCTAAATCAAGTAAGTGCACACATGCACCTAATTTAAGTAAATGCACACACTATTTCGAGAAGTGAGACCTATGCGCATGCAAAGCTAAAAATAGGTCGTGAAGTGCGTACGCTCTCAATTTGGTGAATATTTTTTTGCAATTAACACTTCAAAATCACACCCAAAATCAATTTTTTATGCATTTTGCATCCAAATTAGGTCGATTTTTGCTTCTCTTTTTGCCTAATTTTGACTAAAAATTAGCATAATTAGCAATAGAATTAAGCAAAATTAAGCATATACAATTGATCATCACACTTTGAGCTTTGCAATTCATCCAATTTCACATCAATTTGCAATCAATTACAAGCCCAATTAAGTGTTCACACACAAGCATAATCAAGCACTAATCGCTAATCAATGCACACACATTCTACCAAAAATTGGCAGCATTTCGATACAATTTTAGCAATGAAAAACTAATTCATAATCATCATAACAACATCAAGCAATCCAATGCTTTTTATGAACAATTGGCACCAATTAAACCACAATTTGCACAAAAAAATGTGCACCTTGCCTACACATAGGCACACTAATTGCACTTAGATTTGCACTAATTTTTTGTGAAATTTATCTTTGATCAAACTTTCAAATCAAATCAGAAAATGAATGGGTTAATGCACTCACAATAACGTAAGCATCGCGTCGATTTTCCACTCCAATTGACGCCTACACACATGTGTGTGTACTAGCAACCGCTTAACCACAATTCACCTACAATCAATCAAGCACAAAATCTCATGTATAGCATCATTTTCAATCAAATTAAATACATAAGAATGATAATCACACTTCAAATCAATGATTTAGCTATGTGTGACACAAAAATCACGTGTGATTAGAGAGTAATTATAGAGCCTAATTAGAAAAAAAATCCTTAATTACACACTCAAAAATCACTCTATTTCACTCAATCTTTTTGCAATTTCTTATCAAAAGAGTGATGCTTAAGCCTCTAATTAGGCATACACACATATAAAGCACTCCAATTGTTAGCGGATTAGTAGAAAATTAGTGAATAATTAGTGAAAAAAGAGAGAAAAACGTACAAATTAATCACAATTTCTTAACCAAATCTCACCATAAATCCACAATTCACCATCACCAACACCTAATCCTAATTAAAACTAGAAACTCAAACCATCACACGGGTGATCCTCTAGCTTAGGCACTCGATCCCCGGCAGCGGCGCCAATGTTGGCGGTCATAGCACAGCGCACAACCCACCGACATAATGTAAATCCGGTGGATCGGAACCCGGCTAGTGCATGGAGGCATGGATGCACCTAATGTGATGGAATGAGGACTCTAGGAAGAGGGGTAAAGCAAGAGAGGAGAAGAGGGAAAGCCGATGAAGCAAGATCTATGCACACACACTCTCAATCTACACTCTAACTCTCTAATCATGCAGACAATGGTGTATCCCTTTGCTCTAATCTCAAGCACACACACTCTAATCACACATTAAGCATACACAAAGAAGCCTAATGAGAGAAATGTATGCAACCCACGTACACACACACTCTAATCTAGCACACATGTGAAGCAAGAATGCTCAAACAAGAGGGAAAACTTTAGAGAGAAGAGAAAATTAACACTAATCATACACCATTAACACACATAAGCTTGAAAGACAAGAGAAAGTGGAGAGAACCTAGCTTCCATTAATCCCAATGACCACTACATATGATGTGGAAGATCCAAGCTCCATAGCCACTCCTCTTCTTCTTCTCCACACTCCCTCACACTCTCTTCTCTAAGAATGCCCTTTCACATCTTGTGAATTGACTTATATACAAGGGCTTTTAAAAATGGGCGGTCGGCCAAAAAATGTATAACATGCTGCAGGTATCTAGGCTCATCTAATCATCAATGTACAACTTGGAACCCACTATGGAGCCCGTAAATACAAAAAATATATGCATACACATATGTGTACACACCAATGGAAGCATAATGCATGTCGTTGACGCTCGCCCGTCAACACTCTCCCCTCCCGAAGCTTTGTCGTCCCTGACAAAGCCATGTCGTGGTAGATGCTTGAGAAAGAATGTTCCTGCAAAAAGAAAAAGGTGGATGAGGTAGCATTCTCAAATATATGGTGATAAGGCATAAGGAAAAGGGAAATCACATGTAGTAATGATTAAATGCAAAGAATTATGAAATGTTACACTGCCATTAAGGAAAAATAAATTGCACTTACTGAAATTAATTAATCAAGAGTTTTGGGCTTATGAATGAGTATATCAATTAGTTAGCTATGACTAAGGGTTAAAACATTTGCTCTAGTACAAGCTAAGTTAGTAAATTTATCCCAATGCAAGATTCCCTAATTATGTTTGTCATAGATTAGCTAACTAACTCTCACAACTCGAAACCAAAGCTTGAATTTTTTTTTACTTGAAGCTCAATGGAAGTCTTTCTCATTTCATTTTTCTTGCTTTTCATTTGTTATTTTTCACATTTTGCAAAATCATTTGACGTGTGTGCTTATTTGTATCCCTCAATACTACTCATCAATACCCAGTAGTACCCAGCATAAGTAGCATCAATACTAGTACCCAACATCAGTGGCATCAGTACCCATTAGCATCAAAATCTCACTCCTTAGCATCATTGTATCAGCATTGTGCAAGAAATAACAAAAGTACTTGCTTTGGAAAAAGAGTAAGAGGGACCTTGAGGGTATAAGTATTGGGCTCATTCTAGTTCCAATTTGTATAAGCTATAGATTAAAGGGCTCAATTTTATTCTATTGTAGGAAGGCTTGGAGTCCATGCCAACAATGAATGTAGTCTATGCTAAATGATAAGGCATTTTTGGGTGAGCTTTGCTCTTTGTAGGGTTGATGGTCATGAGGTTCTTATGCTTCCCATGCCCTTGAAATCTTGATTCTTCTTAATCAAATTAGCTTTCTTTCTTGTTAATCCACTTAGCATTGATTATGTGTATGTAACATTTTATTAGTGAATTCTAGATCTATGATCCCTTTCTATATAATCTCTTCTAGCCACACCATTGTCCATAATGTGTGAGGGGATTTCCTTCCTTATCTTTCTCCCTCTAAAAAATTTATAATTAGTGTTTATTCATACAAAGTAGCATCGAGGAGATGGACCGGAGTGGCCTTACTAATGTGAGGTAGGCGTGTTAATTACATTGCTTGTGTATATGTGTGATTAAGATTTGTGAATAGGGTGATTATGTAAAGGCTTATTTTAATCACATAATGTGTGCAAAGTGATTGGTAAGTAGGTTTTCTTGTTTGATTAGAGAAATCCCCCTTCCATTGCTTCTCTCGATGAAGGATAGAGTGATCCCTTGAATCCTCTATTTCAATGAATCCGATGAGCTCGTAACTCCAAGCCGATCTCGTGCCATGGATTAATAATTTTGTTGGTGGTGGGTTGCAATTAGGCCAATGCTACACCAATCCCCAACATTTGGTGCCATTGACGAGGATTGATAATCTAAGCTAGTGAGAAGAGGATGCTAAGAATAGAGTAATTGCAATACTAATTCATCGGTTTTGAGTGTGTGTAACTAAAATAAGTGTGATTTGTTTATGTGTGTGCAAGTTATTGAAGCTAATTTTTGAGTCAATACCCCAAACCCCCCAATTCCACTCCCAATTTTACTAATTTTACAATAACCATTACCAATTTCGCTTCATTTTCATGCTAATTTTTTATAACTGTTGACTTATTACACAAAACTAACCTCCAACCTTTGAAGTGTAATGTATGTGTAATTTCCTAATTAGAGGATGATTTAATCACTTATTAAGTTTTTTTGTACTAATCCATGCCTAATCTTTTTATATGAGTGATTCATTTTTTTACCTACATTGGTCAATTTTGGAGCCGATGTGGAGGTGCACACACTTGTGTATGCAATAATGCGTCTTTGAGTAGAGCAAGAAATGGCTTGGAATGTGTTGATAATGTAAGTGCACTAACTTGCTCAAATGAATTCATGATTGATTATCAGGTGGGAGGGTGATGGCATGGAGGGCAGTGCTAGGCCATTAGGGGCAGGAGGATGACGGAAGGATATGGAGGCCAATAGAGGCGGGGTAGGTGGGGTAAGAGGGGGACACGTAATCTTCAAAACTAATGAAATTTTTTAATGTTGAGCTAGTATGTGTCTACAATTTGTAGAAAATACATCCAAACCTAAGTGGATTTGTCATAGCTATACCCATAGTTTGATTTTGGCCACTAGTAGGCACATCGTTCACATGCAAAATTACCATGAATCCATCAATTTGTCGTATGTCACAAAGGTAATACACATAAAATCATACCCAATTGTGTATCGATTGATTCATTCTTCTAATCCCAAAAAAATGATCCATTGCCACACCAATCTTTCAATCATGCAACACCAACTTTTCATTCTCTAATTGGATAGGTAATGCCATTGGATAGACATACACACCAAAATTTAGACCAAATTTCTATGCAGTTACTCCACCAATTTTGATTGAACAACTACAATTGCATACTTAGCATAGATGAGCTAAACATGCTTAATTTCTCAAAAATTAACCCTGCTTTCACCTAATCAAGCAATGCACACACTCCAAAATTAAGCATAAAAATTTAAATTTGGCTCATTTGGCAATGCAATTAGGCCTATCCCTAATGCTTGCACACACATTTGATAAAAATTTTACAATACAAAAGCATCTAGGTGTTCCAATTGACCCTCAATTATTGAAAATCAAGTGGTCTTGAATGGGCGCACACACTCAATTTTTTTCCTACTATTTGGCAAGTAGGTATATTTAATGATTGGTATTGCCTATATACACATCAATTTCATGATTGCACACTCAAATTTTATCAATTTCTATGCATGCACGCACTCAAATTTAGGTGTGCACACACTTGAATTTAAGGAAATTTTTTTCCTTTTCTTGCATTACACACACACACTCATCTTTACATACACATGAATTATTATTGTAAATTAAGTTTAATCTTGTCACACACATTATTTACTAATCAAAATTGACCATCAATTCCATCCAATTCAATGAAATTGGGCATTAAGTGTACGTTTTGATTTACACGCCTAATTTTAGCAAGTGATCAGAGAGAGAGAGAGAGAGAGAGAGAGAGAGAGACCCTGACCGTCAAAGTCCAGGGTCAGGGAGCGTGCACTTTGGATCGCATATCTAGTGTACTTTCTTGGTAGGAATTGTGTTGAATCGTCGTTAGATCTCTGACAACTCAGCACACGCAATTAAACATTGAACACTGCACAACCAATGGTTGTTATCAAAGTCAGTGCAAGGAATGTTATGCTGCATGGAACAATGAGCACTTCAAAAGTTCACTGCATGGAATGATGATGACGTGCAAAACGTACCATTGTGACTGTATCTGTGGTCTCCTACAAAGAGTTGCTACGTATGACGTGTCAACGTGGCATTGGCCCCCATTCCTCTAGACTTTAACGGCCTGGAATGGTCATGCATATAACATTCCCATAATCAGTGCTACTGGCCTCCGCCAGTCGCCTTGATTATGGGGAATGGTCAATGCACGACCATTCCCTACCCCTTCCCCACTTGTCCCCTTCTTGCATGTATAGTGAAAAAGCTCTTAAGCTGCAACAATTGTTCGCCTCGATTTTGTTTTTCCTTAAACATGGTCACCTACTACTACTTGCATCTATAATCTACACCTCTTGAATCTAGTCCTTATCATTCTCTCCCTCCCCTTGTCCAACTAATAATATTGCTAGTATGAGTTTCTAATGCTAAGCATGTACGTCAAATGCAACGCACCCAATTTTGACTAGGTCTCTTTGACTCTACTTATTGTAAAATATGTCCACCAACATACGAAAGGAAAACCAGATCTAGGTTGTTTGATACAAATCAAAGATCTCCCTTCAAATGTGATGGCATACTTATGATACTATAAAAGGCATTGGCACAAGCAAATAAATTAATGATTAGACTGTTATTCAAAGGCTCTTGGAAAAAAATTGCCATGCTTGGCAATGCTTTGGTTGACAAGCATGCCATTTTGGTGTATTCATGAGCGCACATAATGGGCTTGACAGCCTCTTTGTCCAGAATGTCGTCGCTTGGAGTGCACTTAGTGAAAGTACGTCCAACATGGTCAAGGCAAAGAAGCTCTAGGTTGTTTGCATCGGCTGCAAAGTGAGAGCATCTCTCAAAATGCAATTAATCAGTACCTATTTGCATCTTAAAGGCATTTGGCATTGTAAAAACATTGGTATGAGTAGAAAAAAATTATGAATTAGTTAGGGACTTTTGAAACATGCAGTCACTTAATCTATATTCTATATAGTTACTAAAAATAGAAAATTTGAATGAGGAACGGGGAATAGAAATATGCATGAATTGACATTCCTTGTTTTGGATACTCACATGGGGATTTGGAACAGGAAGTTGGAATGGGAACTGAGAATGGAAGCTTGAAAATGGTCGTTCCTTGTAACTATGGTATACACGATATATGTTGTTGATAGCAACACGATTAGGATGTATGAACCATTTTCAACAAGGGTGGAGCAATGGCTCTTTGCTAATTGTGATTACCTATGCTTTGCATTTTAAAGGCATTTGGGATCATGTAATGAAACTCCAATATTTTAAAACCCAAAGTGGTCGGTAATGAGAAAAGGCTTACTTCAGATACAAAAGGACCTCCATTTAAGAATGCAATTGGAAGGGTAGTTTGGTCGTCTAGTATGTAGAGTTTTGATTGGCTCGAGCACATGTTCAAGTTTGGATCTAAAGTGTGCTTGTATCGGGCCCCATAGTCCTAACTTGTAAATCCTTGTTTCAACAATTAGGTGTCGAATACCTCACTTAACCTCCCAAATAGTAACACAATGTTGCAAAAATTGCTCAAATCTACAAAAAAGGTGGACAAAATTTAGAACTTAGAACTCTCTACACTTACCAAGTGCATACAAGGGCAAGATCCTTTGATTTGCTAACAACAATCATTTAATTGAAGGCTCATTTCACCAACAATACCAAAAGCAATGATCACTTTTGTTAGTCTATAAAAAATAAACGGAATGTTTACTAATATGTATCTCTTAGTCTTTACTAATAAACGGAATGTTTACTAATATGATCATGATATGGATTCAAACCTGCAAGACCAAAATGCCAAGATAACCATGACTTAGATTTAATCCTTGTAGTACTAGATCCCAACAAACAAGAATGTTGAAGACCCTAGGGATACACCTATATATAATTTTCTTCCAAAAATATCACTTCTTTATTCATTTGAGCCCATGCAACCAAAGTTGGAATTGTTGCAAAGGGAGGGAGAATGATAAGATCCTTACAAGGCTGTTATTGAAATCTTAAGCAACTAGAAAGAGCCTCAACTTGCCTTGCAATATTACACATGAATCCATGCAACAAGTAACCAAAAAATTGTAGAGCCTCAACTCTCTTTGCAAGCCAAAATCAGTTTGCTCAAGTTACAAATAAACAACAAGCCAGAGACATATACCACCGACTTTGTAATAAAGGCAAGATATTTATGACAGTTTATCAACAGAGAGGACAAGACCCTCTCTTAATTAGAGACAACCTTTGAAGAAGAGCACTTCTCGAAGACACTTTGCATGTAGTTAAGAACACCAAACTTGACATAAATTTCCAAGAGAGTATAAATTAACAGATAATGATGCTCTAATAGCCCCTATAGCTACTTTTTTTTTGAGGAATTTGCTTTCATTGACAATGGATTACTTTATGGCGTAGGATTTTAGGATGCACCTATGGTCACTTCATTTGGAGTGTTTCTTGGAGTTGAATTTATTTTAGATTTAGCTAGATAGAGCCCATTGAAGAGCACCACATGTGTCCACAGTAGTAGCACTCAATTAAATTTAGTGTTCTAGAAACCTTTTCCTGAAAAAGCAATTGATGATCATGTTCATTTTGAGCATAGTCAAATAATCAAAACATTCATTTTAAGACACAACCTTGCATGAAGGGAGTTTCACTTTTCTCTTGGCAAAGAGAACTACACTCACACTTGGCATACATGGCTATAAGAGCACCTTCTAAGAATATTATGTTGAAGGGAATAGCGCAATGTGATCCCGACATTTATTTTGGCTTTAGGTATTTATTTTACTTATTTGTCAAATCTTGGGTAGGGAAATTTTCTTAGGGGGGTGCTTATGTCCCCCAAGGTTAGTATATAAGCACACTAGGCCCCCATTTTATTTCATCAATTCATTGCCAAGATTGGTTGGTTCAGAACTCTCCCTCCCTCCCTCTCTCTCTCTCTCGCTTCTCTCCTTCGTTTATATGAACATACATTTCTAGTAAGAGAACAAGTTGAATCAACACATCTACTTGTAAATTCCACTCTAAGACTGCTGCCTTGGAGATGAGTACATTGCCTAAAGATTTTATACACATCTCTACAACCAACACAAGCACAATGGAAACAAGCTCATCCTCTCCTACACCGTCTATGTTCAATTCACATTTACCAAGCAAAAAGTCAATCTATCAACCTAAAATATCCTTCTTTCATATCATTGGATAAGAGAAACAAGAACCAAGTCTTGGTTCCTTTGGCTGATATTCAAGTGGTAGATCTACTTTGACTACCACTAGGTCAACCATAACATGAAGGTAGAGCCATATAATGGATCATGTCAAGGCCATCATTGTTATCACAAGCATACTTTGAAGGAGATGCATACATATGGGTTTCCTTAAAAGAAACAAAGGGATACAACTTATCACTTGGTCAAACACCTCAAGGATCTTCCATCAAATGCTGCTAGGCATTGTCACCAGCAACAAACCATTAAGAAGATTTGGGTTTCAAAGTCTCAAGTGGTTAGCTATCGTAAATACATCTCAAGCTAAAAGATCTCAACATATTTGAGTTGTGTCGCTTATGTTGATATAGGTGAGTAGATTCCACCTTTCCTACATGTTGATAAGTGGACTTTTTATTGAGACATTACATTTTTTATTGGATTTTTTTCCTGTTGATGCAAATGAAGGCACACACAAAATGTTTTAAATATTATCTCGTATGGAAAAACCATCTAGGAAGGGGAGACACTTCCAAAGTACATTAGAGTAATCAAACTATTATATTCAATGTAAAAAATCCTCCAAGGAAGTCGGAAGCTATACCGATGACCATGACTCATTAATCCCATTATAAAACACTTTTTGCAACTCAAGAAGAAAGATAGAAAGAAATGCAACTACTTGAACCAATGGGATCTTAAAGTTTTGCAAAGATATCCTTATTTTGGATAGTCACATCTCATTGAAGATTGTGGAGTATAGAGGTGTAAGAGAGTGAAGTGACAAAGTGGAACCATAGCCATTCCAACAACATTGAACCCCATAACTTGAAAGAGAAAGGAGAATCAAAGTTGAAGATACTCGTGTCAAGGTTGATGGATAGTGGCTTCATCAAGTGGCTATGTATTCCTCAACATTAGGGCTCACGGATACAAGGAAGGATTCTTGCAGATCTTGTTGGCGACCATGGAGCCCAGAAGGATATATAATTAACATGAGGTACATGTGGCTATAACAGACATAGCTCTATCTTAGAAGATCATGGATATGCATATCAATCGTCCTCATATGCCAAAAGAAGTCTATCTAGGACAAGACAACAAATACTCTCAAATGATCTTTACTTTGCAGGAGCAGCTTGCTAGGGACATACAACTCACTTTTGGCAGGGACGTGGAAAGTGGAGAAGATGTGGAAAGTGTTGATGACCAAGGAAACATTTATAAAGAGTTATTTCTACTAAGAGAACAAGTTGAATCATCACATCCACTTGTAGATTCCACCTTGCTTAGTTCCCAAGTAGATAAAAGCATGCGGTAAGACTTTATTTTTAAAAGGATTCAACACATGTTGATAAGTGCTTCAAGGAACAATGTAGCACATGTGACATCAAGGGACTTGTAGGATCTTGCTATGATGCTTACCAAGTGTCATCATTTCCATATTACAAGAGAATTTGCAGATTTCAAAGCTCTACAACCAAAAACTTGCATGATTCAACATTTAGTGATTCAAATTACTTTAAAATCCCATAGAAACCTTAAGTTAACCTAGGAAGCCAACTGCAATTGCCAAAAGTATACATTTAGACGAATGTTTAAAAAATCATATTTTTTATATTTCTTCATATTAGGGGCATTTGACTTCAGTAGTATCAATTGAGAGAAATTTGGACTTCAAAATTACCTCCTATCATAAAGCTCCAAATTTAGAGTTTGTAAACATGTTAATGAGCTTTTCACCTACCTTCAGAGATCCAAATAACTTGAACTTGCACACATAGCATCAAGGGCACATGGACATTCAACTTATGTGGTCAAAGTCGTAGGTCAAGAAAAAAAGACCATTTTTTCAATTCATGTAAAATTTTATGTTTGACTAATTTTGGGCATTACTAAGTGCTTGGACATGTTTTATGCTAATAAAGTTGAGTTTTGAACTTGTTTTCAATGATCAACCCTAAAGAAGATTCTCTACAGAAAAACACACACTAACATCTAAACTTGGAATTTTAATCATTTAATTATTATAGAGGCTAGCACAAACACACCAAACAAAAAAAAAAGTCAAGGAAATGATAGCACATCTAGAACCACAACTCAAAGAGAGTTTTAAGGTTGCTCACCTAAGCACAAGTGGAACAACTTACCGATTACCATGTCAAGGCACAACATGGGATAGGAATGAGGGAATGTTTATCTTCTAAGTTAGTATATGCCACTGAAAGCAAGATTCCATATTTTTGTTTTGACTATTTGTATGATTGTGTATATGAGCTCTTATTGATTAGATCAGATCTGAGGGCTTTTAGCTTGAAGTTGTTTCCTATGGCACTTAAATTGCCTTTTTTGAGAGCTAGTTTCGCAAGAGAAATTTATTTTGATCATTGGCACAATTATAAAGGACAATTTTTGTAAAACATCTGCAAGATTTTTGGGATAATGAGTTGAGTGCATAGACAGCTGACTACTTATGTCTACCCTCTTACTTTATCTTCTCATACCCCTTTGCATGAAGTTTGTTTTTAAATCCAAGAATGGTATGATGCTTCTAAGTTAAAGGTCTATGCAAAAAAATAAGCCTCCTTCTAAGTTAAAGGTCTGTGCAAATACATAAGCCTCACGGCACAAATACATAAGCCTCACGGTCTTTCTATGTTTTGCATGTTGCCCACCACTTACTACTTTTAGTCATAACTTGTTTTCTATACACCTGTTTTGAATTTTGAGAGCAGTTCTGGGTAAAACTCTTGATTATGGAGTTATAAGGTGTCCTAGTTGTAGAAACCAACCTGTAAAATTAAGTCAATTGGGATTTTTCTTTAAAAAATCTAGCTATCCAATGGTGCATTTGGGACCCTAAACGGGTTCTAGTGGGTCTTTTATATCATCATAGCAAATTGGTTCTAGTTGGCTCACTTAAACTCAATGAAATGCTTGTATTTGGATTGCAGATATAGACTAGCTTTTGGTGATTTGTGAGAGCTAACATATGCCACTAAAAGCAGGATTCCATATTTTGTGTTAACTATTTTTACAATTGTATGTGTGAGCTCTTATTGATTAGATCGGGACCAAGGGCTTCAAGCTTATAATTATTTTCTCTACGATGCCTATAACTTCTTTTATTTTTTTTGTAGAAGGTAAGTGTTAAGGGGGTCACCAATAATATGTGTGTGTGCATGCATACATGTGTGTGCGTGTGTTTGAGAGAGAGAGAGAGAGAGAGAGAGAGAGAGAGAGAGAGAGAGAGAGAGATGGGTTGCATTGTTTAATAGGCATAGGGTTACACCCCTTGGGATCCCAAGGAATATAGTAACACATGGCATGCCCTAGTGAATGAATGAACATTCAAGAACCAAAAACTTTTATGTGCATTTCCCAAATGCATCCCAATACAAGTGTGAGTATAGTGAGACCATTTCAATGCTGGAAACCCATTAGATCATCAAATTATTTCAAAAAATTCAAACTTGGAATCTCAAATGCATGGTGACAATTGACTACTCTAGCATCAAAAAATCCATCTATGCGGCCTCTTCTTCAAGCTGGAAAAGGTTTAAGGCACTCCTCTTGTGACTGGTGTAGGCAACTTCTGTTGTGGCATCAACAATCCTCTACAAATATGCGACCGTGGATGACCATATATGGGAAGGAAACGACACTAGTTGGCAACACAATTGCAACATAACGATAGGAGACTTTCCAATGTGGTAGATAGGAGGGAGGGATGTGAGTTCTTCACTACCAAAGCCTTTGATTTTGTAAAGAGTATTGCTTCAACGCATCTCACGATTTGCATCATTTCCAAAGGTTGGCTTCAATACCGTGAACGTGTGTGTGTGTGTGTGTGTGTGTGTGTGTGTGTGTGAGAGAGAGAGAGAGAGAGTGCACATGACATGCATTCGTTCACTTTTGGATCCCAAAAGTGATAAGGCCCAACCTCTTTTTTGGCGTTTAGGCAATTATTTTTTGCTTCAAGCGAATGATTCTTCAGTGCTGCAGAGAAGTCGTTCGTTTTGATCGCACACGTTTATTATGGAGGGAAGGTCTCCCGAAGGCTGCAGTGGCTCTACATTAGGCCTACACAAGCTCTACCAAGATCTACAGCTTATGTTAACAAACTTGCAAACGATCGAGCTTCCATGTGTGCAAGAAGCAGCTTGTTTGTTGTCATTCACAAAGTGGGAACAAACTAAGCATCTTACCTCCATGTGCGTATTGTAAGAGAGAGATATGCTGCCTACCATGATAATGGATTAATTGAGATCCGGATGCCTACATATGGGGGATGCCATGTCTTATACGCATGGGGTCACACCCCTTAGGATCTTTCCTAAGGCATACCCTATATCAATAAATCCCTCTAAAAGAAGGGTGCTAAAGAAATATAAATTGGCCAATCATTCCTTTCCTTTGCATTGCATCCTTGTTATTTACCTATAATTTTTATATATCATTTTTTGTGTGTGCAAAACTCACAATTGTGAGTGATTGTATTATAAAGTCACCAAAAGATTACAAATCAGCCGCCGCAAGCTCATGACTAGTCTTGAGGGAGAGAGGGTTATATCCGAGCTGAGTTACAAGTACCTACTATTACGAACATCCCAAACCTTTACAACGCAAGGCTCGACTGGATGGCGAAGGTCACCCTAAGCCAACCATCCGAGTCCTACCTTTTACTTACCACGTATATTTTCCTCTTGCTTTCTTGTACAATCTCTACAAAGCTAGCTACAGAGAGGTCGATATCAAAGACACATCACTTCTTGGCCTTCCAGATATTGCTAATAAAATAGTATCTAACAATTTGAGTACAAATTAGAAGTGCAGAGTTTTGAAATTGTTTTCCACCAAGGCACAAATCCCTCTTGAAAAACCCAATCTTCCACAACCTTTGTATCCATTTGCACATCTTTCTTGCAAGGCCTCTAATAGCCGGGCATTCCACGAAGAGGTGGCCGAGGTCTTCTCACTAGCCTCCCTACACCGAAAATCTATGGGCCCGATACCACACGCTTCAATCTTAACGTTTGTCGGCAAGGACCCCCAAAGTACCTTCCACAAAAATATCTTTATAAACTGAGGCCATTGTGGATTCCAAATGTTCTTTGTGATATCTACCCATTGAGCCTTCGACCATTGCTTCTTCCATAAGCGGGGCAAACCAATCAGTCTCATGGATTAACACCTGGTAATTGCCCTTATTATGGGGTTTTTAAAATTGGCTACTCATGGGCCATTTCCAAGCCTTTCACTCAAAAGTAGATTCATGGATCAACATCAACAGATTGTCTAGGCCTTCTACAGTCCTGGTGACCAGTAGTTTCTCAGTGTCATTGAGTTGAAACTGGGTGTTAGAAGCTAGACACACCTTACGGAAAATGATTGCTCGGCGGATTATTATTTTTTGTAATTATTCATTTATTGAGAAAACCCGACATTTCACCTTTGCAAATATTGGGGCTTACAGAAGTTTCCAGATTGTATCCCATTTTTTACATTTACATTGAGTAGTTGGTTAAATTTTTGATACCTACATTGTGGGCGGTACGGTCCGGTTTTGCGAGCTCGACCTACAAGCTTCATCTGGTGATTCGGTGAGCATACGTTATCCGTTTTTGGATTTCAGCATATCCACGCGTTCACATTGAGTAGAGCTACACATTAGACACATTAGTTTTTGGAAACAACGACCTGCACATTTCGGTCAGACATCCTACGTGATTTTGCACCAGGTGTTTAGGGTTGGGATTTTGGTTCACGGACCTTAGGGAGAGCGACCTATTGGTGATAGTAGGGTCTCCTTCAAGTTCTGTGGAGTTTCGAGATGGTTTGATGGGTATTTGGCTCTTGGAAGCATTGTAGGAAATCTCCTTTGATGCACTCTTGAAGGCTGTAGCTTAGACATTGAGTAGAGACCTCTGTAGGAATTAGTCGAGAGTCGGTCGAGTGTAGGTTGACACCCTATACTTGCTTCCACGCGCCTGCGGGTCAAGCTTTGTCCTTAGCTGACAAATCTTGTTAGGTGAGTTCTCGCTATGCTGACGTCCGTCGTGGCGTATCCGCCAACATTGAAGCCGCTGCCAGGGACGAAAACCCTAGATAGGTGACTGAGACTAATCCTTGAGGATAGGGATTCTCTGGCTTGCCAGAGTCTCGTTTTACATTTAGATAGGATCAGAGGGTGGAGGACTCTCTAGGTCTTAGAGGGAGTCTAGGGAGCATGTGTTTTGCCTAGATCCTTCGACTTAGGTAGACTTAGGTAGTTTTAGGTATTAGCTGAGTTGATGAGTAGGAGTTGGAGTGGTAGAAGCGATGAAAGGAGAGCTTGAGAATCCGGAGAGGCCAGGAAGCAACCAAAACACCATTATCACCATTTCACATGATGAGTAGGAGTGGGGTAAGTAGGACATCATGATTTATGATCAGGAGCACTTCATGCATGTTATACTTGCGGTTAGGTTCATCACAAGGTTGTAAAAGATGCAAAAGAGTGTTTGAAAGCTGAAGTGAAGTTCAAAAGTTGTTGTGAGTGTTTCTGATTGAGCTGCAGAGCATCAGGAGCATTTCTGTCATGAAGAAAATAAATTTTAAGCCAGGAGACATCCTACGCGTAGGATGTCTACAGGCTGATCTGGTGGAAATTTTGAAATTTTGAGTTGACCAGTGTGTTCAGAAGGTAGGTTTTACCCTATTTTCACCTGGAAAATGGAAATTTGACCATATCTTAATAGGATAAGGCCAGATAGACAGAAATTGTCAGACATCCTACCCAAATTGTGCCAAGGCATTATTTTAAGACCAAAACCATAGGATGGCTGCATGAGCATGATCTGCATGATTTATTGAGTGACTGAGGAGGGTTTCATCTCAATTGGGTGAGAAAATTGGGTTTTAAGCAGACTTTAGCAGTTTTGACTGAAAAGGGCTAGAACAGCTAAAATTGGGGTCTTTTGAAATCCAAACCAAAATCTAAGCATAGCACTGAGTTGCTGACATCAAGGGGAAGCTGTGACTCAAGTCTGGGGTCAAACATGCCAAAAAGACATCCTACGCGTAGGATGTGTTTTGTGTGATTTGGCACTCCAAATCCAGATTTGAGCATACCAAAGTGATCAGCACCTCAAGAGGATTCTGTGCTTTGCATTTGAAGTAATTTTGAGCAATTAGACATGCTACGCGTAGAATGTCTAATGCATGAATTAGTAGCCAGAAACTGACTGTGGGCATAGCAGGGTGTTGTATAGCCTGAGGCAAGCCTCCTAGTCAATTTTGGTCCAAATTGGAGTTGATTTAACTGGTCAGACCAACATCAGGCTGCTGGAACAAATTTCTGATCCATTGACCAGCTTCTGGTGTCCAAATCAAAAAAGTAAAAACAGTTGTGGACTCAGCACATCAAGGGGAGTCTATAGTGCAAAAACCAGGCAAAATAGAGCAGGAGACATCCTACGCGTAGGATGTCTACAGGGGCTTAGTGAAGAGAAAAACTGATCGAGGACATACAGTGATGTTCCAATTGACTTAAGAGTTCCAGAGCTTCTTTCAGAAGTGAATTTGGACCTTGTTTGACCTTTTTGACAAAGCAAAGATGGAATTAAGACTTTTCATGTAAATTGACCAACATCCGAGGGAAGTACAGTTTCAGATTAGCATACCTAATCAAGAACATCATAAGTGTATAAATATAGTAGTGGTTGAAGTTAACTCTCGAGTTATACCAATCATTACTAAAACCACCTCTAGCGATTAAATGCTTTGATTCGATTGCCGAAATTAAATGCTTGTGTACAGGTATATTCAGCGCGGCAAAGCAAGAAGTTGTGCGGAAACGGATCCTTTACCAGGTGAGTGGTTGGATTTGTGTTAAGTTGCATTGCCAAGTTTGATGAATTTAAGATCAGGAAGACACATTTTTAGAGACCGAAAGGTGGCAGGTGATCAAGGTAGCTTAGTGTCCACCGAAGAGAGTGTAACTCAGATAAGGTTAGATCCACTAGCACCGATTATTGAGGAGGGTAGTGATACTGACACTTCATCCGATAAATCATTCTTCATAATGGGTAGTCAACAGCCAGGAGGTTTCACCTATGACGGACCAATGCCAGGAGGAAGCACCTCCCTAAATCCTTTCAACGATTCCAAGTTCACTATAATCTTCTTAGAAGGAACAAACTCGAGGGGAGCCCTAGTTTATTTTGACTATCGAGGACGCAAGTGTATTTGTATTGAAGAAAGGCCTGCTCAGAGATTGTAAATAATTTGAGTCTATGATGATGGAGATAGATTCCGAGATGAAAAGGGGAACCACTATCTAATAGTTAGTAACCCTGAGGATTACAATAGATATGGAGATAACGTGGCAAAAGGAAAAATGGTTTCAGAAACTCAAGAACCGCCTCCAAACATTGATCGACCTGGAGCGCTTTTTATGTATGATAAGAAAACAACCAAGGTCTCTACTCATAATGAGAATGTGGGAATTTACAAGCATGAGAGAGAGGGAATAGTCTCTTACTTCCTATGCAAAGAACCCTACCGAAACGAATTAAGCAAAGACATGGTTCTTTACTTATTCTCATATGAAATTGCTATGGGGAAGGATATCGTTTTTGTTGATAGGTATGGGCGAGAATACAAACGTATTCTCCCAGAGGAGGTAGAAAAGGCAACAGTTCCAGAAGCATCAACATATGCCCCCGAAGAAGTGCCAAGAGCCACCTACACCCCTAGTAAGTCGACAAATCCATTTTCAAAAGAGTATGATGCGACCTCACATTCTACCCGACAACAGACGTTCAACAACCAAAACCAGCCAGCAACTCAACCATCATTGCAGGCATGGCTTCGACAGAGTGCAACATTAGAACAGGACTAAAACCGAGATGGTTATCAAGCCGCACGAGGGCTAAGGGATTTACAACAACCACCACTCTATTCACGGTATCAAGGTGAGAGTAAGCCAAAAACTCAAGAGTCAACAGAGCCTAGAAGACCACCCATAGAACGAGTTCGAAGGGATGAACCATCTCTTGCAAGAACCGTCAGAAATTATGGCATAGGAGCACCATTGGGAGAGGAACCCACCCACTACAGAAGGCCAGAAGAGGTATATAGATTGAGACGAGGAGATCCAATGATGAGATTTGTAGACCATCGTAGAATTAGACCTTCTCAAGTGCAAAAATGGGTAAACAAGAAATACACGACAAACAGAGATCCTAGGGATCATGTAGCAGCCTTTGTACGTGTAATTAGAGTTGAAGAGGTGTTAGACTTCCCTACCCAGTTTGCAGGGTTTGGACTAACCGTAGAGGAGGATGTTGCTACTTGGTTTGACTCTGTGGAGCGTAGAGACTTTAAGTCTATGGAGGAGGTGTTTGACGAGTTTATAGAGGAATTCTCACAAAGGGGGATAGCTCATTACGATGGGCCGAAAAATGCAAAACGGATAGACCTCGCTGAACCAGGTGAAGAGCCTCAGCCGGTCTATATCGCAACTGATTTAGAGCCTGAAGAAGAAGAACAGTTAACACAACTTCTCAATAAGCAAACGCAAGAACCACTGCACAATTTTTGTATGAGAATGTCTTTGTACGATACGGATTACCAATAGAAATTGTCAGTGATTGAGGAACACATTTTCTTAATGAAGTCATTGAATATCTGCTAGAGGAATTCATGGTCATACATAGAAAATCTGCTCCATATCATCCACAGAGAAATGGACAAGCTGAGGCCACAAATAAAACACTATGCACAGTTCTCACTAAAATTGTGTTAGAGTCAAGGACAGACTGGGATCAGCAGTTACATTCAACACTATGGGAATATAGGGTAGCTTACAAAACATCAATAGGAACAACACCGTACAACATGGTGTTTGGCCTAAATGCTATATTACCCATAGAGTTCTTAATTCCAACTCTACAAGTAGTGAAACGCTTAGAATGGACAGGGCATGAGCTCTCTTCAAGAATAGATAAACTTCGCTTACGAGCTGTAGCTTCAATCTATGCTAAAAAGAGAAGACAAAAGAGTTTTTTGACAAGCATGTGCGAAGGAAAGAGTTCAAAATAGGTGATTATGTACTTGTTTATACCTTGAAGCAACACGCCAAGAAACTTAAAAGCGAGGGATGGGACCCTTTGTGATTAGTGACCTATCACAAAGTGGAGCTGTCAAGCTTGCTACATTAGCAGGTGAAGAAATGCCAAATTGGATTAGTGGGTGTCGATTAAAGAAATATCATTTACCACTAACACAGGATATGCTTCAACAAATCCATCAAGAAAAACAATGGATGAAGGAGAAACAGAGAATACAAGAAGAAGCTCAAGCAGAAGCAAAAGAACGCATTGCAAAGATACGGCTTCTACGACAACAACAACAATGTGGATCACCGTTGCAAATCAATGCCATTCGACTAACGAATTTTGATGAAGACGTAGTGGAGCCAATAATTGCAGTCAAAGTGGGTAGCAATCAAGTTGAATCGACGGCATTTCTTGATTCTGGAGCTCAAGAAAATCTAATCTCTTACAGATTATACAAACAGCTCGAGCCCACAGGTCAACTACATCCTACTCCAAAAGTGCTGGAAAGTAGTACATCACATTCGCTGAAAACATTGGGCTAGATTATATTGCATGTACAAGTACATCAATATGTTTACCCACACAAGTTTTATGTGGTCGAGGATGAAATCACACAACACCCCATGTTGTTGGGACAACCTTGGCAAAAAGAGTATAATGTGCAGATATTGGAATGCGGATGCGGTCAAAATTCAGCATGCACAAGAACAACAGGTGGTAGCCTTTGCTCAGCAACCCCGCAAGAACCAGGTGGCAGCAACACAATCACTGGATAAAGAACCAAAAGGATGGGTGCCACTAAAGAACAACATGGCGAACAAACAGGGAACTGCCAACCATGTTCACTACAAAAATAAAGCAATACGCGACACACAAATATGGGTGCGCAAGGATAGAGGTGACATGGTAGACAAACCACAATACAACAGAAGAAGTCAAAAGGAGAAGACAGTCCAACCAAAAACCAAGGGAATAAAACAGATATGGATCCCAAAGAAAATGCTCAGCAACAACTTAAAAACAACTCGCATTTGGATCCCAAAACCAAAGCAACAGGAACTCCCTTTAGTACAAGCAGTATCGGCATGCAGACACACACAACATAAGAAACCGGCAAATAGATCTATGTGGGTGCCAATCAACAGCTGAACAATGGCAACCGCGGAAGTAGCAATAAACCTACAAAAACCTGCAAAGCAAAGCTATACATGGAAAGCAAAAGAGACAAAGTCTATGGCCAATTCCGACAAGACGCTTCCCTCCAAGGAGACGACTACGACCATGTCGACACTAGCGGCAAACCAAGTGACTTTTGCAAGAAAGACGATCAAACAGAGAGCGGTAGAGTTACAACTTTTACTTGCAAAGAAAATCTGCCGACCAAATCAACAACAAACAGGAAACCTCGAAGGCGAATGCCAATAAGCATCTTGCTTATAACCTCCTCTTGCACATCATTAATTTTTCCATGCATTGACCGAGTATGCATCATGTAGGGCCACATTACAAGGCCGAGCATTAGCACGAGTTTTCACCCATGCACGGCACATACACCGAGGTGATACCTTGTCGTTTGGGAGGACTCCGGCTAGGAGGGGGGGATGCATTCTCAAATGCGGACTCAATGGCAGAAAGAGCAAAAAAGGCATGTTTTTTGACTATTTTTAAGGGTTGTCGTTTGATTGCGAAATTTTTTGGACTAACCCAAGTACATATACCCTTATACAGCATGAATAGATAAGTATATGGGTCCAAATGCCAAATCAAGCCCCTAGGTGTGTATATATAAGTAAAAATAGCCATTTTTTTGGCAAAATATTGAAAAAACGAAGAAATCCTGCTATAAAAATTGCATGTGAGTATATATAGTGTTTTGCGGTGATTTTTTTTATTTATTATAATTTTTGGGGATTTTCAGGGTTTAATTTGCTATTTTCCTTTTACTTTTACTAATTTTCGATAGAGAAACTTTAAAAATACAAAAAGCAGGTGAAAAACGGTCGTAATGAAAAACAAAAAAATATGGTGATGATCAGTGACTATAGGACAACCTATGGTACAATGGGGGTGCAATTATGAGAATGGAGCGGAAAGCGTGTTTTGGCCAGATTTTGATCGAAACAACAAATTTCTCAGAAACTAGGCAAATGGAGTCCAAATCAAGAAATTTTTTAGCCTAAATCGCATCTCGCAAGAAGTTGGGAGCACATGTCAAATTTCATGGAAAGTGGTTCAGGGACCCCATTATAAGAAATTTTCACTTCATTTTAAGCTCATTTCTACTATTGACTTTTGAGAGAGAGCTCTTGCCACCTAGAGCGAACGGGACTTTCAACAGCTTCTACAACGCGCACGACCACCCGACAAGCTCCAGACATGAGAGGTAGGCTCACCACCTTGAGCTTTTCGTGCAAAAACTAGCGTAGGGTTCGCACAGAAAGCGAGCGGTAGAGACCTACAAGTAGAAGTGGCCACCTAACGGCTAACCCAAAAGCTGTGTGTGATGAGAAATGTTTGGCCAAATCTAGGCACCAAACCTAACATTTCTCATCACACATAGCTTCTGAATAGCCTGTACATGCTAGCCACCAAGTTTCCTCACATTTGGACAAAAATTGACCTCATGTGCACCAAAAAACGCAGAGTCAGGGCATAGAGGCAATAATGGGCCATGGACCTACCAAAACTTATTCAAATCAAATGAAACTTGCACAATACACTCATGAGCACATTGCCAAGCTATCTGTGGGGTCACAAATGAAAAATGATGAAATAGACATCCTACGCGTAGGATGTCTAAATGATCAAATTGGCCCCATATGGAATTTTTCAGTTCCAGATCTCTTTATGACACTTTCATAAGGCCATATATCAAGTTTCAAGCCATTCCCATCACATTTGCCCCCCAACACCTCCAAGATGCACTTTTTGAGCACAAAAACACTACACATGCTCATACCAACACCAATTCTTTTCCAAATCAAAATCCAAGAGCAGGGCCATGTTCCACATGCCAAGAGCTACCCACAGAACCAATTTCAAGCTAGTTTGATGAAAAAGACATCCTACGCGTAGGATGTCTCCAGCATGATTTTGACCTTCTATGCAAGAAATGACATCATGAGAGCCATTACCATGGTGCAAGAAGCTCATATATCAAATTTCAACCCATTTGAATACCATTTGCCACCTGTTGTGGACATCCTACCCAATTTGTGAGCCTAAAGCCTGAATCTGCCCAAAAATGCACTTTTTGATGCCCAAACCCAATTCCAATCACATAGCCATGATCAACAGGTCAAGGACCACCAGCATACCAAGTTTCACCAAAAACTGATGAAATAGACATCCTACGTGTAGGATGTCTAAATGATAAATTTTGGCCAGAATGATATTGTGAGCACATGCACAGTTTCCCTAGTTGCTTTTAAGTTTTATTTTCAATTTTCAAATCATTTGGATAGTTAGAACTCAGTTTCTCAGCTGATATAGAAAAAACGCTAACTTCGGACTACTGAGTGCAACAAGATCTATGGCAGCCGCAAAATCATCGGCAAAGAAGAAGAGAATGACAATAAAAGACTACTTGGAAGAAGTAGAGCCGTTTGTCATCCCAGAAGGAACTCTGAAGCCAACTAGCACATGGATTCAGGATGACTTGCTAGAGTCCAATGATTTGAAGATCTACCAAGGTGTATTCAAAGATACTGAAGGAAATGCAGTAGAGCTACCCATGATACCTCGGGAGCTCAATGAGTTTTTCAGAAGCAAGATGGGAGATTACCTAGAGAAGATAGATCTCCATAACTACTTTGAAGCTTTGCCAGCGGGGATTGACATCAAAAGAGTGTGGGAATTTGTGACCACTATCAAAGAAGATGGAGTTGCAAGAGTCACCGATCTGCAGGGCAAGACGGATACCATGATTGTCATCACAAAGAGGATGGTGGCAGCCGCTCTTGACATCTCCAACAAGGGAGATAGTGTGACCAAGAGAAGAGATGAAGTCAAGGTGTACTCCGAAAAGAAGAACAACTACACTTTTGAAGATATTGCAAACCCTAAAGTGGCTATCGTGAGCCAGCTCTACAACCAGTACTTCCACATGTGTACAAAGCAGCCACAGAAGTACAGAATGCCGCCTAGATCCATTGCCACCACCTTCACCTGAGCAATGCAAAAGAGCAAGCCAAAAGTGATCAATTATGCTTCCTACATCCATGACAACTTGGTGAAGATGGGCAACAAAAATCCCACCTACATTGTACCAGGTGAGCTGATAACAAAAGTGGTTTATGGAGCACTGCATGCCAAGGGAAACTGGCCAGAACCTCCTTCACAGAATGATTGGCTAAGGCTAAAGGAAGATAAAGAGGAAGAACCGCCCAAAGCACCAAGAGTAGCCACACGTTTGAAGCATCGGTTAGAAACCGTGCTAGAAGAGCTGCCAGAGCCGAAGAAAGGAAAGAAAGAAAGTTTACAAGTGCCGATCAAAGAGACCAAGTCACAGAAAGCGGCGCGCCTAGAAAGATTACTGGAAAGCTTCAGAGTTGAAAGAGCACTCAAGGGAGATTTGAGTGAGTTGTGGAAGCCATCACTAGAAGCCATGTTGGGATCGTCTCGAAGGGTGCACCGAGATAGGTTTGAAGACTACATCAAAAACTTCGAGATCCTAGATGCTACGATAGAGAATATCCCTAATATCCCATTTATAGAAGAAGAAGTGGATGAAGTACGACAGCAGCTGTTAGAAGAGCAGGAAGGCCAAGAAAGGGAGAGAAAAACCAAGGCGGACAACGACTTCAAGAGAAAGCCAGCAACTCCACCATCAAGCAGGGAGTCTAGCCCACCCCCATCACCACCTCCTCTTAGCCCTCCACAAACCCAACAAAAGGAGGAGTTGGGCACATCTGATGATCAAGAAGACTCCAAACAAGAGAAGACCAAAGGGGAAGAGCTGAAAGAAGAAGCTAAGCCCAAAGATGAGCAGCTAGAGCCAGCAGAGGAAAGAAAATTTAGCACATTTCTTGATCTACTAGTTGTGGGTTATTCACAAGAAGAGGCAGCCATTGTGGCCTTTGAGTTGGCAAGCACAAGGCCCAAGGAACAGATGCAGAGCCTGCGGTTAGTGGAACTGAAAGAGATGGCCACTGATACGGTGGACCTACAGCCACCTACCAATGACTGGGGTGTGGTGATGCACAAGCTAACCGGGCTCAAGGCAAAATCAATGGCCACGGAAAGTGAGATTGCTAATCTCAAAACCACCGAAGTTCAGATCAAGGCTGAAGTAGACACACTACAAAAACAAAGCCAAGAGCATATAAAAAAACAAACAAAGGTGCAAGCCAGTCTGGCCATGGCATTACAAAGATGCCAGGAGATGGAACGAGAAAATCAGGCAGCAGATCAAAGACTTCAAAGAGCTGAAGAAGAATATAGGAAAATCAGCAAGTCATTGACAGATGCGGAGAGAGAAAGGGACAACCTGACTCTACAACTTGCTGAAGAGTCCAAAGAAGTGGAAACTTTGAGAATGCCAAGGAAAAGGCTGAGATAGAGCATGAAGCGAGCCAGGATGAAGTCATCGAGCTGAAAGATCAGATGAAGGTAAAAGGCCAAACCATCCAAAGGCTGCGGGCAACTCCTGCTAGAATCAGAGCTACTAGCTCGACTCACACAACTTCAGAGACTGATTTATATGAAGAACAAATGAAGGAGCTTCAAAAGGAGTTAACATTGGAGAAGCGGAAAAGGCTAATGATGGCTGAAGGGTCATTGGTGATGCAGAACTGCCTAGAAGAAGAAAATCAGGCCATGAAGAATGATTTAGAAGCCATCAAGAGAAAGCTCGAGGAGGCGGAAAAGATAAATGTGGATCTAAACGACCTCCTAGTAAACATGGGAGAGCAAGCGGAAGAAGAAAACAAGACACTTCAAAAGCAGATAGAAGAGCTGAGAGGCTAGCAGCAAACAGAAGAGCAGCAGTTTAACACCGGGCCAGCAGCCATGGAAGGAATTGACATAGAAAATGTGTCAGATCCGGTGGACATCACCATGCAAGAGGAAATCCTTGTAGGACCCTCACAAGAGCCACAAGATCTGACACAAGAAGAAGAAGAGAAGCTGCAAAAGGCCATAGAAGCAGCAGTCAGAGACACAGCCAAAGAAGCCTTGGAAAGGGAGCACAGGGTGTTTAAGTCGATGACTATTCAGAAGATAGATGCCAGTAACCTTCGACGTGAATAGCTACAGCCCTCTCTCCCATATCCTCTGCTGAAATATGAAGCTGCCACGATCAACAAGCGGATTAGAGAGGAGCCAACAGTGCCAATTTACAAAGCAGACATCTCCAAACCTGCAGGGGTCAAGTTGACAGTCGACTCTCAACCCAGGTGGAGAAAGGCATGGCTGACAAAGTATCCTCAGCATCTAATCCATTTGGTAGAGGCACCTAAAGTGATCAGAGATAACCTCAGTTTCTGCCCTCTACCAAGGATGAGGACATGGAAAGCCCATGAGTTGCTGCAGAGAAGCCAACCTACTTGGCTAAATTACCCTAAGCTGCCAGGCTCGAAGGCAGGCGAGCGAATAAGTAAGCAATACATGGTGAAAACCCTAACGGGCGCCATCAAATTGTTCACTGGCTCGCCTGACCTATCTTGCATCATGATGAGAAAGATTTGTAAAACACTTTTGGCAGTCTTCGAGACCTTCAAACCAGGCCACGCGACAGACAGTATCTTCTTCTTTCAAGATACATACAGATGTGCATACGATCTGTCTGATCAGCCTTCTCACGAGGTGATACATGCATTGTATCAAAGGATTATGTTTTTGCCATCTTATCACCTCCAGGCCTTTGAAGAAGCCTTTTACATCGGCTTCTTCACAATCAGCACAGATATATTCGGCTCGACACTATTGGCTCAACATGCAAGATATGAGCCACTTCTCAAGATGAGAGACAGCCTACACTGAAGAAGCAGCTCAACAGCAGTGTCGACAATGACATGAACAAGGAGGGGGGGAGTGTTAGAAGCTGGACACACCCTACGAAAATTTACTGCTCGGCGGATTATTATTTTTTGTAATTATTCATTTATTGAGAAAACCCGACATTTCACCTTTGTAAATAATGGGGCTTACAGAAGTTTCCAGATTGTATCCCATTTTTGACATTTAGATTGAGTAGTTGGTTAAATTGGAACATTACGGTTTGAGATTGTAAGGTATTTATACCACTTTTTGACCTTAATGAAAAAAACCTTTGTCATTTTAAAAAAAGAGTACTTTGTGTGAGTGAGCGTACTGTGTATGAGAGAGAGTGAGAGCTTCATCTTGACGCTATGCGCGCATCGATGATCGGAATCGAGTGTGGACAAGTGCAGCGTGTTGCCCCTGACGAGAGCTACACGCCGATACCTACATTGCGGGCATACGGTCCGGTTTTGTGAGCTCGACCTACAAGCTTCATCTGGTGATTCGGTGAGCATACGTTATCCCTTTTCGCATTTTAGCATATCCACGCGTTCACATTGAGTAGAGCTACACATTAGGCACATTAGGTTTTGGAAACAACGACCTGCAGGTTTCGACCAGACATCCTACGTGATTTTGCACCAGGTGTTAAGGGTTGGGATTTTGGTTCACGAACCTTAAAGAGAGTGACCTATTGGTGATAGTAGGGTCTCCTTCAAGTTCTGTGGCGTTTCGAGACCGTGTATTTGGCTCTTAGAAGCATTGTAGAAAATCTCCTCTTATGCACTCCTGAAGGCTGTAGCTTAGACATTGGGTAGAAACCTCTGTAGGAATTAGTCGAGATTCGGTCGAGTGTAGGTTGACACCCTATACTTACTTCCACGCGCCTGCGGGTTGAGCTTCGTCCTTAGCTAACGAATCTTGTTAGGTGAGTTCTCACTGTGCTGACGTCCGTCGCGGCGTATCCGCCAACACTGGGCACACACATGGTCCAAGGATTTTTATATATCTTGCATGGTTCTTTCATTTTTTTGTTTATTTTGTGCTACAAACGGCCCTTCCACATCTTTTTTTTTTCCTTTCAAAACTCACATTTGTGAGTGATTGTATTAGAATGCCACTAAGAAAAATACAAATCAGCCTCAAGCTCATGCTGAGCCTTGAGGGGCAGATGGTGACATCCCGAGCCTAGTCAAAAGTACTTAGTAACATATTGTTACCAAAAGCTCAGTTCTTTGCAAAGAAAGGCTTGACCAGATGGCAAGGATCGCCCTAAGCCACCCATCCAATTTTTCCTTTTTACCTATCACATATATTATCTCCTTACTTTCTTGTACAATCTCTCTGAGAAGCTAGCCACAGAGAGGTCGCTATCAAAGACACAGTTCTTGGCCTTTTATTATTGAAGAATTGGTATCTGACAATTTGAGTGCAGATTAGCAGTGCAGGACTTTCCCACCAAGGCACATATCTTTTCTAAAAAACCCTATCTTCCACGTTCTTTGTACCCATTTGTACACCTTCCCTAGCAGGCCTCTAATTGTCGGGCATTCCATGAAAACATGGGTGAGGTCTTTGCTAGCCAATCTGCACCTTGAACATCTTTTGGACCTGATACCACGCGCCTAAATCTTGACGCCTATGAGTAAAGCACCCCACAACACCTTCCACAAAAATATCTTCATAAAATGAGGCCACCGTGGATTCCAAATATTCTTCGTTACCTCAACCAATCAAGCTTCGGACCATTGTTTCTTCCACTATTTGTTCAAAGGGGTGAACCAATGAGCCTTGTGTATCAATGCTTGGTAAATGCCCTTGGCATGAGGTTTAAAGAATTGGCTACTTATGGGCGATTTCCAAGATTTCCATTAAAAAGAAGATTCCCAGATGGGCATCAGAATATTGTTCAAGCCTTCTACAACTTTGTTGACAAGACGTTTCTCAGTGCCAATAAGTTGAAACTGGGTAGCCAGTTGGTCAGAGGATTTCCAACACTTGGTGATTTTATCTAGAAACATTGGAGTCCTTTATTGTTCAACCTTCTTGCAATTTCTCTCCAATAAGGGTTCAGAATTACACCAGCAGCTTTAGACACCCAAGGAGACCAATGCAAGATGGACTCTTGGAAGTATAAGGTTAATTCACCCCAGTCAAGTACCCATGTTGCTCTATTGCACTTTTGCACTAGCTCCCCCATGATTCCACCCAGTCTCAAGCTAGACCACCTCGGGGATAAAATTTTGTTCTGCACCTCGCTCCCTTTTCCATTGACCACCTTTAGAGTGGAGTTTTGCCTTGTCTATCATATCCTTGGTTATGATAGCCCAAGACTGGTCTTGTTTTGCGATTGAGACCATAAACTTGGCACAGAGGCCCTCAACATGATTAGTAGGGTTGAGATTTTTAAGGCCACCTTGGCCCACCAGTCGAATAACAGCGTCCCACTTTACCCATTGCCATGGCCATAAAGCTTTGTTGAAATTAGGGTTGCAAGAAAACACACAGAGCTTGGAGAATACAAAGGAAGCTCAAGGCACACAACAAAGAGTGTATTACTTAGTGTGCAATGGAAGGATAGATAGCCATAGAGTGATGGGCGTATATACAATGCAGGGGGAAAAAAACCTCCTAGCGAGGCAAAAAATGCCCCGACGGTCCTAAGTGTGTTCACACACATCACTACCACATGTATATGGTAACAAATCTTACCTAAAGTGATGCGGTGAACGAGAGCTGACATAGAGTATAGGGAAGTGGCATGCCCTCTGAGGACATGATCAATCCACAAAGGGGAGTAAGCCCAAAGCTTTGCAGAAAGCTTCAAACTTCTCATGAGAAAATGCCAAAGAGCATGTAAATATGGAGACAATACTACCATCACACTGCTTAAACTCTATGCCCAAGTAATGATGCAACATCCCCAAATATTTCATCTTGAAAGTAGAATTCAAAATCAGTCTTAAATTCAACAATATGTCTCTCATTTGGTAAGTGATCATTAAATCATCCACATAGAGAACCACAATGAGAAGTACATCACCCTCATGCTTTACATACAATGTGCTTTCTATTAAACTGTTACAAAAGCCTCGTTTGACCAAATGAGTGTCAGCCTTCTCATACCAAGCACGAGGAGATTGCTTCAACCCATACAAATCTTTCTTACAATTGCACACTTTATCCTCTTTTCCTTTCTTGACATAACCGCGAGGCTACGTTACATAAACTTCCTCAAATATGTCACCATTGAAGAAAGAAGGAACAATGTATGACTGATGTACACCCCAACCAAAATGAGATGTCAATGCACATAGAAAATGCACACTAGTCATACAACAAGTGGGAGTAAAAGTCTCTTCATAATCTATGCCTTTTTGTTGTGCATAACCCTTTGCAACAAGTCAAGCCTTATAGCGATCAATCTCACCATCCAGCTTGCATTTCAACTTGTAAATGAGCTTGCTCAACCATAGGCAAAACAGCTCTGGCAACAGGAGTCCTGCCACCAAAACCTGCAACATTCTCAACATCGCCTACATCCTCAGAACCAGGATGTACATCAATGCCCTGCAAAATGTTCCAAATGCCCTTTGACACAAGGAAATGTTGCATTATGTAAGCCCACATAGGGTAATTGTCCCCATCCAATCTGTGCTCAATAGTAAACATCTTGAACACAACTGTGTTGTTGTCAGCCATGGCGAATGCTGCACCTGATGTGAAGACTTCCCGAATAGAGGAGAAATGAGAGACAAGAACACTTGCTATATAGCACAAACTGTAGTAGAGTGCAAGAGACCTATTATGCAAAAAACGGCACTGACAAAAAATTTGCACAAAATGACGAAATAGACTGTGCAATGCTGCCTGTAGTGGAAACAGAGGTCAAAATAAGCCGGAATAAAAAATTCGAGTAGACTAAGCTCTATGAGCTTCCCAAAGTATTTTTCAACCTGCTGATGCTTGCCAAAGCTCACAAAAATTGAAGAAAGTGAGCAGGCATGTGCTGGAGCTGCTGGCGACTAAGCCCTGGAGGACGCAACACGCTCTGATACCCATTGTTGGAATTAGGATTGCAGGGAAACACACACAGCTTTCATCCTTACGAAGGAAGCTCAAGGCACACAACAGAGAGTGCATTACTTAGTGTGCAATGGAAAGATAGATAGCCCTAGTGTGATGGGCGTATATACAACACACTTGGGAAAAAACCTCCTAGTGAGGGAAAAAAATGCCTCAACGGTCCTAAGTGTGTCCACACACATCACTACCACATGTATATAATAACAAGATTTAGTGTTGTTCCTCCATAAGAATATTTCAACAGGTTTAAAAAACTCCTTCCACTCACATTTGGTTATTTTGAGGAGCGGGCTGTTGAAGGCAATATAAAGAAGCATAAATGAATTAATCACTTCGATTCGACTTGGAAAGGGAAGCAGCACGTACTCCCACCTTCTCATTTTTCTTTGGATCTTCTCCAGGACCCACTCAAATCTTTGCTTGTGTGTAACATCCACTCCCAAGGGGGCACCTATATGTCAAAATTCCCTTCCTTTAGACACAATCTCCTTGGACCAAACTGATGGGTCAAATGAGTCGTTTTTCGTCAGAAAGATCAGTCTAGACTTCTCAATACTACACTTTGACCCTGAAGCTACAACAAAAGTCTGCACAATCTTTAGTGCCTTCCTGCGTACTTGAGGACAGGCTTTCAGAAAGAGGAGGGAGTCACCTGCGAACATCTTGGCCAGGAGCTACTCATTGCCAAGCAAAGCTAAACCTTGAATTTCGCCCCGTGCAGCATCAACTTTGAGCATCATTAATAGAGGATGTGACCCAATGGCAAAGAGAAGAGGGGACAAGGGGCATCCCTGCTTAATAGATTTTTTGGCTTCAAAGAAGCCCACAACTCTATCATTGAATAAGAGCTCAGATTGATTGCCTGCACCCAAAGTGTGTATAAGTTGACAAAGGAGAGGCCCAAAGCCCAGTGATTTCATGACATCTTCAATGAAGGACCACATGATCCTATCATACACCTTGTCTAGGACTAGCTGAAGCAAAATGCACTCCTACTTTGTGAAGACTGCGTACTCAGTGCCAACCATTACTGCCAAGATATTGTCATATATTGACCTTTGTTTGATAAACTCGTGTTGATGAGTGGAGATGAATTTGTCTAGGAGGGGGGCAATTCTTAGAGCGGCTGCCTTGGTAATGATTTTGTATGCCACAAACATCATAGTTATGGGACGCCAGTGCTTAAGATGCGAGCAATAAACTTGTTTCAAGATCTTGATACTCTTCTTAAAGTGCTCTTTAGTTTATGAAATGCAAGATATTGGCTCATTGCAATGCTTTTTATTTTGTCAATGCTTCAAGAAGGGTTTTTAGATTCAAGGTTTTCAAAAGAAATTTGATTGGAAATCTATGCAATTGCTAGTTTTGAGATTCATTTTGGTCTTAGAAGCTGATTTTGACCATTGGCAATCTTTTTGGGGCAATGAAATGAGCGCACATATGGCTTGGTATTTTTGTCTACCCTCTTACTTCATGTGCTCATATCTCTCTCATATGAAGTGTGTTTTTTAATTCAAGAACTGAATTATGCTTTCAAGTGAAAGGTCTACGCGTCAACATAAGTCTCTTGCGGTATTTCTATGTTTTGGACGTGGACTTATACTTGTTAATTTTACTTCCAACTAGTGTTTTATGCATATGTTTTGACTTTTGAGAGTAGTTGTGGATAGAGCTCACCGTCATGGAGCTATAGGGTGTCTTAGTTGTAGAAATCGACCTTTAAAAATTAGGTCGATGTTAATTGTTTTTAAAATCCGGCTATTTGATATTGGATTCGAAACCCTTGATACGTTCTAGTAGGTTTTTTCTATCATCATAGCAAGTTTGGTTCTGATTGGATCACTTTGCTTGGTAGTGAAATGCTTGTATTTGGCTTGCGGATGTAAACTAGTGTTTGGTGATTTGTGTTCACTCAACATTTGATTAGAGTAAGTTGTGAGTGGGTTCCTTGAGACCTTGAAACTCTTTTGTATCCTCCATGCACTAGTTGGGTCAGCTACGTCCTTCATATGATAAGGAGCTTGTGATGCAGGGTGTGCACGATGGAGTGTGGACCGCAATACGGTGCATGGAAATATTCAGAGTTAGCAAGATTAGTGCAATATTAGTACATGAAACATCATGAAAATGGGGATGCTAGCAATATCATGAGCGATGACAAGTGTTGGGAGTGCCCAAGAGTAGAATGGAGTTGATGCTCATTGCCCTAGAGTGCTCATGGTGCCTTCAAGTGCTTGCCTACTAACTTAATGTACGGTTTCTGCGTGAGTGCATGTGGTGATAAGACATGCATCCCTCTTGGTTGCTATGCTACCTCTCTTGTGTCTCATGTTGTGTGTCTTGTGTGGTGTCATGTTGCTGTGTCTCTGGTGGTGTCCCTCCCTAAGAGTGACATGTAACCCTCTTATTATAAGTGGAGAGGAGGAATCTTTCACAATCTTTCATTGCTAGACAATGAGGGACATGGCACATGCCCCGACCTCGCTAGGAAGACCACTACTCCGGAGTTATTTAGTGACGATGATGACGGCTAGATGCTCCTCTAGCGAGTGGGTATTTTCCACGGATAGGAAGTGATATATACAATGAATTTGGGTTTTAAAATTACAAAAAAAGATGAGGGTGGTGATAGGTAGGGTAAAAGAGATATTTACAACTAGTCATGCCGTGAAAGACAATGCTTAAAGCTTGTGTGATATGGTCACAACATGTCTGTTGATGCTTTCTTAGTGATGCAACGCTCATTCAAGTGCCTCTTGCTCCATTTTGTTGTATGCAGCCATAGTCGAGTGCTTCAATTTCTGGCACAATGGTTGCCGTCATACTCATCGAGGCCTTTGTCAAGGAGTGTGTATGCATGCATGTGCAAGTATATGAGTGAGGGTGGGCTAAAAATTGGTATTGTTAGCTCATGGGATGATGCAAGAGATGTTGGAGGCAAGCATGAGAGCAAAAATGTGTGTGTGTGTGTGTGTGTGTGTGTGTGTGTGTGCACGTGCGCGCGAGTGTGTGTATGCTAAAAGTCATTATTTTCCAGCCCTCGGGTTGATTTGAGACGGAGAGAAAATGAGAGAGAGAGAGAGAGAGAGAGAGAGAGCACCATTGAGGGAGAGAGGTTGAGAGAGAGGTGTGTGTGTGTGTGTGAAGGAGAGAGAGAAAGAGAGAGAGAGAGAGAGAGAGAGAGAGAATGGGTATTCGTGCTTGAGAGAGAGAGAGGGAGAGAGAGCACCATTGAGGGAGAGAGGTTGAGAGAGAGGTGTGTGTGTGTGTGTGTGTGTGTGTGTGTGTGTGTGTGTGGTGAGGAGGCCCCTCCTCCCCCCTTTGGCTTCTTTTGTAGTGATAGTAGCCATATTGGCCATCCATTTTTCAAACATATATATTATATCGGTTAATAATTTAAGGGTGAAGCCCCATGGGAAGAAAAAAAGGAAAAAGAAGATGCCAGCAGCTCCGCTAGTGCCCCTCCAAAGCTTGACCACTTCCTTATGGTGAGATTCCCTATTCTCGTGAGAGGTTTTTGCGAAGCTTTGAACCTTCGTGAGTGGGCATTCGTCTGTGAGACACTTGAGAACCTGTCGAGTGTCCCCAAAATTATCTCTACATTGGTTTTCTACCAGGAAAATTTTTACTTATCCGATAGTTTTTTCCACATTCCTTCCTATAATTAAACTGCTCTGAAAGATGAGGACGCGGACTAAAGTTCTGTACCCGGCATACATATCAATTGAAGCATCGTCAAACACTTTTCCTCCAAGAACCCTTGACTCTGCCACCCATATTAGCATTGCATAGTGTCACATACCTTCAAGGTGCAAGACGATATTTTTATTTTATTTTTTATTTTATTTTTTATTTTATTTTTTTTTTGCTCCTAGCTAGTACAGGCGACCACTTTTAGGGGGGTAGTGAAAAGCATGCATCACTGATATTAATGCATCCTTTAGCTTTTGAAATGACTTCTTAGATTAATGAATCTAGTTGAAGGTGGTTATTAAGCCATAACGTGCAGCTACAACAACATTTTATTCTCTAGGTCATTGGAATCCTCTTCTGCTTTCTTATCATTTCAATGTCATCTCCCCTCACTATGGACATAATCTAGAAATGAATTATATCATATCCTTCTTCATTGCATAATTTTTAGGAGTGAACTCGGAAACACATACATCCATCATTGCCAATACTTGAGTCCATTCAAATGGCTCAAAATGGCTTAAGAACCTACACTTCATCCTCTACATGTCTATTCAAGATGTAATCTTCTCGTTATAAACTACCATTGTTTGCAGGTCCACACATCCAAAGACGTATTTTTTCATATACACATCATGGAAATTTTGTATCTGCTATATATATGGAGTCAAATTCCTCTATTGGGGTCTTTGACACATCATTGAAAGAATGGTCTTCCAAGTGAATCCATGTAAGAGATCCAACTTGCATTAGGTATATATAATCATATCCATAGCCTTGAATCATCTACTATTGTTGCATAAATGGTGTCCCTAATATAATTTTTTTTGTTGATTTCTTCCCCCAATCCACTATCCAAAGATATGTCAATTGTCATTACCATAGGAATTAACCACAACTCCTTTCAATAATCCCATTGGTCTTGCAACATGCCTATCATAGGGCTAAGTTTCATCCTCTTTTTTTGTAATGCGGTTTGCCCCATGATTCCCATACATATTTGGTAGCTATGGAAAATATTGCTCCATTGTTTAGAGGTTTGATTTCAACATTTTCTATAGGTAAAGTGAATGATCGTCTTTGCCCTCCCAATAGTCTCCTACCTTGTTCAATGAAATTAATTAGTTTCATCTCTATAATGTGCTCTTGAGTTGAACCCTTGATTTGCTTTTTTTTCTAAGCTCTTGTGCAAATCACTCCATAGGTTTGGTTTAAAGTCTCATCAATTCTCCAAGTGTTAACATTAGATTGGTAACACTATACTTTTATGTCTTTGGACACTTTTGCAATGATGGAAACAATTACTCTTCCATTTTATTTGTGAAAGTGTTGTTTGTGCTTCATACTACATCATGCACCATTTCAACGTATATATTGTTCGATAGATATATTTTGTTTAAAAATTAAGTCAATCCCTTCACTATCATCAATATATATGCTTTTCTTGATGAGGCTCAAGTAAGTGTGTGTGTGTGTGTGTGTGTGTGTAAGTGTGCGCATTGTCGTGCCACATTGTGTGCACAAGGAGAAAATGGCAAGAAGAATTCACTATTTTCAATCCAAATAGTTTCCAAGAACATGGGTTTATAATATTTTTTAAGCAAAGGTGGTGTAATATATGAAGCGTGACCCATCGGATTTCTCCCAAGAAATAATATAGTAGCATTGTAAAATTCATTCACTTGAGAGTCTATTGAGGCATCATGTAGCAAGTGTAATGCATCCCATCTCCTAAACCACTTCTTTATGTCTTGCATCCATCTCGTGCTCACAAGTCTTGCTTTATGCATCTTTGGATCTTGCTTCCCATGTAATTGTCTGACATTGATGCAAGGGTTTTTTATGCATCTTTATCATGTACTCCACAAGCCTCCCCATGCGTATAACCCCAATTTGGAAGAGATCAAGAAGGTGTATACAGTGTTTGTGTCTTAACTTGGAGAAATTTTGCAAGAAAGCGCTTTTTGACATTCTCAAACTATTTGCAAGCAAACTTTGAGAAGCTCTCGCCCGGCATTTCAACTCCATAATGAAGAATATACACATGTTCTCAAGGTCTCAACATTTCAACTCCATAATGAAGAATATCCACATGTTCTCCAATACATAGTATGTTCTCTTCCTAGTTTCCAAACATCTCCAATACATAGTACATTCATGCCACTTGTGATTGGTTGAAACCTCAAGGAAAAGGTAGCTAAATCTCTCAACCTTTTCAAGTGTCTCGTTGTAGTAAAAAAATCATGACCTCCTTATCGTTGGTTTTTCCAAGAATAACCATGGTTTTGGATTCATTTACAAACAATCAACCCACTATGCAAGAAAAAGCTATCGAGGACAACCATAAGCATTTGTGCATCCTCTAAAGTATGTGCTAGAATCACTACATCATTCGCATACAACAAAATCATGATTAGCACATTGCAAATAGTAACCTCTTCAATGTCTTATTGATGTATAAACTAAAGTACGTTTGTTTGAATTGATCAATGCATAGCCCAAAGAGAGCAACAACCGACATCATTGTTCAACCCCAGTTGTGTTTGCAAACAATTCTATAAATTCCTCTTCCCATGCACATATGACATATTAGCTTTTCATATATGCGAGAAACCGCAAGAAAAAACTCAAACTCACTAGATACTTGGAGTTCTTCTCCATATATTGTTGCTTATAGTCATTACAAAGGTTTTCTTGAAGTCCACAAAGCAATAACACAATCATTAACCTTTGAGCCGGGTTTCTTCTATGAGAACACAAAGAGTGTCAAGATGAGCAATGTTGCTAAGATGTCCACAAAATCATGCCTGCCCTTTTGCATGCTTGCCATTCTATTTAGCCCATTCGCTTAATTTTATCTCCATTATGCACCCACATAACTTTGCCACAAGTTACCCAAGCATTATAGTTTGATAGTTATTTACATTCTTTACATTCCCTCTTTTATGAAAAGGCATGACCCAATTAGTGATCCAATCACAAGGCATACCATATTGAAGTGAAAAGTTGAACATATCACACATCCAAACAATGTAATGCCCCTCCTACCTATTTAATCATTTTCGTCTTGAAACTTTTAAGATCTCCCACTTTGCTAGTGGCCAACTCTTTAAGTCTCCTGCATGCATCTTCAATACTAAAAAAAGAGAGAATACATGGGTGTGAACTATAATAGTTGTTGACATTTTTGGGGAATTTTTGACATGCTTTATGTCAAAGCATTATTCATCACAAGAACAAATAACTTTCTTGAAAGCTTCTTATTTAGTTTCCAATGGTACAAGATGTTGGAGCTTTGTCAACCATAACTTTTTCTCAACCATTTCAATGTATATCTATGCTTGTTTGATACCAATACAAGAGACAAGTTTCCTTTACTTTGATTGAGATTTTCAAACTAAATTGATTCTCCAAATCTAAGGTCTATACATGAGGCATTCTGATTTGATTATGAGCTTGATTGGCCAAGTTAAAATATATCTTACTATCTCTCCCCCATTGTTTATCATACAAATTTTTGCATTTCATGAAGAAGAGTACCTACTAGCTTGCGGAGCTTCTAGAGGTAGTGAAAAGCTAAGTCTTATGTAGGTAAAGGCAAGCAAATGCCTTCTCCATATTAGTGCTACCTCAAAACTTCTCCAACTCACTGCTGTGATGGAGGAATTGTTATCTCAAGACATGAAATACTCTCTCTCTCTCTCTCTCTCTCTCTCTCTCTCTCTCTCTCTCTCTCTCTCTCTCTCTCTCTCTCTCTCTGTGGATTTTTCTTTGTCTATCATTTTGCCAAAGGGATGCTAGAGTATATTTGCAATACTCCCATAAGTTTTCCTTCATGCCTTCCAAATGTGCTATGTCATCTTGGTGGAAATTTGACCAAAAATATACGTACGAGACATGTGACAAAAATGATGTGACATGTGAGATGTATTTATTGACCACTATTTTCTTTTAGTAAGTACACACGGGTGACGATTTAATTTGGTAGTGGGTCGTGCATAACATTAACGGCCAAATAAATCATTGTAGCTCATGATGTGTGTGTGTGTGTGTGTGTGTGTGTGTGTGTGTGTGTGTGTGTGTGTGTGTGTGTGTGTGTGTGTGTGTGTGTGTGTGTGTGTGTGTCAGAGAGAGAGAGAGAGTAACAAATAAGACAGATCTCCCATGGAGGAAGACATTGGAAAAGGAAGCCATGGTCAACTTAGAAAAATGTATATATTTTTATTGTCTTTTGATCTTTTATGTATATGGTCTATATTCCTGCAACATGCATGGATGTATTTACATGTAAAGGATGCTTCCCCATGCTTTGTAGGAGGAGAGAAAATAAGTACTTTTATTGTGTATATACTTAGTGTTTATATATAATCTATATTCCTACAATGCACATGGATGTATCAACATGTAAAGGAGGATGCTTCCCTGCAGACCATAGGAGGAGATTATTTTTTTTCTTTTTATGGTATGTACTTTGTGTGTGTGTGTGTGTGTGTGTGTGTGTGTGTGTGAGATAAATATGTAAGTATATGTTTTTTTAATTTCTAAATCATACATTTTTCAATGAACCTAGTTTTTTCTAAGCCAATATTGATTGATATGCTTTTATCATATGTTTGGTAGGATTAAGAGCCAATAGAAGGAAGATGCAAAAAAAAGACCCAAAGTGTGTGTTGGGGTACCAACACCCAGAAAAAGGTCCTCTTCAATTGTTAAAAGATTCAATCAAGAGAAATGTTGAATTCATTGACCACCAGAGGAATAATAGCATGAGGACAAGGACAACAATGAAGTGGCATAGATTGAGGAGACCATTAATCTATCCATTGTGAAGTATGATCCTCCAAAGTGCAGTGTGAAAATTTAGGAGCTCAATGTAGTTGAGTGTTCACACGCTGAGGTTGTTCTTGCCATGCCACAACTAATTGATGTGTTGATTTGAGTCTAGATAAATTAAATGAGTGTTATACACAAAACTGAATAATTGACTTAGGTGCCATTTTTCATGTTACTCTGTATAGGGAGTGGTTCTTCAATTATGCTCCCACACATGGTTTGGTCAAGCATGGTGAGTCCTATCAACTTGAGATTTGTACCATTGGAGATGTGAAACTATGTTTGCATAATGGCGATGAGTTTCTTCTTCTAGGTGTTGAACATGTGCCAAAGTTAACTGTTGGTCAGCTTGATGACTTGGGCTATACTATTGTCTATGGAAATGGATCTTGAATGATTTGCAAAGGCAACTTGGTTATCTTAAAAGGCCAAAAGTGTGGCATTATATTCTTCATATATCTCTTTAGTGAAAGAGAATTCTATCTATCTTTGTGAGATGCCAACTACTGAGTTTAGTGGCATAGTTGGTTTGGTCATATGAGTCAGAAAAGAATGAAACAACTTTAGCATTTGGCTACTTACCTGTGTTAAATTATTCTAATTTTAATTTGTGTGAGCATTGTATATATGGCAAGCAAACTAAGCTTACTTCTTGGCCATTGAATAAAGTGCTAGCAACCCTCTAGACTTAGTCCACTGTGATCTATGTGGATCTATGCCGCATAAATCTGTAGGGGGGACACTATATCCTTTAACATTCATAGATGCCTCTACTAGGAAGGTGTGATCTAACTCTTGAAGTGGGAAGAAAAAATCTTTGCTACCTGGGTTTCATCAACGTGACCTTCCCATTAACTTGCAAAAACAGTCCCAACCAGTAAGCTCGTCGTGCTTTTTACATGGCCCGTCGGGTTATGTAAAAATCTTGGCGAGCCCATCAGGGTATGTAAAAACCATAGCGGGGTATTTTGAATAAAACAAAAAGTTGTCATTTTCAGTATTTTGACTAGGCAGATCCCTAAGCAGCGTATCCTAAGCAGCGTATCCTTGTGCCATGTACATTCAATTCTCCTTGTGAACTGACCGAAGGTTACTAAGGCAGGTCCTGATACTGGGTTGAATGTGATTTTTAATATGGTAACCACATTGTAAATGATTAAAAACCTTGGCATAAGACAAAGGTATGATGGTAAACAAATTGGGTCTCTTTAGGGTCATGCTCATTGTAACAAATCCACAAGTCTGTAAAGGGGTTAACATTGGTTTTAGAAGATGATTTTATACCAAAAATGAGTCTTTACTCAGGGATTATATGTCCTGTACTAGTGTACCAGGTATATAAAGCTCCTTAAATTCTTGCATCTCACACCTTCATAGGTTTTATTTGATGTATGTTGTTTGTGACTACACAATATGAGAGCTACCACCCTTCATTGGGTAAAAACAGTTCTTATATGGTTAATCAAATGTATGAGGGGATACAATCCTTGATTAGATAAAAGTATTCCTCAAGAGTGTAATTGCATTGAAGATTTCATAGTTTTGTTTTATGCTTAATGTTGGATATTAGATAAGAGTAGTCCTCAAGAGTGTAATTGCATTGAAGATTTCATAGTTTTGTTTAATGCTTAATGTTGGATAGAGAGTGCATTATGCACTGTGAAATATTGTCGGTGCATGAGATTGAAGTCATACATATTTTTGTTTGTGTATTGCAAATAAGTAACATCGTTACCATGCATGAATTGATTATCCTTTATTGCATGTGTTAACTATCGAGAGATTAATAAAATTTATCACGCCTAAACAAAGACAGTGTGATTTTTACAAATGTTAATTCTTATTTATAAATCGCACAATGTGTAAATTTGATATCTCTCATAATGAAATTCTTATTTTTTATATATATTGAAATGTAGAAAATTGTTTTATGTAGTTCTTACGCCTTTAGCTATAATTGCATTCAATGGAAGAAAATATTGGCACAAGTAATACACAGTTAGGAAAGGAAAAAAAAGCCCCGACAAAGAGTGGGAGTTTGCAAACAACATATGTGGTCGATATATAGAGTGGCAATGTAAACTATACTTGGTCACAAAACTAGGTGGGGTTCCACATATTAGAGAGCATTTTTTGGGTGGCCGAGTACAAGAGCTACAGAAAAACTTTCTTATGTTGCCCACGACCACATATGATGAAAACTTTCCGAACGTAAGGGAAACACAAGTCTTGTGTTGAAAATGTCGCATTTGTGGCCTCTTCAAGATGAAGCTTGCAAGATTCCCAAAGCAATGTTGAGGCTGCAGTCAGGAACTCAAGCATTGTGTGGGATGTCCCTCTTGTTTGGTCTCCGGCCTTTGAAGATGATGCTCACACGCCACCCCCTACATGGTGTATGCTACCAGTAGTCTTATGAATAGGAATAGCAATATGAGAGAATGAGAGAGAGAGAGAGAGAGAGAGAGAGAGAGAGAGAGAGAAATTCCATTATCGTCCTCGGAGGTCAAATATGACCTATGGGACCAAGAAAATGTGTTCAATAGAGGCTCCTCTATCTAAGATGGTACAATGCCTGCAATGACACATATAGATGCGGTGGGGGGAGGAACTAGGGGGGTGATACAACAAAATTGCAACGAAGGTTGCTTATGGGGTAGGGGGGGCTAAGGGGGGAGGAGGGGGATGCTAGATGGTTTTTTGTGTTTGAAACTCCTCAATGATGGCTCTACCACCACGATAGACGACGTACTTACCTGCGGCCCGTGCATCTCGTGCCTTCTGCATCTCTTGGTTAGAGCCTCGCTAATCCATATGGTTGTGCCCTTGAGAAGTAGGAAAATCATCATTCTAGGAGGAGGGCAAGCCACCGATGCGTACGGTCAATGTAAGGCCTTCCCGACAACAATGCTCTTGTAGGCACTCCTCCACTTTGAAGGGGATGGTGGCAGCATTTGCTTGGATTTGGGTGGCTAATGAAGCAAAATTCTGGGTGAATGTGTGCTCTACTTCTTTGGCCTTTGCTAGGATGCGGTCAGTGTCCGCTAGCTTCTGACATTCGAGCGATTCGAGGCGTGCTTCAAGGACAATTAGACGCGTTTTGAGTTTGTCATTCTCGTTCTTCCGACTCCTTGACTTGGGCTTGGAGGTGGTCAAGCGGGTCTACTGTGCGCGTCTGTCGCACATGTCAATGCAAGGAACTTGCCAATACACTGTGTGCGAGCCACAAATGGCCACAAGCACGCAACTAGCCTAAACTATTAAGCTCAAAGATGGCGATGGTGTGTCACTCACCGCTCTACGCTTGTTGTCGTGGAGGATTCCTCGCCGCAAAGAAGAAGGAGCCGCTGCTGCATCGTGCTCAACCGCTTCGTCGTTGCCGTGCCGTCGTTGCAATGCTCGATCACACACACACTCTCTCTCTCTCTCTCATGCATACACACACACACACAAGGAGATGAAGAAGAAGAAGATGGAGATGGAGCAAGAGCACTCTTCAATTGCACAAATGAAATAATAAGTGAATTTTAGGTTTAGTTGACTTTTATATGAGCTCGCCCCATTTACACTTGGGTGCCCATGCTTAGCCAACTAATCCCTTGAATGTTCCAGTTAGAGTGCACCTCTCATCGACGATCACTCTTACCCTTTTCTTATTGGACCGACAAGCCCGGTACCTGACTCTACCAAATAAATAATACGGCGTCCGTCGTAGGTGATAGGAATGTGCATGAGGGTTAACATGCCCCCCTTCCTGATGTAGATTCCATCCTCAGAAGCTATTGAGTTGAAGCTCGTTCATTGATGTGGAAGAGCATTTGAGATGAATGTCCTTAGCCTTCTTCAGCCACTACAAAATCAAACAACGTTGGCACAGTAATTGCATTCTCATATACCAAAAAGCATATGCAATTTTAGGCAGACAAATTGATTGGTAGCAGAATTTTAAACCATTTGTCAGCAATAAACATCAAATTGTAATATAATCAGATGCATAAACAGTTATGAAGGTCAAAAACTAAACAAGTCTAGGGTCGCTAATTCAACGGTCGAAAGGCACTAGAGGTCAACTATTAATACCATGGGCAAGCTTCTCAATTTTCTCCGGTCAATTAAGTTGTTTAATCGCGAGAGCCAAGTATTTCATGTCCGAGGGCTGACTAGAGACTATACCTAGAAGACCTTATAGTTAAGCTACGATAAAAGAAATTGCTCATGAAATCATCGCCTGACTTATTTCCTTTTCTTTGACCCCCCAAGGTCTTTTCACATTGTTTCAATTTTGATGTGTGTGCTTATTTTGTATGCCTTTGGTTTTTTGCTTTTCAAGGAAAAGCGCCCACATTGGGAACCTCTAGGGCTCTAATACCATAGGCGATACATGTGAGTGAAGTACCAAATCAAGCTGAGATTTCTCTTCCAGCTTACGATTTTACATTGTGGCACTCTAATTTTTTTGTATGTACGTTTTCAACATTTTAATTTTGTAACTTTGGGGGGCCATATAACACTGTTGCCCTTCCCAGGCTCATCACATTAGTAAACTCCCTTTATAATACTTAAGCTAAAGGTCAATAGGGACTAAGCCCACTAGAAAGCCTTAGTACATTTCTCACAATATTGCCTAAATCGGATTAAGAACCTAAGTAACCATTGATTATTAGGAAGGCATTCCCCATGGAATTAAGAGAAGATCTCTAATGCCTAGCTTGGTCAAACTAGCTTAGTCGCACTGCTTGATTTTTAAACCTAGACAAGTGATTATGACAAAAAATTACATTGAATTTAATGTTTGGTAGTAAGAAAATGCGCTGAATATATGCTACCAATCACAATTAAAGCAGACAAACATGGATGCAAAAAAGATAAGGGCCAATGCTAATGGACAAGAAACACCTGTTTGTGTTGATGGTTGCGCTTGATTTGAAGTTTGAACGAGAGAAAGATTCCATGAAGGTCCAAATCCTAACAACAGTAACACGTTCCTGTACACACTAGGAAACACAAAGAATACCTCTAGGAGGCACATCACTGGGAAAAGGTACCAACACTTATTGAACACAATTTAAAAACATAAGGAATCCTAACCTAATTATTTGCACTCCCCCCAGAGAGTCAAGGAAATAGGATATTGTAGAGATTGGGGGGAAACCCTAAGGCTAAACCCCTATCCTCGTCATCGAGAAAAACAAAGTCATCATCCGTGAGACCATATGTGCCATCTGTATAATCATGTAAATCTTATTCATCATCAGAGGCACCAATGTTTACTAAGAAGGTCACTAGATGCCTATAGTCATCTTGGTCAAAAGGATAGGCTTGTGCAATGGGAGATACACTCTCTACTAAGTATGGATCAGTGGTGGTCAAGAGACGTATCAGCCATTCTAACTCCTAGAAATTCCTCTCACATGCTAGCGTACATACCAAATCCCATTCACAGGCAAGCACCGGAAAGACCATGTGAAACATTTGTGAAAAGTAAAGAGGGTACCTCTCACCCAAGGCAGGAGTGGATGACTCTAGCGTACTAGCCATATCTGTACACGCAAATAGATGATGGTTAGAGTGTTCTTGTGCATAATGTGTTTTTATGATTTTGTAATATGGCTCTTACTCTTTTACTTTTTTATCTTCTTTTTGTGAGTATAAGGCTTTATATATACATTCCCTAAGATTGGAGATTGAGAGGTCAGGGAGGAAGGTTGAGAGGGAAGCAAGTGAATGATGGATGTCAGCAAACACTCCCCCCTTTCTTGGGTAGATCATACCTTTTGGAATGATGTCGTCACCTTTTGAAACCAATTGTTCCAAGTTGTTATGGGTGAAGGCTTTAACCAATAGTTTTCAACACCCTATGCGTTTCATCTAGTTACAAGGGTGGTAAGGTACTCTCCCATGATTTTATTTGCAACGTTGTTGTAGGTGGTGAACTTACAACGGGAGGTGCAAACTCTTTCTTGCTTGTATGGATATGTACAATGGTAGGTAGAGGTTGTGTCGAAGCTTCTATTTCCATATAGGAATTACATGAAGAGCAAGAAGATTCATTTGACTTCCCTGTTCTTGACCTAGGTGGAACAAATCGTTCTTTCTTTGGTACCCAAACTAGCTCTGGAGCAGGTGTGTAGCACTCCGTGATTTTTTCCTTTCCGCGATCTTAAATTTGTTTTGGAGCCACAGGATTGAGCTCACATGGGTCAGGTAACAAGTAAGAACACAATCTACGTTTTGGCACCCAGATTTGATCATTTCCTTAATAGTAGCCTTGGGCTTCCAATAGTCGTTTAGGAATCCGCCGCCACGTTTCCTTACATTTCTTAGAGCGAGTGGGACGTTTCTTACAAGGCTTCTATTTTTTAGCACTAGCTATGGTCGCTAAAGAAGCTTTAGGGACCCACTTGTATGTTTTCTTCGTTATATTAGGATGAGCCATGTTAGAAGCTATATGCATTGCTTGTAGCATATTTAAGTGTACGAGTGGTGGCATTTCATCCCCCTCACGTGTTACCCAGGTCGTCCCCCTATTTTCCCAAGTGTCTATGGTTGCTGCTAAGTGGACCCAATCCACATTGTCTGACTCAGTCATCCCAGGTAGTACATCCATATAAGGAGAATCTTCCCCAACATCAGTGTCCGCTTTACACGTGTAAAAATACTGCAATGGGGTTGAGTGAACTGTGGTGTTAGATCTATGATCAATTATAAACTTGTTTTCTAGAGGATGTGCTCGATCAATTACAAGATCCACTCGAATGACAGAATCATGGAACTGCAAGTAGACATGGTTTTTAGACCAGTCATGCACCATTTTTGCTTCCCTCATGAAAGGACGTCCTAAGATCATCTCAAATGCCATAGTCTGCTTGGAGAAATCCATAACAATGAAGGTAAGTCTTATTTTATGCCCAAAGACCTTGATCTTGAGATCTTCTGGCATCCCAATAGGTTTAACAATAGACCCATTGGCCTTCACTACTATGGTTGTGGTCGCAAGGTGAGGTCTTCCCATAGTTTCCTAGCAATAATTAGTCACAATGCCAACCCCAGCGCCACCATCAAGGATTCCCTTCACAGTTAATCCCTTAGTAGTGATTGGTATGGTCGCATTTGTTACTATATACATGTGGTAGTGATGTGTGTGAACACACTAGGACCGCCGGGGCATTTTTCCCCTCTTCAGGAGGTTTTTTCCCCGTGCGTTGTATATACTCCCATCACTCTAGGGCTATCTATCTTTCCATTGTACACTAAGTAATACACTCTCTATTGTGTGCCTTGAGCTTCCTTCATCTTCTCCAAGCTGTGTGCATTTCTCTGCAACCCTAATTCCAACAATTGGTATCAGAGCAGGTTGCGTCCTCCCGGGCTTAGTCGCCAGCTGCTCCAGCACACGCCTGCTCACTTTCTCCGATTTCAGTGAGCTTTGGCAAGCGTTTGCAGGTCGACAAATACTTTGGGATGGCTCGTAGAGTTCGGTCTGCTCAGATTTTTGATTTGGGCTCATTTCGGCCTCCGTTTCCACTACAGGCAGTACTGCACATGCTATTTCGTTATTTTGTGTAAAAATTCTGTCAGTGCCGTTTTCTGCATAACAGGTGCCTTATAGTCTTCTACGGTTTGTGCTATATCGCATGTGTTGTTCCCGCTTTGTTTCTCCTATTTTTGGGCAGTTTTCACATCAGGTGCAGCATTTACCATGGTTGACAACAACAACACACATGTGTTCAAGATGTTTGTTGCTGAGGACAGGTTGGATGGGGACAACTACCCTATGTGGGCTTATATGATGCAACATGTTCTTGTGTCAAAGGGCGTCTGGAACATTGTGCAGGGCATTGATGTACATCCTGGTTCTAAGGATGTAGGCGATGTTGAGGATGTTGCAGGTCTTGCTGCAAGGATTGTTGCTGTTAGAGTTGTTTTGCCTACGGTAGAACAAGCTCGTTGGGATGTAAAGGATGAGCAGGCTCATGCATTGATTGCGTTGTCTGTGAAGCGCACCATTGTTCCTCACATCCGTTCAGCAAAATCTATAAAACAGGCTTGGGATATTCTAGCAGGTCTTTATGCAAGCCGCAATGAGGCAAAAATTGCTTTGCTACGTAAAGAGCTGGAGTCGAAGATAATGCATGAGGAAGATGATATGGACACTTTCCTTGCTAGTGTCAAGGATATCAATGAGCAACTCATTTCTGCAGGTGAAGTCATTTCAGACAGTTCCCTAGTGCAGACTGTTCTTGATGCCTTACCAGATTCCTACCAAACTTTTGCTAGTACTTGGAGACTGATGACCCAAGGAAATCCTGAAGTTGTCAAGTTTGATGCATTATGCACATTGTTGTTGCAAGAGTCACTTTCTAGAAAAAACAGGACTAGGCAGCGTGCAGTTGAATAGGCTTTTATTGCTTCTCAGAGAAAGGGTGGTAATAGTAATGCAGCCACTTCTTATGGTTCTGGTGCGAGTGGAAAAAAACAGGGTTCCTAGTGCTTTTGCTGGCAGCAATTCATCTGGAAATTCTGGTGATAAGGGCAAAAAGAAGATGCGTTGCCATTATTGTAAAGCTAATGATCACTTGATCAAGTCGTGTCCTAAGTTGAAGGCCAAAGAGGCTAAGAAGAAAGAGGGTGGTTCCACTGCAAATGCTCGTTCCACCACAAATGCAGCCATTGTTGAGTCTTCTGTGCAAGGAGACTGTAATGCTGATGTTGATGCAGAATGGGCTTTTAGCGCAGAGTGCACTTACAATCCTGTTGTCCATGATGCATGCTTGTCAGTTGCTGCAGATTCACATGTGTGGTATTTCGACAGTGGTGCTACAAAGAACATTACCTCACATCGTGAATTGTTACCTCTCTCGAGTCTGTCCCTCATGGGAATTCAGTCACTTGTGCCAACAATGCCTCTTATCCAGTTCAGGGAGTTGGAAAGATTGTGCTTACTGCTGCTAATGGCAGTTCTTTCACACTTGTTGATGCACTTTATGTACCTGGGATCAAGAAGAATCTCTTGTCTGTATCCGCACTTGCTAGACTTGGACTTGTAGTCAAATTTGTGGATGACAGATGTACAGTTCATAATCTCAGTTTTGGTGATGAAATTGTTGCATCTGGCCTTTTGTGCCGTGGGCTGTATAAGCTCACTTTGTATGACAAGTGTGGACAAAATTTTGCAAATGTTGTTGCAGATTCAAGGGCTATTTCAGATGCAAAACTTTGGCATGCACGTTTTGGTCATCTGAATTTTGTCAGTTTGCTGCGTTTGCAGAAATCTGATATGGTTGCTTCTTTGCCGCCTCTTGAAGCACCTGTCAAACATGTTTGTGAAGGCTATATTTTGGGTGAGATGCAACGTCCTAAGTTTCCAAAGGATGGTTCAGTTCGGGCCACATGCAGGTTGCAGCTTGTGCATAGTGATGTTTGTGGGTCCATGCAAACTCCGTCCTTGGGAAATTACCTGTACTTCGTGACTTTCATTGATGATTACTCCAGGCATGCATGGGTATTTCCGCTTAAAGCGAAGTCTGAAGTTTTTATGTGCTTCAAACAATTTTTGGCTATGGCTGAAAATGTCTCGAAATGTACTATGGGCACCCTCTGTTCCGATCGAGGGGGGGAGTATATGTCTCATGAATTTAATGCATTTTTGGCTAGTCGTGGGATAAAACAACAATGTACAGTGCCTTATACACCTCAACAAAATGGTGTTGCTGAGAGGAAACACAGGTCACTGACGAAAATGGCACGATGTATGGTCAAAAGTCAAGCTTTGCCGCATTCTTTTTGGCTAGAGGCCATCATGTGTGCCATTTATGTACTTAACAGGTGTCCTACGAAAGCTTTTCAGTCTATTACTCCATATGAAGCATGGCATGATAGAAAGCATTCTATTGAGCACATGCGTGTTTTTGGCTGTTTGGCATATGCTTTGGTGCCACAAACACAGCGCAGAAAATTGGATGATAAGGCTCTCAAATTTATTTTTGTTGGTTATAGTGCTGAAAGCAAAGGTTACAGGCTGTATCATCCGCAAACAAAATGTATTCTGGTTTCACGGGATATAGTGTTTGTGGAAGATTCTGTTCAGCCCTTGCTCTCATGTACTAGAGACAGTAATGTAAGCTCACAGGACATTTATGATACTTTGTTGCCTCTTTTCAATGGTGGAAATACGAATGTAATTTCCAATGAGGCAAATGTACAACCTACGGGGGTTTTTGAAAATGTTACAGATCAGCCTATTACTGATGCAGATGTACATGATGTACTTGATGAGGAAAGGGCTGAAAATGAGCAGGCTAGAGGTATGCCAAAATGGCTGGTGTACACTTTGCGTGACAGTAAATTGGATGCACCTTTGTCTAGTCGTACTCGTCCCAGCTCTTGCCATGCATCTTATGCATCAGATTGTTATGCTTTGGCTATGTCTAGTTTACATGATGTTGAGGAGCCTCTGTCTTTTGATGAAGCACAGAATTCAAAAAATTGGATGGCTACCATGCAATCAGAATATGATGCACTTATAGAAAATGACACATGGACTTTATGTGATTTGCCTCCTGGAAAAAAGGTCATCGGTACGAAGTGGGTTTACAAGTTGAAACGCAAGCCGGATGGTGAGATCGATCGCCATAAGGCTCAACTTGTTGCAAAGGGTTATGCACAGCAAAAAGGCATTGATTATGAAGAGACTTTTGCTCCCACTTGTCGTATGACTACTGTGCATTTTCTATGTGCATTGGCAGCTCATTTTGGTTGGGATGTACATCAATCAGACATTGTTACTGCTTTCTTGAATGGTGACATATTTGAGGAAGTTTATGTAACACAGCCTCGCGGTTTTGTCATAAAAGGACAAGAGGACAAAGTGTGCAGATGTAAGAAGGCTTTGTATGGGTTGAAGCAATCTCCTCGTGCTTGGTATGAGAAAGCTGACACTCATTTGGTCAAACGAGGCTTTCGTAACAGTCCAACAGAAAGAACATTGTATGTAAAGCGTGAGGATGATGTACTTCTCATTGTGGTTCTTTATGTAGATGATTTGTTGATCACTGGACCAAATGAGAGACATATTGCTAAATTTAAGGCTGATTTGAATGCTACTTTCAAGATGAAAGATTTGGGGCTGTTGCATCATTACTTGGGTATACAGTTTAAGTAGTGTGATGGTGGTATTGCCTTGTGTCAGAAAAGTTACATAGAGACATTGCTATGTAAGTTTGGACTTGAGGATTGCAAACCTATTGCCACTCCCATGGAAACATGTTTGAAGTTGAGTCTACATGATGCTAGCGATCCTGTTGATGTCACTCTTTACCAAACTACTGTTGGCTGCCTCATTTATGTATGCAACACGAGGCCAGATATTCAGTTTGCAGTCTCACAGGTCAGCAGATTCATGCATAGCCCAGGGTCGGATTGGCAGGCTGTCAAGAGGATTTTCCGCTACCTTAGTGGCACTTTACATCTTGGCTTGTTTTATCCCAAGGGGAGATCATTGCCGCCAGACTTACATGCTTTTTCGGACTCAGATTGGGCTGGTTGTTTTGACACGCGAGTGTCCACAAGTGGTTTTTGTTTCATGCTTGGCAGTGCATGTATATCATGGTTGAGCAAGAAGCAACCTACTATGGCCACTTCGAGTTGTGAGGCTGAGTACAGGGCAGTCTTCACAGCTACGATTGAGTGTGTATGGCTCAAACGCCTTATGGCTGATTTGGGTGTTGGATAGGACACTGCCAACACTATCTACACTGACAGTCAGAGCGCATTGGCAGTTGCAAGGAACCCAATTTTTCATGCTCGCACAAAGCACATTGAGGTGCATTACCACTATGTCAGGGAGAGGCTCTCAGCAGGAGAGATCAGCTTGGCTTATGTGCCAACACAGGACAACCTTGCAGATCTTTTCACAAAGGCATTGTCTCGTGAGAAGCTTGAAGCTTTCCGCAAAGCTTTGGGCTTACTCCCCTTTGTGGACTGATCATGTCCTCAAGGCATGGCACTTCCCTTTACTCATGTGCCAGCTCTCGTTCACCGCATCACTCCAGGGGGGATTTGTTACCATATACATGTGGTAGTGATGTATGTGAACACACTAGGACTGCCAGGGCATTTTTCCCCTCTTTAGGAGGTTTTTTCCCCCGTGCATTGTATATACGCCCATCACTCTAGGGCTATCTATCTTTCCATTGCACACTAAGTAATACACTCTCTATTGTGTGCCTTGAGCTTCCTTCGTCTTCTCCAAGCTGTGTGCGTTTCTCTGTAACCCTAACTCCAACAGCATTGAATTCATCACCCTCAAAGTGTTGTTCCAACTTGTTAACAGATATTTCTATAACAAGGTTCTCATCTAGGATGGGTTGTGGATCTAAGTGTTCCTGCTCTATTGGCATCTCCCTAGCTCCATCCATATGTGCAAATTGTGGTAGCCCAAACTTTAGTTCTCCATTGAGGAAGGCTCAAAGAGCTGAGACTAGCTCATGGTCTTTATATAATTTGGACATGATGGTGGTTCTAACTTCTGAAGACATGAAATCCATCAATTTAGCAATGTTTAACGACACCTTTTGGGCTTCAGTCCCTTGACGTGGGGAAGATGGGATCTCTAGTTCTTTGATAGGATCAGGTAGTCCCTCTGTAAACATTCTTTCCATCAAGAAGTGAGTACGCCCACTTTCCCATGACTTTAAGTCACTTTCTTCTTGGATGACACTAGGTATGGCTAAGGGTCTATGGACTTGGTGAGGTTGTTGTTGTGTAGGGACCTAATTGGACACTCGGACACATGATGTGGACCTCCACACTCATAGCATTGAAGAGGTGGTCTCTTAGCAGTGTAATTGATATTTTGGCCTCTGGCAGCAAGAGCAGCTACTTGATAGACATGTTTGACTTGTCCCCAATAGTCCTCCATCTTTCTTCAAGCACATCCATCCCATAGGCAATATTAGGATCTATATCTTCCTCATAGCCTTCCAAACAAGCAATAGATGACTCACAACCCACTTGATTCAGAGAAGTAATTCTCGGATGTGGTGGTTGCGGTCCTAGCACTGGAGGTGGTAAGGGTGTTGTTCGAACAACATTTTGGGCCCTAGGGACCATGTGTTGTGCTGTTTGTTCAAGAGGTGGGGCCGGCATCAATGTAAGCACTCGAGGCGTGTCTGTCCATGCTAAGGTTGGTCTATTGGCCATCGCGCGCTTAAATATTATGCAATCCTTAGCTTGATGACCATACCTCCCATAGGCATTGCAGTTCCCATTGAATTTTACTCTAAAAGTAGGGCATTCACTGGTACTATGCAGTCCATAGCATACTAAGCACCATTGTTGCTCCCTTCTTGGATACATATGATTGTTTTGCGAAGCACGATTGTCTCTAAGACTCTCTTGAATAGCCTTGGTGAGATATGTTAAAGTCATCTCAGGTATCTTTGGCTCCTTAGCAATAGGCTTTAGGGTCATTTGCTAATGCCCTGATGCTTGCGAGCTAATAGATATAGGCTCAACAGACACTCTTTCTCCTTGAATCATTAAATTATCCTCCAATTAGATCGCATTGGTGGTGGCTGCTTCCCAAGTGGTGATACCTCTAATGACCAGGCTATTGTAGATATCCTCATGTCGTAATCCCCTAATGAATCTATCAAGCAATTGATTATTATTGAAGCGTTCATTTGGATTACAATGAGAATTCAAATGCTTCAAGTGACTAATAAAGTCTCTCACCAACTCTCCTTCCTCTCGTTGGTCTTTCTGGAGCTAAGAGGCTACACCCCAAAGCACTCCCTCTCGTATGTATTCTTTCAAGAACAGTCTCCCAAGAGTAGGGTAAATCGTTTTTTCTTCCACCCTTAGGGTTCTATACCAATCCCCTGCCTTTCCACTTAAGGTTAGGCTTAAAGCATGACTCTTATGCAGGTCATTGTGTTCTCCTAGAGAATCACATATTTGTTCAAACACTTTGATATGCTTTCTCACATCCCCGTCTCCACTAAATTTTTGTGTGAGCTTGGCTATTTGTATTGCCTTACTTCTAGGCTCTCTATCAGGCGTGTTACGCATATTCTCAGCAATAGATCGACCAATAGCTTGAGCAAATGTTGCCAACTCACCTAAGTGAGGAGGCACCGTGGGTGAAGGCGCTCCAGAGACTACATGTGGAGTAGGTATTGGCATTGGGCTTGGCGCATAGGAAGCCCTTGGGTTCCACATTGGGTACGATGTTGTGCCATGTGGTGGCCCAAAGTTCATATGTGTGGCCCTAGGCATAGCAGACGTCGGATGTGGCATGCTAAGGCTAGTCGGTATAGTCCCATGAAAATAAGAACTTGGGTGTTGTGGTTGTGGAGCATAGGTTGTTGAAACAATGGGAGGGGTAGGGACTACATGAGTACGAGGACCCATGGGTGTATATGATTGGTACAGACTTGTAGATACTGTTGCAGGCATTGAGCTACCATGTAGCGGTGCTTTATTAACAAATGAGGTCCATGGCGTGTTTCTCGGCATGCCCATCATTGGGGTAGGCATGGTAGCCATAGTGTCATCAAGGAAAAGATGAGCTAGACTTGGAAAGGTAAAGCTATTACTTGTGGGCTCATATTGCACTGAGACCCCTGGCGAAACAACATATGGAGGCTCCATTGGACTTACCAAGGGAGTCTCCATTTGCGATAAGGTCGGTTGTTTAGCCTTTCTTGTATCCAAGAATCTCATGAGACCCGTTGAAGGCATGTTGATCCCCTTGTTCTATCTCTCGAACTCAATGACCCTATAGATGACCTCACAAACTCTTTGTTGTTGATCCTCCACAATAGTAGCACCCATTGTGGATTGTAGGACATCAAACCAACCCATGTGATAGGTGTGACCTGTGTATAGGTCGGTTAGAGTTTTCGTTTGTAGTTCGTACTCCCAATTCTCATTTAAGAACGCTCCATTTAGGATTGAGGTGCTAGGGGTGTCCTTTGAGCTAGATGCAATGTTGCTTTCTAGGGGTTGGCCCTTAGCGGTTGCTAAGTCAAGAGCACTCGATTACTCTCCTAGCAAGGATATTGACATAGGGACTTTTGCTTTTAACTCTCTTCTTTGCTCCACCTTGCGTAAGCTCTCGATTTTCTTTTCCCTAGCCGCAATGATATATCGCTCAACCTCTTGCACTTCGGCAAGGCTTCTACCATCGGGTAATATGACCTTGGAGGGGAATAGCTCTGAAGAGTCAGGGGGTGCAGGGAATGAAGTATTCACATGTACACTCTCTAAGGGTATAGGGTCTATGTTGGTCATGAATGGCAAATTTACTTCCCCACCCCCCTCATTTACATCATTAGCTCCATATTCGGAGCGAGTGGGTCTACTAAAGGTTTCCTTCAAGCGGCTAAGCACGCTCGGTCCGGACTGTGGGCCCATGGCATGCATGTCTTAGCTTGAGCTATTGGGATTAGGCATTGGGAAACCCTCCATGATGTCGTAGTCAGAGGAAGAGTCACTAGCCGCTATGTTTGGGTCTTGGTTTGTACTACCTTGGGTCCCCGCCAAGGGCCCCGAACCTAAGGTAGGCGGATAATGAGAACTCGCGTAAGTCGAAATTCTCTCTAGTTGCTCCATCTCTAGCACACGACCACAGCACAGATGCATGTGCCTTTGGCACCCTACAAGCGTCGGCGAATAACCTCGAAGGTTAACTGCTTACTTTTTTAGGCGTCCGTTTTCACTCGTTTTTTGATATTTTTAAATGTTTTTTAATGATCTTTTTTTAATTAAAGTGGGTGATAGCTCGAAATGAGCGTATCACTCAGAGGGTTGCAGTGTGCTTTACATCACAACGTTCGGTTACCCGAAGCTGCGTTGGTCCTCAAAAAACTAGATTTTTAGCTACGTGTGAGGCTAAAATACGTAATTTTAAAGGGCGACTGAGGCCTGAGCTTGAGCCTGGGCTTGGGCTTGGGTCTGGGCGATATTCTCGATCTCGGTCCTATTTTTATTTTTTATTTTTTATTTTTGGGATAAGGTCGTCGCGGCTGCGCTGTGCGCGCGAGCACACACACACTCTACCTACCTACTTACAACTAATATACCCACTGTTACACACTAACACACTTCATTAGCTCTAACATATCTACTTCCTACTTACTGTACTTTACACAGAACTAACATTATGGATCTACAACCTTAATACTAACACCTTATCACAGAGAAAACACAGTACCTTTCAAAACCTCATTAACAAAGAAATACACAGTAGCAAAACAAACTCCTTCTTCTCAACACACACACCTTCCTTCCCTACCTTTCCTACAATTGAAATTGCACCACAAAGAAGCACAGAGTGCCATTCAAGCTTAGTGTATGGCATTCCCCGGCAACGGCGCCAAAAATGTGCGTGTTTGTCGCACGTGTCAATGCAAGGAACTTGCCAATACACTGTGTGCGAGCCACAAATGGCCCCAAGCACGCAACTAGCCTAAACTAGTAAGCTCAAAGATGGCGATGGTGTGTCACTCACCGCTCTACGCTTGCTGTCATGGAGGATTCCTCGCTGCGAAGAAGAAGGAGCCGCTGCTGCGCCGTGCTCAACCGCTTCATGGCCGCCGTGGCGTCGTCGAATGCTCGATCGCACACGCACTCGCTCTCTCTCTCACACACACATACACACACACACACACAAGGAGATGAAGAAGAAGAAGATGGAGATGGAGCCAGAGCACTCTTCAATTGCACAAATGAAAGAATAAGTGAATTTTAGGTTTAGTTGACATTTATATGAGCTCGCCCCATTCACACTTGGGCGCCCATGCTTAGCCAACTAATCCCTTGAATGTTCCAGTTAGAGTGCGCCTCTCATCGGCGATCACTCTTACCCTTTTCCTATTGGACCGACAAGCCCGGTACCTGACTCTACCAAATAAATAATACGGCATCCGTTGTAGGTGATAGGAATGTGCGTGATGAAGGAGTACGAGCGGAAGTGCGACGCGAGAGAGAGTGCGAGAAGAAGAGCACGACGATATGGTGAACTCGCTCTACTGTAATGTGTAGAGCATAGTGAGTTCTTATCAGGTTTTTACAAAAGAATATGTGTACATACCTGGCGGCCCGCCCACTTACCTGGGCGACCACATTGGGCTTTATACCCCAACAACCTCCCACTTAAAGTCCAATGTGGTACTTTAAGTGTGAGAGAAGCTACTATACAAGCTAATATAGAAGAGATGTAGAGAAGTGATGTACTACCCTACACCTAACTGCTTGCGAAAATGCGCAAAGCTCTCTGAGGGAAGTCCTTTTGTAAGTAGATCAGCAGGATTTTCTGTGGTGTGAACTTTGACAAGCTGAAGTTGCTTATCCTCGAGCATTTCCCTGATGAAATGATACTTCACATCCACATGCTTTGTCTTTGAGTGATAAACTGGATTGCGAGCCAATTGTATAGCACTTTGACTATCACAATATAACACAGGCATCTCTTCTTTGATTCCCAAATCTGTTACTAGTCGATTAAGCCAAATTGATTCTTTGCATGCCTCTGATGCTGCAACATATTCAGCCTCTGTAGTAGACTGAGTAACACAATCTTGTAATCTAGAACGCCATGATACTGCTCCACCAACCAATGTGAAAACATACCCTGACGTAGACCTTCGGTTGTCTAAGTCACCTGCATAATCTGAGTCTGTAAAACCCTTTACACTTAGCTCCTAACTCCCATAGCATATACGCATACTCTTTGTAGCTTTCAGGTATCTCAATATTCCTTTCACTGCCTCCCAATGTTTCTTGCCTGGGTTTGACATGTATCGACTTACTACTCCCACTGCAAATGCAATGTCTGGGCGAGTAGAAACAATTGCATACATCAAACTACCCACTGCAGACGCATATGGAATCTTATCCATTTCAGCCTGTTCTTTCTCAGACACAGGACAATCTTGTTTGCTAAGTTTCACATATGGTGGTAGTGGAACACTCAGTGCCTTTCCCTTCTCCATATTGAAATGTTGCAAAACCTTGTCAATATACTCTATTTGAGATAACCAAATCAACTTCTTTGATCTGTCTCTCTCAATGCGCATACCAAGTATATGACTTGCCTCACCCATGTCTTTCATGTCAAACGATTTTGCCATCTTTGACTTCAAAGCTGAAATTTCTTCAAAGTGCTTGCCAACAATCAACATGTCATCCACATACAAAATAAGGATCAGCCAACTACCATCCTTAGCCTTCTTTGTATATAGACAGTGATCGAACTCACTACGTTTGTAGCCTTGAGAAAGCATAAACTTGTGGAATTTATGGTACCATGCCCTCGGTGATTGTTTTAAGCCATAAAGACTCTTTAACAACTGGCATACCCAATCTTCCTTGCCTTTCTCAACAAACCCTTCTGGCTGCTGCATGTAAATTTCCACATCTAAATCACCATGCAAGAACGCTGTCTTGACATCCATTTGGTGCAACACCAAATCTAATATGGCAACCAATGCAAGAAAGCATCTCAATGTAGTCATCTTGACCACCGGAGAGAAGACTTCATCAAAGTCAATGCCTTGTTCTTGCTTAAAGCCCTTGGCAACAAGCCTTGCTTTGTACTTTGGCTGACTATCATGAGCGGTGATCTTATACCTGTAAACCCATTTACAAGGTAGAGCCTTTTTGCCCTGTGGTAATTTAACTAGCTTCCATGTCTTGTTTTTATGCAGAGCTGTCATCTCTGACTGCATGGCCAATTGCCAATTCCCGGAGTCCTTCATTTGCACTGCTTCCTTGTAACATGAAGGCTCATTGCAATCAGTCAACATGACATAGTTCATAGATGGAACAAACCTATCAGGAGGTCGCGTGATACGTCCAGATCTACGCACAATAGGTGGCTCAGGCTCATCCACAACCTGTGGTTCCACTCTATCCTGTCCTTGCTCCTCTTGAGCCCTGACATTTTGTCTTGCACGTGCAGGTCCATCTTCTTGGAAGACAACTCTTCTAATCTCCTCAACCCTCTCTGGTTTAGAATGATATTTGGATTCATTAAACTGAACATCATTGCTGCGGACAACCTTTCTGGATTCGGGATCCCAAAGTCTGTACCCCATCTCACCAGAATTACCATAGCCTAGAAAGATGCACTTTCTACTCTTTGGCTCAAGTTTGTTCCTAAATTCCTTTGGAACGTGAGTATATGCCTCACAGCCAAAGACTCTGAGATGCTTGTATGAGGGCATTTTGCCTGACCATACCATCTCTGGCACTGAATCCTTCTGCAAAACCTTGCTAGGAGATCTATTTACAAGATGAACAGCTGTTGATACAGCTTCAGCCCAAAACCCATTTGGCAGCTGTGCATTAGACAACATACTTCTGACCTTCTCTTGTATGGTCATATTCATCCTCTCAGCAACACCATTTTGAGGAGGATTGTAAGGAGCAGTAAGTTCACGTTTTATACCTTTTGACTCACAAAAGTCCTGAAAGGCCTTTGAAACATACTCTCCACCATTGTCAGTGCGTAAGCATTTAAGCTTCTTGCCACTCTGATTCTCCACAAGTGTCAGAAACGTTTTGAAAACACTAAACGCTTCATCCTTGTGCTTGAGAAAGTAAACCCATACTTTCCTAGAGTAATCATCTATAAATGTCATAAAGTAAGAAGCTCCCCCTAGAGATAGGTTAAGCATAGGTCCACACAAATCACTATGAACAAGTGCCAACTGTGTATCTCTTCTACTGCTTCTATGCTTATGTGGCTGCTGTGTTTGCTTACCATACAGACAATGTTCACAGAATTCAAAATCATTAAATGAAAAGCCAGGTAAATAACCAGAACGAGACAAGATTTCCATTTCCTTCTTGGACATATGTCCTAACCGGCTATGCCACAAAGAAACGTTCGACTGCTCGGTTACATTGATTACATTTTTAGAGACATTTGATACATAGATCATGTAAAGTCCTCCAGACTTTACTCCATGTGCTACTATCATAGAACCCTTGGATATCTTCCACATGTTCTGTCCAAAAGTGGTGACGTAGCCAACATCATCAAGTAAACCTGTGCTGATCAAGCTCTTTGTAATTGCGGGAACATGTCTCACATTCTTCAGCGTGAAAGAAGAGCCATTCTGAAACTTCAATTGTAAATCTCCAACACCTAAGATCTCACATGTCTGCCCATTGCCTAGCCGAACATGATCTTTAGTGGTCACATAAGAGGTAAACCACTCCTTGTTTGGAGACACATGAAGTGATGCCCCTGAGTCTATAATCCAGTCACTCAGTGCATTTCCATCAGATGCTGTAAGAAGAGTTGAGTCCATTGTATTCTTCAAGAAGTAGATGTCTCCTGACACTAGACTGTCATCCTCTGCAACAGTGTTTGTCACATTTATTTCTTGAATCTTCACTGAGGACTTGTTCTTCTCACCATGGTCTTCAGCTTTCTCTTTGCCTTTTTCTGCTTTCCATTCTCTGCAGTCTCTTTTGATGTGACCCTTCTTGCCACAATGGTAGCATTCTATGTCACTCTTGCCTTTAGCACTGCGGGACTTGCTACGAGACTGATTCCTCTTTCCACCTTTGTACTTTTCTTTGGTCCTTCCCCTGACAACTAAGGTTGTTCCTTTGCCTTTGTCCATTGTCTTTCTATTGGTTTCTTCAATAAGCAGACTTCCTTCTACACCTGCTATGTTCAAACCATCTGGAGGTGCAGAATTACTCAAAGCTGTGCGAAAAGTGTCCCAACTTTCCGGCAATGTGATCAACAGGAACATAGCTCTAACAGGTTCATCAAACTTGACACCTTGAGCTGACAACTAGATTGTGTTGAATTCATTCAGATGATTGGACATAGGTGTCCCTTCTTTCATCTTCAAGTCAATAAGCTTCTTAAGCCAGTATACCTGTGAAGCTGCACTCTGCTTCTCATAAAGATCACTCAGCTTTAACCATGCTTGATAAGCCGACATCTCGTCTGCTACATTGAAGTAAACGCTTTCTGCCAAAGTCAGCATAATGGTAGAAAGTGCCAATTCATCCATTTCGCTCCATTCATCTTCGTCCATATCTTCTGGTTTTATCCCCTTGAGCTTTATAGGTTTTATCTGCTTCTTTTGTACCAACACGTGCCAAATCTACTTCTTCCACAATGGGAAATTGGTTCCATCCAGCTTCTTGATATTGTAAAGAGCAGTGTCTTGTGATCCAGCCATAGCTATGCTTCACAGTAGTTTACTTTCCTGGGGAAAAATTCGGCAAAGTTTCCCCTGTAAACTGACCTCTGAACCAATATCAACCTGTCAAATGAACCAAGAAAGATTCAGATTCTGCAGAAATTTTGGCAGAGTCTCCTTTGTAAAATGGCTCTGGTGTACTAAAAAACAGCTCAAAAAACACTGTCTCTCTGACACTGTAAGCTGCGGGTAAACCTGTCCTGCACCTGTACTGTCTCTCACTGTCCTGTCACTGTCCTATAAGCATAGATTGCGACAATGCCTCAACGGCAGTAAAGCAAAGATGCAATCCCAACTGTCTAACTCACAGTCAATACATCCTAGCTGCCTATCTAAGGGTGCTCGAGGGATCGCTCCAAGACCTGTATCACTGAAAGGATCTCAACATTCGAGAATCCCCCAGCTCAATAAAACCTCACTCGACCCTCAACAAAGGCTGCAGTAAATCTGACAGCACATAGACTTCCCACAAAGTCATACATCCACAAATTTCCCACTATATGTTGTAACCGCTGCGGCGGTTGTTTGCTGCGTGACTCACAGCCAGCAAACCCTCAACAGACATACATCATCTCTGACAATACATCCCATGTGGAAGTACCTGCAATGTCAGGATGAAATCTGGAATATCAAGCAGCAAACACAAGCTACCTGATGAACTAGTGGATGTCGCCTACAGTCTGTGTGTAGATGCGCCCGTGTCGTATGTGACACGCCTCCAAGAACTGTGAGCCGTCCTTCGATGTGTAGACAGCCACAAATCAACACTCTGGGAGTGTCGATATCCTCAGCACCTGCAGTCGTAGGCCGAAAACCCCAAATTTGCAGAGTCGGATCTGCACCCGTCGAGACCACGTAGTCGAAAATGGCCTGCACAGACCTTTGTCGAAGCCGAACGGTGGCCGAGATGACCTCAGAATGAAATTCTGACAACACCAAGCCCTTCGGATTCTCTCACGAGAGTTGGGGCCGTGTCTTCGCCTGTCGAATTTCACTCTAATCTGAGTTGGTGAGTCTAGCCTCCTACAGTGCTGCCCCGAGCCTCGATCTGAGCTCTGATACCAGTTGAAGGAGTACAAGCGGAAGTGCGACGCGAGAGAGAGTGTGAGAAGAAGAGCACGACGATATGGTGAACTCGCTCTACTGTAATGTGTAGAGCATAGTGAGTTCTTATTAGGTTTTTACAAAAGAATATGTGTACATACCTGGCGGCCCGCCCACTTACCTGGGCGACCACATTGGGCTTTATACCCCAACACGTGAGGGTTAACATCTACCTTGGGGGTAACCACAAATGATCGAGTCTTTTTTGGTGTTGAGGGTGCACCACCAGTGTTCTTGACATCATTGATTTTTGCCATTGTTGCTTTAAACCTATATAGGGTTTTCTTGGGTGGGAACTTGTGTCAATAGAGGCCGTTAATACTGTCAACATAGATCATTGGAATTGAGCTCGAGAATCGACTTGCAAGCGATTGGGTTGTTGCTGTGTGAGTCAAGACAGGCCGGTAACATTGGGCTGAGGATTGGATGTGCAGAGGTTGCTACACGAGTAGATTTTGCAAAGTGCTGCTGCCGGGCTGGGGGGTTGCAGGGTACAAAGTAAGCAGGTGACTGTTAAGGTTTTGAAGAGAGAGAGAGAGAGAGAGAGAGAGAGAGAGAGAGAGAGAGAGATTTAAAAGTAATAGGAACTATCGCAAGTAGATCTGATGGATCAGCCTTGAACGCAAGACCTCTTATGAGAGAGAGGGATGTGAAAAGTAAAAGTTGTCCTCAAAAATATATTGGATTGGATGAGTCTTGAATTCAAGATCTCTCATTATATTTATATATATATATATATATATATATATATATATATATATATATATATATATATAGAGATAGAGAGAGAGAGAGAGAGAGAGAGAGAGAGACGAAAATTGAAAACTTCAATGTCGTTGGAACCATCCAAAGTGCCCTCAAACATCTAACGCATGAGTCTTGAACATAAGACTTCTATCATAAAATTGAGCATTGTCCCAAGTGACCTCAAAACATTTATTTCTTATTATGACCTTCGTGTCCATAATGGACATGAAATAAATTCACTACCTACCTACATAGTGCATAGTGCAAAGAGGCTCTAAAAGAAAGAAAACGCTAGAGGCGAGGTAAATAAGAAGAAAAAAATAAATGTATCGATGCACACTTTAAGGCTGAACACCTCTTTATATTCTTTATATGGACATAAAAGTCCTTTGACTTTCTAATTTCCACGAGGCTTTTCATTTCCTAGACTCACGCTTCACTTATGCATTTGAGATGTTTTGAAAGAATTTTTATTTTTTCGAGACTGGGGAGCCCTACTGGAGTCTAGTGCACTATTAATAGGATATGTGCAACATGGGAAGGCTAGGAAGCAACATACTTTGTAAAGTGGATGCGAATCGAGAGTGGTTTATGCCTAGCAAAGCTAATTTCGAAGCATTTGGCTATTGAAAGTAAATAAGGAGCTAAAAGGAGCTTTGTATGAGGCATGTACACTAGTTTTAATAGTGCGCTTAGGGAAGAGGATAATCTGAAAGGAATCTTCTTGTGATCATCTAATAGTATAATATATAGCTTCGACTAGTAGGTGCTACAAGATTCGAAAAAAATTTTGGAGGCGAATCTTTGCAGATGCACAGAAGAGCAAGACTGGCACCGTGGAGGGGAGAGAGAGAGAGAGAGAGAGAGAGAGGGGGGGGGGGGGGGGGGGGGGGGGGGGGGGGGGGAGAGGAGAGGAATCGTATTACCCTTTTGTAAGGGTAATGAATCATTCACTTGAGAAGAGGAAAAAGGAATCTCAGAGAGCATCTCACAAAGAAGACTAGTGCTATGGCACCAGACTTGATGTAGAGCGTTTTTCCACCACAAAATGCATTTCACATTTTTGTATGCAGATCTTTCTTTGTTGAGTTGGCCATAGTTGGGTCAAAAGCTCATACGCGAGTCTATGCTCCTTGCTCGTAGTTTCAACCCAAAACTATGATTCCGAAATAAAGTGGCGCTTAGGGGCTAGAAGAGCGGACTTAAACTCCCCTCTCGTGCGTCGCTTGCTTGCCATGCTAGCCAACTCGGCACCTCTCCGAACGTTAAATTTGCGTTCCCATGCAACACTATTGGCCCCCTTACCTTAATTGAATAAAATAAAGGGAGAGCGAATAGTCTCACCAATATTGAAAAAATAAAAAGTCTTTCAAAACATATTAGGTGCATAAGTGAAGGGTGAGTTTAGGAAAACCTCCGGGCAGCTAACAATTTCTCGCGCGGCAGCAGGCATGGCAACTATTTCTTTACACGCTTTGTTGGGTGTTGGCCAATAGTCACAGGAAGAGGAGCCCCTGGAGGTGTTTCACGCAGGGTTCCATGCAAACAACGAGCAACAATCAGTAGGAGAATGATGAAAATTAGCTGCAGCAGGCGACATAGTGGTCTCGAAGGTATAATGTGTTTTTGCGAATCGAATCATTTTATGCCCTATTTGAATTTCATGCTTGCTAAAATTTGTGAAGCGGGATGTGGTTGCATTGGTTTTTGTTCATGAGGGTCCAATGTTGTAGGTCGTCATGGCGAGGATGAAGAAAGCTGCACGTTCGATTGGTGATGGCGGGGATGCATCTGTCTCTTTGGTCCATAGGGGTAGACCAAGGAAGACCGAGGAGGAGCTGCTGGCGGCTGAGAGTAGGCTTCCGAAGAGGCTGTTCGAGCTAAGTATCACTCTCTCCGTTGGGGGTGCGGACGTAGACAGGCGGACGTAGACAGTGGCCTGCTCCCTGTGCTGAAAGAGTTCCTTGAGAAAGAGACTATTACTGGAATGTGTTCCATTGAGTGTGGCGGAACGGTATTCCACTTGCACTTCCAAATGGTCGTGCATATCATGTCCATATCTATGACTGAACAAAAAGGTAAAAACGTAGTTGGGATGGGATAGAGAATCACATGTAGGTGTCACTGTTCTCTGCAGGGCACTGAAACAAAAGAACATGCACACATTTCAGGGGATGATTGGGTATTGCTTAAAAGACATATGTAAAGAGCATTTTCAAAATGCTGGCCACAACATATCTCCTGATGACTTTAATAAAGGGATCGAGTTTTACATGCTTCATGGGGCAGATGACCTAAAAAATAGAGTTTGCTTGACACACACGAATGTTTTTGATAGGGCACCCATGTATTGGAAATATAGTTTGAATCACCCTATTGACCATGAGTTTCTTGGAACTTTGCATCGCATGATTAAGAGGGGTAAGTACTATCCGTCGTCCACTTGGATTATATTGTACCAAGGGCATGGAATGGAACAACGAAAAATTGCTACTGTATGGAAGTGCATGGCATTTCCGAGCACAATTATGTACAACGATATACGCTTGTTTTTGTACTCCAAGGTGTCACTCACCCTCGCCTGGATTGGTTCTTGAACAGGAGGCAAAACAATGAAAGGTATACCATTAACTCCTCCTCTTTACTGTGACGGCCTAATTGTTGGTGTTATTATTTGTCTGTATGAATTGCACGGAGCAGGGGAAGAATACGGCAGCGAAGGAAGTGGTGAATATATCCGATAGCGAGGATGATGATCTTGACACTGGCATTGGAAGCGACTTTATACCCGTGCTGAAGAGAACTAAAGCTAACATTATTGCGTGCTAGGTATGTTGCTAAAATTTCCTCCTAATGCATTTGTTTCGTTTGTTGATGACTTTGAGTTGACTGTGATCGCTCTCGCAGGCACGCGCAATGGAGTCAACGGAGCCTCCTGTGGAAGCTGAGGGAACGAAAATGGATCAGAGTCAACATGATAATATAGACGATGCAATATTGCAAAGATTAGAGGATGTGCTGATGCAAATTTGGTGATAGCTCTGTGGTAGCAATGTAGATGACAATGACATTCTCCGTGCTTGCATAGTCAACTGCACACAAAGTGTGAAAGACATGTTGCAAGATGTTCAACTTAATGCTATTGACGTCCAGGTTGCAGAGTTGCAACAACAAATAAACGCTTTGTCAAGGGAGATTGTTTTTAAGGCACAATTGAATCGCTTGAACGCAGTAGTTGTCAGACTAGGAAACATAGCGTCAAGAAATTTCCGTTTGTAAAAGCTAGAGAAGTTATTGTAGCAATGAGGCAGTTGTGATTACCTTTTTTGACTATATTCTCATACTTATTGCGAGAAGAAGAAGTTATTGTTATCGTTGTGGTTATGGATTTTTTTTTTCTAGTCTTCATATCATCTTTTTTTGTAAGAAAGTTTCTGCCTTTTTGTTTCAACAAAATAAAATCGCCTACTCTTTCTGGCAGATCGTTGCCATGCGTTTACTTGTACTCTTTTCGAAAAATTAATGCAATTGTCTATGGTCTAGTGCTTGGATTTGAATCTTGGAAGAAATGAATTTCTTTTACGTGGAGCCAGCGAGTGATTCTCAAGGTAGCCTCGGCTGGGCTAGGAGGGGCGCTCGGCTGTGACGTCCGTTGCTGGAGATCGATTGCACGGCAAAAGCGGCTTCTGTCGATGAGCTGCTGCTTGAATGTCGTAAGGACTGTACTGATGCAAGCAACGTGTAGGCACTCGTGCTCCAAAGACCATGGCAGCCGTATCAGGTGAGCTCTGCTGCTTAGCGACCCGCATTTGCACAGCTTTCAGTTTCATCCATCCGTGAATGAAGACATGGAACCTAATCAATTGCTTGCACAAGCAGAATACTCTGCATTGCCTTTTAGTTTTCCCCAAGAACGTTTTCCTAAACAGGTCAAAACAATTGGACAATCAAAGTTCACAGTTTTCTTTTTTTGGTTGAACATTACAGTTTTTTCAAAAATTTATATCTACACTATGATAAAATTTATTATGTGGAAAACTGCAAATTTGCTGTCTAACTTTTTTAAGTGCTTCATCATACATAATCTTCAATCTTGTAGTATATGTATTCTCCAAAAGATTATGCTTTAATTATCCCTTCTTTTTGGGCCTTATTTAGCGAGCACCTACCTCTGTGAAAACTAAAAAGTCACTCAAGGAGATGAATGGAATTCATGACACTGCCAAATCCCGAACATGTGGCTTGTAAAGTGGATGCCAAGGAGTATTTCAGACATGTATGTGAGACCCTGGTGGTCTGGATTGGAAATAATGTATTTTGAGACCAATGAAATGATGAATGGAGCTCTCTATATGTATGCTAGAAAGGAAGATGGTGAATGCCTAATGTATGAAGCTACACAAGTGGATTGGGGAGTCAGTTTATGTAGTCTCCCAGGAACCGCACTTGGATGCAATGAGGCGCACATTGCGCTATGTGAGTGCTACTTTGGATTATGCACTCTTTTATTGGGCTGCCGCTCCTGGATGGTCGGATACTTCTTCATGATGCTCCCTGTCACCCATCCGATGTGACGCATCAGAACTACCCGTTCATGGTGGCCTTCCAGATATTCCCGTTCATAGTGCTCCCGTCATTACTCTGAATGACACTCTAGAAATGCTCTGTACTCAGATGTTTCCAATGAAAAAAATCCTCTCACTCAAAATTCCAATAATTCATTTAGAATTTATTTTCTCGGTGTTCCAAGTGAGAAAACCCTCTCACTTATAAATCCAAATAATTCATTCAGAATTATTTTTCTGTTAGATAAAGCTGATTTAGCAACATTGAAACCACCAATCACCATCGGGCTTAGAGGCGTTAAGATGCAGTCCGTGGCCAATTTCTTACACGACATGCAGGAAATGCTCGTGATCGCTAAGGAAAGCATACAGACTGCTGAAGATCGGACCACCTTTCATGATAAAAAGCATCGACAGCCTCATGGTCTTTAGGATGGGATGTAGGTGTAACTTAAGGTAATGAAGGATTTTGGAAAAATCCATATTGATCAATGCTCGAAACTCTCTTCGCGATATTGTGGGTCGTTTCAATTTATTGAGAAGATTAATGATGTCTCCCACAAATTGAATCTACCCTCCGACATTAGTGTCCATCCTGTGTTCCACGTTAGCCGCTTGAAGGAGGGGTTGGGACAAGATGAACAACTTGAGGAAGCCTCGAGTTTGGAGGATACCACTCGTTACATTCCACTTGAACCTGAATTGGTTTCTGATCAAAGGGTCAAACGGTCTTGAAAGGCTTCTTACTCTGAGTATTTGATCAAGTGGAAGCATCGACCCAAGTTGCGTGCTACTAGGGAATCGGTAAGATCATTGAAGAGTCATTTCCCGGGTTTCATAACTGAGGATATTGCTGAGGAGAACAATTAAAAATAAGGGGAGAAAGTGTTACGTCCCCAGACATCAGGATGGGTGCTTGAGCTATGTCCGGTCAAGTGTGAACAGGGACCAGCGTAACCGCGAAACGCGTTTCAGCAGGTGTAGAAGGCAAAGACAATCTCAGCAGGCGGGAACTGTCTCCTTGAAGCCGAACAGTGGATCAATCAGTAATTACCACGGAAGTTACCACAGTAACTTCGAGAAGGCTATAAATAGGACCCATTACATTATAATTGGGCTGCTTAATCCTTGCTTCTTACTTCGGAGTTCTTTTGGCTTAACCTTTGAGCAATTCCCTAGCAGCAATCTATTCGCCTGTAATCTTATAATCCTTACTATTGTAATCATTTGAGCTTCAAACCATTCCATCTTGTACTGATTATCCTGAATGTGAATCTGAAACTGCAATCACTTTTCCAGTTGTCCAGTCTGTCTATCCTTTCAGTTGACTAATTCAGTTCAGATAACCATTTCAGTCTAGTTCTGGTCTCTATTCCATTTTTATTGATTGAATTGACGACTTACCATTAGCTCTAAATCCTAACACTGGAATTAGCTATCTGAAGAGATCATCTCCAATTCCATTTTGGCGATCACGGTGGTTAAAGCTATTGCTCATTGACCAGAAAACTCTTCTCCCAATTCGGATTTTCAACTGAAGAATGGCGCCCAAAACCAGTCGTGGTCGGAAACCATCACACCGCGTTGACCCTGTTCCCAAGGAATCTGAATGTGACTCTGATCCCAAGAAGGATCTGGAGACTGAAACTGAGGCTCAGGAGGAGCACAGTCATGTTGATGAGGCTAAGGACTCTCAGCACTCCAGTCAGTCCAGAAGGAGAAGAGCTAAGAGGGAAGAACGCAAGGCCAGGAGTTCTCGAGCCACACAGAGGGATGTTGGGGCCAAAGGCAGCAAGGGGAGTCGCCACAGTTCCGGTAGAAAAGCAAGGGAGGAGACAGAAACTGAGACAGATGAGGGAATTGATTGGGACGCGGATACGGACCATTACAAAAAGTCAGGTTCCGAAGGTCAGAAGAGGCAAAGAAAGTGCTGACCAACATGATTATACCTCTTCATTAAAAATTTCTTTTCCAGTGTTCAAGGGTGGAAAGAAGGATGATCCGGATGTTCATATCCAAGCCTTTGAACAATATGCTAAGTTTAAAAATATTGATGAAGATGACTGGGGTGAATACTTTCCTCAGACATTAAAGGATGTAGCAAGGAAATGGTACTACCATTACCCAACTTGCCAACTCAGATCATACAATAAATTACTCAAAGCTTTCAGGCTTGAATATTCAGACAACAGAGGAGATGAGGATATCCTATGTGAACTGGATAAGATAAAGCAAGGAAAATTATCAGTCAGAAGTTATGTTGAAAAAATCAAGGAGCTAACCAGGTAGCTGGCAGGAGCCTCCATCAGAAAAGAGGCTACGGGCATGGTTTTTAAATGGGTTCCGCAGTAAAAAGCTTAAGGAACAGGAAGTACTTGCACCAACAAAGAAATTCAATGATTTAGTGCAACGCGTCCTGAAGCTAGAATAGCAGGCAAAGAAAGAGAGAAGTCACAAGAAGAGGAGGTCCGGTACTAGTAGTTCTTCCACTGAGAATTCTGATTCCAGTAAGACCTCCAGTAGTTCTGAAAGCAGCTCAAAGGAAAAAAGCAAGGACAAAACCAAGAAGGGGTCTTGGTCCAAGAAGATTGATGAAATGGCCCGGCAGAGAGATCAGCCAGACCAGACAATCAGTTAAAAGAATGGAAACTTGGTGTTTAAGCTATAAATCTAAAGATCATGTTTCCCATGAATGTCCACAATGTACCTACTGCAAAGCATATGGTCATTTATGGAATAATTGTGGCATCTATATCCATCACTTTAAGAAGGGCAAAGATGTTTGTTGTAGCGTTCACCAATGCTGAACCAGTCAGAGTGGAAACAACCAGTATACCCCAAGAGGAGAAACCAGGTACCAGTAGTACTGGTACTGGGCGAGGCAGGTACCAAGGAGGTACTGGCAGAGGACGGGGACGTGGTAATTTCCAGAACAGAAGTCTGAATTGTTACACTTGTGGTAAGTATGGGCATTTTGCGGCTCAATGTCCAGAAACACCTACTGCTGCGGCTACTGAGGCAAAAGCCCCAGAGCCAGTTCTTGTACGAGCAGTAACGCGCAGCAAAGAGGTGGTCATTGAGGAAATTTCAGAGGAGCCGGCAACACCAATAAGTCTTGAAAGTAGCAAACGGGCTCAGCAGAGAGAGGTGTGGAAGGCAAAGGGTAAAGAAAAGGTAGTTGATCAATGGTAGGAGCAGAGAGAACTGGCGGCTAAAATCACAATAGATTTAGCAAAGAAGTGACCAGAGCAGCCAAAAAGTTCTGATGCCCGAGTCCTTCAGAAGATACCAGCCTAGTCTTCAACATAACTAGATCAGTCGGGGTCTGGGATTCCTGAGACCATGTTGGCTGCAGTTCAAGGACTAGGAAATGATAAATCAAAAATAGCGGCAACCAGAAACACTGAAGGAAGCGCTATAAGTACCAAAGTGGAGGAATGGCACTCTGCAGATACTACTGATTGTTCAAGTTCGGACAATAACTCCGACCAAGAGAGAGAGGAAATACATGTCAAAATTTGTGACAGAATTCAGAAACTCACAGTTGAACTAAAAGATATTAGAAAAAACTTTACCTGAAGCAGCGAAGTTCATTAGACAGCGAAGGAAGGTTGAAGCGGAGGCCAAAGCAATTGGCTTAGTTGCTATTCGAGATGATGAAGTGCCGGTGATCCAGGTGGACTATAAGGTTAGGAAACAGTGGGAGTCACTATCTGGTGTCATACTGGATGGGGGAGCAGGAGTAAATATCCTGGGGGCACATCTTCAGCAAAGAATGGGTCTTACAAACCTAAAACCAACACCTTTCAAAGTGCGAATGGCGGATCATCGAGTTGTGCAGGCAACTGGGATGCTAGAGGGTATGCAGATAAGAGTAGGCAAGGAAAAGTTCAAAACCAGTTTCCTAGTACTGGATGTACAAGGCGCATATAGGATGCTACTAGGGTGCCCATGGTTGCGAACGGCACAAGCTGTTCACGACTATGCCAATCAGACTTTGAGTATATAAGGTGCAAATAGGAGAATCCAGATTCAGACGAACGACACTAGGAGCTAAAGGAAGGAACTACGACCAGAAGAGCTTTGTCAGAAGTATAAGGTGAAGAAAATTGAGAGGATGCTGGCGGCAATGAATATTTTTCTATTAGCTGAAATAGATCTCAAATGTGGTATTACTGGACAAAGATAAGGCTGAAAAGCAAAAGAAGCAGTTTCCAGATCAGTTCACTAAACTGAATTATGGGGAACAACCAGTTCAGTTAATTGGAAGGTCGGAAGAACCAGCAGATTCCCGTATGTCAGCAATTTTTGAAGAAGTTACTGGGAGTCAGAATAGCAATTCAGAGTCCAGAGGACCGTCTTGGGATTACGCTGAGGAATCAACCAAACGAAAGGGTGGCGGGCCTAATTGGTTGCTTCCAGATGATCAAGAAATAGAGGAATGGAATATAGGTTTTGAGGAGAATCCTAGAGTAATCAAAGTTAACAAATATCTGAGTCCAATCATGAAAGAGAAAGCCCGACAGATGTTCCAACAGTATAAAGATGTGTTCGCATGGGAACATACTGACCTCAAGGGAGTGGATCCAGAGGTATGTCAACATCGAATACCATTAAAACCAGATGCTAGACCTGTGAGGTTGCAAAGATACAGAATGGATCCTAATTATGCTAAGAAGGTTAAGGAAGAGATCGATAACCTTCTAAAGGCTGGGTTCATTACTGAGGTAGACAGTAGTGACTGGTTATTTCCTATTGTGGTGGTGCCCAAGAAGAATGGAAAGCTTAAGAGTCTGTGTAGATTATCAAAAGTGGAATGCTCAGACCATCAAGGATCCCTTTCCATTACCATTTACAGACATGTTGCTTGATGAAATTGCAGGTTACGAGATGTATAGCTTTATGGATGGTTATAACCAGTTACAAATTGCTCCTGCGGACCGGAGTAAGACTACTTTTATTACTGAATGGGGAGCATTCATGTATCTGGTTATGCCATTTGGTCTTTGTAATGTCCCAACGACTTTTCAAAGATATATGATGGAAGTATTCAATGAATACCTACACCGATTCCTTACCATATTTATGGATGACTTCACCATATATTCAGCACAGGATAAGCATTTACTTTCTCTGGAAATGGTTTTCCAGCGTTTTCAGGAAAAGCGGATTTGTTTAAATCCATTTAAATCTATTTTCTTGGTCTGGAAAGGATAGCTTTTGGGACATGTAGTGTCCATAAATGGTATTGAAATGGCCAGTGACAAGATTCAGTGTGTCCAACAGGCCAAGTGTCACGTGACACATCCCAACCCCCCTGTGTACGTGGACAAGCTACACCATAACAAGGTTCCCGTCAGTCAAGTCAGTTTAGATTAGAAGTGATCTGGCACTTTTGTGAGTCTATTCGTAGACCGTGCATGCCCAGTCACTCAGTATAGATGCATATCCTCCGGTTGCACATAGCATGATCATCAGTATTCCCTTCAGAATCCAACAGATTCAGTCAGGGGAATTTTTCAGTGCATTTAGCCTATTTTCCCTATTTTTGGTTATTTTCACTTATTATTTTTAAATGACTTTCCAACAAAAGTAGGTAGGGCAATTTTGCTAAGTTAATATATAAGCAAACCCAAGTTAGCATTTTCTGGCAGAAGAGGCAGCAAGAGCTTCCCGCTCAACAGGCAACTTCTCAGCAGTACCCCCCCCCCCCCCCCCCCCCCCCCCCCCAAAAGCACCCCCAGCGTTTTTGGACCTCCATCTTCGTGGCCATTTTCCAGCACTTAGCCTCGCCATCCACTCCTTCCCTTTGGCGTTTTCCCTCATTGCCGTCATCGCCATTAAAGTTCTTTTCCTGGCGTTTTTAACCATCAGCAGCAGCCCCAGCCAATAGCGTTTTTGACTCTGCAACCTCAGCGTTTTTCAGTAATTTACTAACGCTAGTGCTGCTGCCCCTTCAGCGTTTTTGCAGTGTTTTCAGCAGGTACAAACCAGCCTAAACCGCAGCCTGACAGGTACAATTCCTCAGCATTTTTGCCATCAGCATGACCCCCGACAAGTCCACCATTTTCAGCCCTTAAGACAGCCATAAAACAATCATTTTCAGCCACCAAGACAACCTCGAATTCAGCGATTAGAAGATCACAGATTTCAGTCGTCATCACCGTCGTCGTCATTGGCATAGTCCAAGTTGCATCAGTCCATTGCATACGCATTGTACACCTTTGTGCAATCAAAGTAGACCACTGTCGCCGACGAGAGTGGGGCCTTTGGAGGAGGGTTTTACAACCTCGCGGTGTCGTATCTCTTCTCTCTCCTTCTCTCAGTCTGATTCACTTGCACGCACAATATCCACTCACTTTGTTCGTGATCATAGCACTCTCCATAAAGACGGAAGGCTCTTTCCTTCCCTAAGAACTAAAGGGAACCTTGAGCAATATAGATCACTAATCTTGAGAAAAAACAATGTTCATTCCGCTGCACCTTACATTGGTATCAGAGCTTTGGAAGTGTTCTGCATTACTCAAGGAAAGAACCACAAGAACCACAAGAATGTTTTTGCTTGTTGCGGTCGCACGAACCCAAGTTTACTTGGGCGTGTCGATTCCTAATCGTGTTTTGTTGAAGAGTGACAGGAATCCCAAGAAAGAAGGGCTTGTCCAACCTCCCCTTGTGTCTCTTTTCACTCATTGAGAGCGGACCGTGCACTTAGCGGCCGGCCAATCGACGTGAGGTGGGAAAAAGCAACCTTGGTGTGAGCGCAAGGCCGTCAAGGGGTGCGCCCGCAGAAAGGAGTAGAACTCGGGTGAAGAGAAGATCCTTCTCCAACGCGATTTGCAAGCGAAAGAACACCTCAAGAACCTCAAGAACCCCAAGATCCTCAAGAACCCAAGAACCCAAGAACCAAGACCCTCAAGAACCCAAGTTCCTCGTGAACTTAAGAACCAAAGATCATAGTGCACGGTCGTCACCCGAAGCGGAATGGATACTTCGCATACAGGTGATGAGCATGAGAAAGGCGGCGAAGATTTTTCCCCACCAGGAGACTTTTTCGACCCTCCCCCTTCGCCATCTACGCCACGAGTCGTACTAACTCCTATGGAGATGATGGTCAAGTCAATGATGGACATGATGTTGGCACAACAAGAAGCGACTCGCGTCACTTTGGAAGCGAATCGCGTTGCGTTGGCACAACAAGAAACCAATCGCCTTGCTTTCGAACGCGAGCGCGATGAATGAAATGAACGAAAAGCAGAAAGGGACGCCGAGCGTGAAGCTCAAAGGGAGCTACGCACTCAAGAATTTATTTCCCACGTGCTAGCCTCGAAGATCGAACCACCCAAAGATCGTGGGAGTTCATCAAGTGGCGCAAGCCACGATGCGGATTCCAGCCATCCAGTCACAGAGAAGTTGACTTTCAATAAGTATGATGGTAAGATGGATGCTACAGTTATTCATTCTTGGTTGCATCAATTCAATGCTTATGTTGCGACAACTAAGAAGACAGGAAATAGCAAAGTTTTGACGGCAACTATGTACCTTGCCGGTGATGCCATCAATTGGTACCACGCATTGCAAGAGGCACAGCTAGCCGCGCACCTAGAGGCAGCCGACGGATTCACGCCCCTTTCTTTCGATTGGGCTGATTTCCAAGACAAGCTCAAGGCGCGGTTTATGCCACCTCAGTACCTCGCACGATTGAAAGACGATCGGCGCTCTCTCAAGCAAAATGGTATGCCAATCATGTCTTTTTCTAATCGTGTTTTGCAGCTAGGCACTCAATTACGAAAATCGGATGATGAGCGCAAAGAGGCTTTTCTCTTTGGATTGGACGAGTATATCAAGTACGATGTGGAGGTACTCGATCCAATCGATCTCAACAAGGCGGTAGCGATTGCTCTCACACAGGAGATGAAGCACAACAAGGGAAAGCCTAAGGAGAACAAGACTTCCACAAGTACCTCGCAGACTTCTCCGAACCCTCAGAACGGTAAGAATGATAACTCTTCTAACCAATCTTCAAACAGTCTCTCATCAAAGAATTCTTCCAATGAATCTAAGGGTAAGGCTAACACAATTGCTATACCTAAGCTTACTCCAGATGAAAAGGTAGCACAAGGAATTGTAGGAGGATACATCATGTCGGAAGAACAAAGCACTTATTCTAAGGAAGGTCGTTGTTTTCATTGTCACATTAAGGGTAACATAAAAAGAACATGTCCTAAGCTTGAATCGAATGAATCTAAAGAACTCACAACACCCACTACATTTGTCAATGCAATGAGTGATAACACGATTGTGCCCACAGTTTCTCAGGACCTTTCCATTGATGAATCTCTCATTAAATGTTATGGTCGTACGTCGGGGCACCGTTTTGTCATATTGTTTGACCCAGGTAGTATGCATGATATGATCAGTTCCTCTCTTGTTGAGAGAGCCCGCCTCGAGGTTAGTCCGAGATCTCCTATCGAGGTCTCTGGCTTTCGTCCCGGTATGGACGCTCTCATCACAGAGGAATGTCTTGATGTGTTGTTTGCAATTCAACAGATTGCCTTCACTAGAAGATTTGTTGTTTCTCCTCTCTCAGAATGTGATATGATTTTGGGCATTCGATGGTTTCATGAGACTAAGGCTCTCATTGATTTTGAGGCTAACACTTTAACTCTCAATGCCAAAAGTGATTCTCCTATTGTCTTTCATGGAGAGGACATTGCTCATTCTCCATCTCTCATTTCTAATATGCAGGACAAGATTGCAAGGATTCAGGAGAAGGAGACTCTCTTAGTCTCTTCTTCTCCAAAGCATGATACACAGGATTTGCATGATTATGAGAAGCATGATGATTTGAATGATAATGATTTACATGATGGTTTGGATGACAATGACAAGCATGATGATTTGCATGATCAAGGTGTGATTTCTCACAAGCATGATGAGTTGCATGAAGATGATGTGATTGTTCACAAGGATGAGGTATTAGTTACTGCTTTTTCTAGCGACGCTGTCGTGCAGCTCCGTTGCCATGAAGAGAAAAAGAGCAGAGAAATGTAAGCTAAGCTTCTTTGAAGCCTACACATTTAGTGGTCAGTGATCATGGCTTGTTAACAGGCCAAGTTTAATGATTAATGTATGCCAGATGCGGCTTAAAAGGGCCAATAGATGCCTCAATGATGCCAAAAATGAGTATGCTTGTAGTGACCATAGATGAGAGATTATGATCTAGAACTGTAGAGCTTAAAGTGCTCTACCGGCCTATCTTTACGGCTCGTCGATTGGAGCTACGGTGAAGAAGTTATGGCAGTTTAAAGTTCAAGTCTATTGCAGATCCGTACTGGATTGGGCAATTGTAGCTGAGGTGACAGAGATGAAATGAATGCACGGGCCTGAAGTGCTCACTTTGTGGAGTGCGTCGGTCTTTCAGACCAGCGATTGGAGTTCCGGTTACCAAGATATTAGCCGTTAAAGATTCACCGGGGGCCGGCTCCGTACCAGTTTGGTCCGCTCATTCGGGGTGCCATCTGAGAATTTTTGAGCTTCATCCAGGTTGAAGTACGAGAGCAGTAAGTGCTTTGGGAGTATCATGTCCGGAATGACGTCTTTTGGAATCCAATGATTGCGGGATATACCCAGTCGGAATGTGATCTCTTGGAATGCATTGACTGCGAGATATACCCAGTCGGAATGTGATCTCTTGGAATGCATTGACTGCGAGATATACCCAGTCGGAATGTGATCTCTTGGAATGCAATGATCGCGGGATATACCCAACAAGGCAGGACCTGGAAGCTAGCTATTTGGAGCAGATGCAAAGAGAGGAAAACTCTCCGAATGCAATCACTTATACTTGCTTATTGAAGGCATATGGCACTGTCGAAAAAAATAATGCGGGCATCAAAATTCATGAAGATATTGTTAGTCAAGGACTGCTGAAAGGAGTTGTGCTTGGCAATGCTTCGGCCGATAGGTATGCCACATGAGATGCCCTTCAATGGTGTCCAAAGACAACCAAGCAAAGGCCGCCCAATAAATAATAGGCACTATGGCCGCCGAAGATATAGGATGGTCGCCCGCCAATTAAACCCTTAAGGGTGTGTGAAAAGCAAAGGAAAGGAAACGCATGGCGGACAGGGGGCGTCGAATAGTGCAGCACAGCGAGAAGCAAGCTTGCGCAGGCTGGGAAGAGCTCGGTTGAGCACGGCAACAAAGCGAAACTGGTCGAGCATGCCCTAGCGCTGCTATTTGGCACCACTCTCGCTAAAATCTGTGTTGCTCGAAATCCAAAGCTGCCACGTCATCGAGTTCATTCACGCCCCTAGCAACGACGGCGCCGTCGTTGCTTAGGGGGAGAGGGTTTTTTTTAAGGGCATAACGAAGATAACGAAGAGGGAAGGAGCAGGACTCCAAGGGAGGAAAAGCTTGGCAAGGCGTGAGGAACGAGCAAAGGAGGGGCGGGAGCTCGGAAGAGAGGCGAGGCCGGGAGCTCAGAAACAAGGAAGCTCGCTCCTTCTCTCTCTCGACTTCAACTACCAAAGCAAGGGCTCTCTCCCGCTCTCTCTTGTTCTCGTATCGGAGATACAAAGCAAGGCTTTCTCTTTCTCTCTCTCTCGGAGCTTGGACAAAGAGAACTCTCTCTCTCTCTCTCTCTCTCTCTCTCTCTCTCTCTCATCCTCGAAGCTAGCTGGGTGGAGAGCAAGCTTGAGGCTTGAATCCGGTGAAGCACTAGGTAAGGCAAAGGATGCTTGGCAAGAGCAGATAAGCAGATTCCGGCAAGATAAGGTACTCAAGAAAAAGAGAGTCGGAGCACCAAAGGCGATCAGAGCAAGTGGATTAGAGGAGACGTAAAAATTCATAAACGGTAGATAAGTGTAGCGCGGATAATGTGTCGTGCTCTCTACAGTGGGTGGTCCTCAGTGCAATGTGCGTGACAATCTCACTCAAACAGACTGAATCTCCCTCAAACAGATGAACAGAAAGGAAACAATAGACGTCAACAGAGCTCTCAAAGACACAACAGCAGACCGGAACATATGACTCGACTATCTCCAAGACTGATACAGACTTTGGCGTGGCAGCACACTCAGCTCCAGCCCAGGACTCTCAGGTACAATCGGGTGTCGAGGCTCAGATGTGTCGGGATGGTGCAGACGTGCTCTGTGTCAGACTCTCCCTAGACGACTACGTGCCAGATAAGATAGAATTGCCCCAAAAATGACTACTCATATGTACAACCATAAGAGCCACCAACGGCCCATAAAGAACATCATCTAAGTCTATCCCCACTGGGTGGCGGTGGTGACCTGGCCACGATGTCCACTAGACCACCCTCCCACGTGTCTGCCCAAGTGTGAACCGACCAGACCAAAGGGCAACTGACCAAAGCCCAACTATAAACTACTGTCATATGAAAGTGAAAGTGACACTGTAGCAGGCTACAGGTTGCCCGCCACAAGTCCGCTGCCCGTCCCGGAGAGCGGAACTGATGAACTGAAATAAAGGCGCTCTACTGTTGGTGGTCGGATGGTGGAGGAGGAGGTGGCGGAGGCTGATAGTAAGTTGGGTAAGGAGATGGAGGCCAAGTGTATGGTGAGGGGTAGTGGCCATGAGGAGGGTACATCGGGTATGGAGCAGCAGGCTGCGCCATGTTTTGCGGTTGAGTAGGTGGAGCTGGTGGAAACCCAGGAAACGACTGCGCAGGCTGCGAGGGTGGAACCGGTTGTTGGAATCCCGGGAAGCCGTAGAAGTGTTGAGGATAGGATGGAGACTGGGAGGGGGAGGCCATAGAGGGACCCTGCAATTGTGATGAGACCGAGCCTGTTGGTTTAGACTCCATTCTGGTAGGATATGCTTTTTCTGCTGTTTGAGAGTCCCCTGAATGTGCTTTGGACACGTCCGTCTGTGTCGGTACCTGTGGTGCCAATGCAGGAACTTGCTGAGAAACCGGGGTTGTAGTTGTAGTTGTAGCTTGAACTGCCTGTGAAATGGCTACAGCTTGGTATTTTGCACAAGAAGGACGTAGTGTATGTACCACCGGAGAGAGATCCTGAACTGCTGCAGTCATATCATTTGCCTCTTTTAACTGTTTTTGCTGAGTGTGGACGATATGTTTGAGGTCCACTACTTGTTGAGTTAAGATTCTTATACGATCCTGAGATGTAGCAATGAAATTGTCCCTATCCATCGCTCGTTGAAGATGCGTTTGCACTTCCCTTGTCATACCGTCGTAGCAAGAGCGATGCATACCGTTGGTACCTTGCAATGAGAGTGCTGCATTGATAATCGTCGAAATGGCTCTTCTGTCTGCCTCTAAAAGTCTGTCAGCTTGAGGCGCAAAAGTCTCATACATGTTATGTTTGTCAGATGTAGGCGCCCTAGAGCTAGATGTCCCTGCAGTATCCTTCAGTGCCCCAGCAGTAAGAGTAGTATGTAGTGCCGGCGAGACAACTGGATGTTGTGTTTTAGTGACGGCAACACTACTCACAATAGGTGGTGTGAAAGTGGAGGTGGCCACAGAAGTAGACATACGCACTGCTGGTGCTGTAGTATGGACGTCCGAGATTTTGACCTGCGATTCTGAGAAAGGTAGTGTTGCCAGCTGCGCAGATGAATCTTTTTGTACCTTTGCCCTCTTGTGCGAGATGCCCTTTCCTTTTGCCATTTTGGAACGTTCTTGCTCTTTCGGATCATCTGGAAGGGTGAGAACTGCCTTTGCATCCGGCTTTTGCTGCATAATCTGTACCACCCAAGACATAATAGGCGCTGCATAGCAATTGAACTTTTCCGCTTTGCCTTTACGTTGAGTCCGAAACCGCTTTGCCCTGTCCTGTAGCGCTTTAAACAGCAAATTGTGAAATGGGTATGGCAGGCAATGGTAGAGACAAAAGAGACCATCGCATATTGCTGGAGAACCTGGAGAAGATGAAACCCCTGATCTTTCAGGTGCTCGCAGTAAAAAGTAATACTGTAACACTGAATACAGTTGCTGACTCCTGTGATAGTCTGGGTGTGAGTCCAGCAAAAGTTCCTGACAAGCATTTGCCGTTTCTTCTGGTGAAAGATTCGAGAAGGTTTTTGTTGCGGGCAGAGGTGTCAGCACAGTCAATATTCCCATTGCCTGTCCGATATCCTCCGCCGTGAGTGCGGTATCATTCAACTTTGGAAAAGTTAGCAAGAGGGAACATAGCTTGGCAGTAGAGATATTGGCAAACAAATCGGTCTCAGCCAACTTTTGGAGACCCAAGTGTATCAGTTGTTGTTGAGAGAACACCTCCTTCAGTGCTGGATTCGGAGCCTGTAGATGATATATCATAATTAAAGGTACCTTGGAGAGAGCACCAGACGGGCGAGGCACCTGGAGAGTAGTGACTCTGTCAACAGTGGCTGACTGTGGTGAATCTTCCTCAGAAGATTCCTCTGAAATTTGCTCTGAACTGGGAGTATAGTCTGATTTGCTGTCAGAACTATCCCCAGATGCAGAGGACTCGTCCTCCGATTGTAGATGCTTTTCCCTGTTTCGAGTACGAACCATCTTACTAGACTGTGCGTGGGCTTCCAGTGAGAAAGTTGAGTAAGCGGTGTTGAGGAGCTCAGGAGACCTTGCCGCTGATTTGTGAACTGTGAAGACTCTGTGCTGCTGATAAGAAGAATTAGGCTTGAATGAACCTTATATTTACGCTAAAGTAGCTTTTGAGTATTCTTATCAAGCTACTTTTGTTTTTAGGATTTTTATGTTGCTTTTGTGCAAGGCCAGGCTAGGGCAAGGAAAAAAGCGATGGAAAAGGAAGGGCGAGGGCGAGGAGCTAAGACGGAAAAAAAAGCGGCCTAGGCATGGGCTAGGGCGAGGGCGAGGAGTGGGAGGGGTAGGGCGAGGGCGAGAGGTGGAGGGGCTAGGCGAGGGAAAAGGGCGAGGAGCGAGGGTAGGAGAGGGGGAGGGGGAGGGCGAGGAGTGGGAGGGGTACGCGAGGGCGAGAGGTGGAGGGGCTAGGCGAGGGCGAGGGCGAAGAGTGGGAGGGGTAGGCGAGGGCGAGAGGTGGAGGGGCTAGGCGAGGGAAAGGGCGAGGGGCGAGGGCGAGGGCGAGGAGTGGGAGGGGTAGGGCGAGGGCGAGAGGTAAGGGGCTAGGCGAGGGAAAAGGGCGAGGAGCGAGGGTGGGAGAGGGTGAGGGGGTGGTAGGGTTAGGGCGAGGGGGTGAGGGCTAGGGCGAGGGCGAGAAAATAGGGGCGAGAGGTGAGAGGGCTAGGGCTAGGGATGGTCTAGGGCTAGGGCGAGAAAATAGAGCGAGGGGTGAGAGGGCTAGGGTTAGGGCGAGAGTTTTAGGGGATGGGAGAGGCCGGGGGTGAGAGGGTTAGGACCAGGGCTAGAGGAAAAGGGGTAGGACGAGGGAGAGAGGGTGAGGGGGAAAGGGCAAGGGACTTGCAATTCTACATAAATTCAGGGCTTACCCCACTAAGCTCAACTAAGCTCCGCTGCAGAAATAGTAGCTTATCATTAGTAGCAGACTGAGCACCACCAAAGGCGCCTTGATTTGGCAACTGTCCCCACATCTAATTTCTGGAGGGGATGTGAAAGTTAGGAGAGGGAGAGGGAAAGGGAAGGATTAGGACAGAGGCTAGGGGAGTTGGTTCAGAGGAGAGACAAGCTGAGGGGAGGGGAAAAAAAAAAAAAAAAACAGTTAGTACTAATCATCAAAACTAGCCCAGAGACCTTAAAGATAGAGTAGACCAAAAGAATAACACGCATTGATAATATCGAGTTAGCAGAAAGAATCAGCAATTCATAAACGCGAAGTATCATCCTACATAAATACCCCACTCAAGGCATTTATAGCTTTATGCATCTCCAAGAACTGAGTTTGACTTGAGAGTAAAATCTGAGAAAAGGAACTTATTCAGATTGGGGAGATTAGGTTGTGTCCAAGAAAGACAAAGATTGAAGACAGATAGAGTGAAGATAGAGTTGATCAAGTCCAGAAGCAACCTATGAGCTTAACCTAGACCGCGGAAGGAGAGCTGCCTAAGGAAATTTTCTAAGAGAGATAAGATAAATCAGAACAGTAAGATGGGAAAGATAGCGATTCCGAAGTTATTTAAAGGGTCAGGAGTCTGCAAAGCTCAACACCTTCTCTGATTGTCGTGCGGTTAGACCCTTGAGCGTCTCTCAAGCATGATAGCATTTGATCCGAGATCCATTGACCAAAGGCAGTGAAACTCCTTCGAGAGTGGCTAATTGTACTGCACCATGGGGTAGAATCTCTATCACCTTATATGGTCCTTGCCATGCTGGGACCAACTTCTTTGCTTTTTTCAGAAACTTGGCCTGATAAAGTAGCACCAGTGCTCCTTGTTTTATTTGCGGCTTCCTGAGATGGCGATCATGCCAGGCTTTACGACGAAGCTGCTCTGCTTCTAGGGCCAGTGAAGCCAAACCTCGGCTTTCCTCCAAAAGGAAAAGGCGAGACGGATGCCGACCCCAAATTTCCATTGGCACGAAGACTCCCCACTCGCGGGGACCCTGAGTTGAATTCGAAAGGTGCTATCGCTTCCAAACCGAAAGCCAATTGAAATGGAGTGTGATTGGTTGTGGCTTTGAAAGAAGTTCGATATGCCCAAAGTGTACCGTGGATAGCTTGAGCCCAAGTTGATGGATGAAGATGACATGCTTTCCGCAGGAGTGCTATCAGAACCTTATTAGTGCTCTCTGCCTGCCCATTTGCTCTAGGGTAATAAGAACAAGATTTTCTGTGAAAAATCTTGTAGTTGGCCAGCAAGGTAGAAATTGTTTCATTCACAAAGTGACTACCCCTGTCACTGGTGATTTCCAATGGACATCCAAACCTGCACAAAATATTTTCATAGAGAAACTTGGCTACTGTAGTGCCAGTGCAGTCCGTTGCTGCAAGTACCTCTGCCCACTTTGTTGCGTAGTCGGTAGCCACCAAGAGATATTTCCGATTGCCGGGTTGGACAGAGGGAGTAATTGGGCCTACAAAATCTACGTCCCATCTCTCAAAGGGCTGCCATGCCATAGAGACGTGCAGAGGACGGTTTGACTGTTTGCTTGGTTTAGGACCACAACGCTGACATACATCACATACCTTTACATAGGCAATTGCATCGCGGAAAATATAGGGCCACCACAGGCCACACTGGAGAATCTTTTGTGCAGTAATATGGCCAGGGTAATGGCCACCAGTGGGACAACTATGGGCATCCTCTAAAATATACTCGACCTCGTGAGGGAAGACACAGCGCCTCAGAACACCATCTTGCCCTGATTTGTATAGCTGGCCCCCAATGAGAGTGAAAGGCCTAGACTTCAGCAACAGGCGTCTCTTCTGTAGGGGAGAAGCATTCTCTGGGTAGAGGCCACTAGAAAGAAGATGCAAAACATTGCCGTACCATTCCGGTGTAGTATCCACCTTAAAGAGACTGCTATCAGGAAAGTCGTCAGCAACCCCTGTTGCTTCTTCACCAGTGTGAACGCGAGAAAGGTGGTCGGCGAGGACATGATGTTTGCCGGGCTTGAGTACCACTTCGAAATCGAACTCTTGAAATAAAAGTAGCCATCGCCATACTGTACCTGCAACCTGTGGCTTGTTGAGCAGATATCTGAGGGCATGGTGATCCGTAATAATTGTGAAGTGGACCCCTAATAAGTAGTGCCGAAATTTTTGCAGAGCATACACAATGGCTAAACCTTCCCTTTCTGTGGTGCTATAGTTACACTCTGCCTTGGTGAGTAGGCGACTTGCATAGTGAACACGGCGATCCAGGTTATACTCCTTACTAGGCTGGGTCAGCACCGCACCCACAGCCAGTTGACTGGCATCTGTATGCACATGAAAGGTGAGAGACCAATCGGGAGCTACTAAGATAGGCGCCTCAGTGAGGCGTTTTTTAAGGTATGCAAAAGCTTCAGACTCTGCCTTTGACCATTGAAAGGGAACAATAGCACTGGTTAGGCGGGTCAGGGGTTGAGCCACCTGTGCATACATGCGTATAAACCTGCGATGATACCCTGTGTGGCCTACAAAGCTCTGTACCCCTTTTGGGTTGATGGGAGGTGGTAACTTTAAGATTGAATAGCACTGGTTAGGCGGGTCAGGGGTTGAGCCACCTGTGCATACATGCGTATAAACCTGCGATGATACCCTGTGTGGCCTACAAAGCTCTGTACCCCTTTTGGGTTGATGGGAGGTGGTAACTTTAAGATTGCCACAATCTTCTCTGGGTCAGGAGCTAAACCTTTAGCCGACACCACATGGCCTAGAAGTGTGCCTTCAGTAACCAAAAAATGACATTTGTTAGGATTTAGCTTTAGGCGTGCCTCTCTGCACCTGAGGAAGACAGCAGAGAGCTGAGAGAGGTGTTCCTCTAGGTTTGCCACTGGGGTTGAACATTGAGCACCTGAGAAGGTCGAAAAATCGTCCATGAAGATGCGAAGATGATCCGTAAGCAGAGGACAAAAGATGAGATATACTGCCCTATTGAAAGAAGGTGGGGTATTTTTCAACCCAAAAGACATTCGAGTGTATATAAAAATACCCCAGGGAGTCACAAAGGCCGTTTTCAGTTGATCACCTGGATGGATGCCCAATTGATTGTATCCACTAAACCCATCCATGAAACTGTACAATACATGCCCTGCTACATCTTCGAGCACACGCTCAGTGAAAGGTGTTGGGAACCCATCTGGGATAGTTACCTTATTTAGAGCACGGTAATCGACGCACACGCGGATTTTGTTGGATTGCTTCTTCGGCGCTATCACCATGGGTGATAACCACTCAGAGTGCTCCACAGGTACTATGATCCCTGCCTCTTGCATTTTTTCTAACTCTACCTTGACCGCCTCAGCATACTTCGGGTTGAGCTTGTAAGCTCGGCCTCTTACAGGCTTAGCCCCTTCGACCAGAGGTATAGTGTGGACACCCAATTCTGATGGAATCCCCTCTAAATCCTTGTATGACCAAGCGAAAACATGTTTAAAAGAGTGAATGAAGGAGACGACCTGATTGAGTAGTGCGGGATGCTCCCATAACCAAGCTGCTAATAGTACGTGCTGAGGGTTGTCAGGATCTCCCAGGTTGACTTCTCTAACCGGGTCTGGGGTTGTAGCTGGAGAGGGTGCTTCTGAAGATGAGAGGTGAGCTGCCTCTTGGAGCTTCAAGACATCATGAGCAGGGGTTTGATCGATTGGAAACTCTGCATACTCTTCTTGTAACCATCCCTGTGGGAGCTCCTCGAAGGGCAAATCTTCCGATGCAGACAACCTGACAGAGTGCTTTTGAATGGGGTCCAACTTGGGAGATGCTCCAGGAAGGGGGGAATCTCTGGCTAGCGCATGCAGAGGAGATTTCTTCCTCCTTCGGTGATGTGTGATAAGTTCCCCAAGACCGAGGGCTTCCATCGGCGGCTCATTCGACGCATGAGAATGTGGGGCTGATACACTTACTTCTTCGACTGTTGTACTGTCTGTAGGACTTTGGACATCGGTGTCCTCTTGAGGATTTTGAAGAGAGAGTGTAACTGGTGGCACAGGTAAGTTTTGAGTAGAGACCATGTAGCATGGCATTGAAGCGGTAGCTTCCAACCACTGTAGCAGGTCCTCGTCAGACCCGTCAGGAGGAATGGGCTGCTCCGGGTCAGGGTTGGACTGTACTGTCAATGAGCTGTACTGAGCCACTGGATCCATCCCTCCTTCAAGCCGGATTGGTTGCATTTGGGAGCCGGGAGTGGATATCCACATGTCGTCGTTTCCCCAATCATGAAGTGCCTTAGTATGCCGCAACCATGGTCTACCAATCAGCAAGGGAAATCCTCCCTCCACTTGAGGAAGACTGACCACCACAAAATCCAAGCTAAAAGTGAAGTCTTGTACCTTCAAAGGCACCTTCTCTATTATGCCCACAGGATAGACTGTCCGCTGGTCTGCCAATGTAACAGTGAACGGAGCAGGGCGAGTAGGCTGCAGACCTAAGGCTGACATGGTAAATTCGGGCATTAGGTTGATTCCAGACCCGCCATCCACTATGACGCCTGAGAACGACTGCCCTAGAATAGATACAGTAAGGCGTGGACTTTTATAATCGGTGAGGGGAGCAGCCGGATATGAAATCATGTAGGACTCCAGGGGCTGCACAGGTAGGTGCCCGCCACTAGGCCTGGTACCGGGGTACAAAGATTGAATTATTGAGAGTGTCACTTCTAAGAGTTGCATCGAGCCGAAGCATCTCATAAAGAGATATTTGCTGAAAGGTGTTCTTCAAGATTGCTTCCGCAGTGGGCCTATCTTCTACAACCTGGGCCTCCTCGGAAACTTTGACCTGTTGCAAATCAGCTACTGCTGCCAGGAAAGCTCCATCAATGTCCGAAAGCATAGAGATTGGCCTATTCTTTGCACCATTTACGGGTGCGCCATTTTGAACAGGTTGCTGAAGTGTTGGACCGGATGGTCCAGTTGGCAACCTTAAACCCAGGGCTGCTCTTTGTGCTCGAGTGAGCACCCCAGTAGGCTCTGTTGCTCGTTGTGGCTGAACTGTATGTGTAGCAGGTGCTGGCTGAGGAGTGGTGTTCACTGTGATTAGATTGATTTTCGGGAATGTAAACTCTTGTTGATTTTGATTTGGGCCTGAAGAAGAGGATGCCCTTTGTTTGGGACAATCTTTACTGTAGTGGTCCTTAGACTCCGGACAATGTCTGCAAGGAGGAGACCCCTCAGGTAAAGGACACTTACTTTGATAATGCCCATATTCACCGCATCTGTAGCATAGGATTGGCCGATTTGACGGACGAAAAGGGGGACGAGGTGGTCGCTGCTCTTGTTGTTGCATGGTGCTGGAGGCTGAGGTGTAGAAACTTTGGGGAACTGAGGGAGTACTGGTATGATAAAAACTGTGGGGTGCAAAGTTGTTGTGCATACCTTGCTGCATAGGGGGTGTTGTCAGTAGAGGAGGCAACTGGTTTTGATGGCCGTAGGGTGAGACCATGTTGGATGCAGGTGCTAGCCCTTGTTGGAGGGAAGGACCAAGATTTTGCTGTATTTGTCGCAATCCCTTGAGGTAGTAACAATCCTTATCCTCATGTCCAGATTTCTCACAGAAGTGGTAGTAAACCCGAAGGGGGCATTCCTGTGGGGGGTGCCCTGTAGAGCGGCATGAGCTACACCAAACCAGGGCCTTAGTCTCTTGCTGACATTTGAGCTCTTCTAACTCGCGCTTAATCTGTTCCAATGCCTCATTATGTGTAGGCTTCTCTTGTCTAAGAGAGAAGGACCTCTCCTCTTGAAGAGCTCGTTGTAGCTTTAGGGCTTCCAGTTCCCTGCGTAAAGAAGTTAAAGGATCAGTAGGACTACCTTCCGAGAACACAGAGGGAGTATCTATTTGAGGAGAGTTGTTGAAGAGCTTCCTAGCTCCCTCTATTCTAGTAGCAGCTGCGATGAACTCGTCGAGGGTGGTGTCGGGTCGGAGACTCTCTCGGAGTTTTTGCTGAGAAGTTTTGGGAAGCGCCTTCTCCACCCACTTTTTAACCATGAATTCACCGGGTTGTTGGGGAAGCTTGGCCACCAGTGACTTAGTTTTAGTCATAAGCTCCGCAAAAGTCTCCTCAGGCTTGAGCACCATGTTGGCTAACTCATTCAACACCTTCTCCTGGTAGTCTCTCAGCCTGAAAGCTGCACAGAACTGCTGTCTTAAGGCTGCCCAAGTTGCAAAATGGTTCTTTGCAAATTGGCTGTACCACTTATCTGCTAGGCCATCCAGGGTGGATGGAAATAGTACCAAGTAAGCATCTTCTCTGTTCAGCCCACGTCCCCTACAGAGAGATACAAATCTTCTTGCATGGTCGTCAGCATCTTCTGAAGACAGCCCTTTGAAGGTAGGGAACTTGATGTTCACCTTGGCCAAAACACTAGCTAGTGGCTCCATGATTTCTTGCTGAGTCTGTTGCACAATAGCTTGCTGTAGCAGAATAGGAGAGAGCTTTTCCGGAGAAGGTGATCGCGAAGATGGGGAACCTGATGACGAAGGAACGGGTGAGAGCTTTTCCGGAGAAGGTGATCGGGAAGATGGGGAACCTGATGAAGGAATGGGTGATGTGATATGTGGAGGTATAGGTGATGAGGTTGAAGGATTTCTACAAGGTGTCAAAGGTCGTCTTCTGTGATAGTACTTCAGAGGGCTCAGTAGTGGGCTTTGACGCTCAACTGACCTCCTTGTATGTGTCATGCAGTGACCTCCAATCCAACCAAGCTTTGGGCAAGAAAACCTTGAAGTGGCTGAAGACTGGTCGAGACTCTACTAGACCAGACGAGTGACTAGACCAGCTGGACCAGGGACGAGGAGGACTAGACCAGGATCTAGACCAGGCAAGTGACTAGACCAACTGGACCAGGGACGAGGAGGACTAGACCACGGTCGAGGGGGTGTAGACCAGAGACGAGGGCAAGTTGGACCAGGGCGAGAGGGGACCAGACCAGCAAGGCGAGAGACTAGCCCAGCTAGATTAAGCTATCAAGGGTGAAACTGGACCAGACCAACAGGCTGCACAGGCGAAGCGAAGAAACCAGCTACTCAACAGAGTGAGACTTCAGTTGAGGTCCCACCGTGATCGCCAAAATGAGAGCACCTGTAGCGCGGATAATGTGTCGTGCTCTCTACAGTGGGTGGTCCTCAGTGCAATGTGCGTGACAATCTCACTCAAACAGACTGAATCTCCCTCAAACAGATGAACAGAAAGGAAACAATAGACGTCAACAGAGCTCTCAAAGACACAACAGCAGACCGGAATATATGACTCGACTATCTCCAAGACTGATACAGACTTTGGCGTGGCAGCACACTCAGCTCCAGCCCAGGACTCTCAGGTACAATCGGGTGTCGAGGCTCAGATGTGTCGGGATGGTGCAGACGTGCTCTGTGTCAGACTCTCCCTAGACGACTACGTGCCAGATAAGATAGAACTGCCCCAAAAATGACTACTCATATGTACAACCATAAGAGCCACCAACGGCCCGTAAAGAACATCATCTAAGTCTATCCCCACTGGGTGGCGGTGGTGACCTGGCCACGATGTCCACTAGACCACCCTGCCACGTGTCTGCCCAAGTGTGAACCGACTAGACCAAAGGCCAACTGACCAAAGCCCAACTATAAACTATTGTCATATAAAAGTGAAAGTGACACTGTAGCAGGCTACAATAAGTAAGTGCAAGCGCACAAAGCATGAAAAATTAATTACTACTGTAGTGAGCAGAGTCGAAGCTTGCAGAATCCGCGAGGTATTTGAAGCAGATAAAGCGACAGGAGGAAATATCCATAACCGTCATCAGCTAGAGATTGAATTAACATTCTTTTAAGTCCGGTGTCGTTAACGGCCCGGTTAATCCTGTAAAGGGGAGCTTAAACTCCTATTTCAATTGATCCAAGTGACGGCGCTGTTAACAGCCCGCCTTGGCTAAGGATAAATTGTACTCAAAGTAATATTCGATTAATTGATGATTGCGATGATTGGCAGAGCTGTCATTGTCTCTTGTTCTCTCTCTTTCACACCTCCCACAGCCAGAGGCTCGGCGCCTGCCCGGCTCACGTAGCGAACACATATCCCCCGACATCTTTGGTGAACCCGACGTGAAAACGAGCCGGGGTGGGAGGTAAAGATGGAGAATTTAAAGCAGATGATGAAGATGATTGCAGAATTAAGTGCGAACGGTTTTGATGATAAGTCAACAGTGCCAGATTTTTCAAAGATGCTTCAATTGGTTCAAGGATCTCTGCGACCGTAAAGAAGAAAAATCAAATGGATGAAGCTTTGGATGCAGCATTAGATACAGTATACGATGAGAGACGACTCTTTGATGGATACAATCCAGAGGGCTACCTAGAGTGCTACGAACTGGAGACCAAGGTAAGAGGGATACCAGAAGAATTGATGATGAAATCTTTTGAGCAGTTAGTGAGTTCAGATGTGAAAGAGCAGATTCAAGAGGTTACTAGAGCTTGCAACGACGACTGGGAGTATTTCAAAGAAGCTATTGTGCAAGCACGTTATGAGGAGTATGAAATCTATCAAGAACAGAGTTCAAGTCTACCGGACTACGCAGATATTCGAGGACAAGTACGATCAAAGTGAGAAGCTGTGATTGATGAGTTTATTGTGCAGGATGCTACCTTCTTACAGGCTAATGATGAAGACATAGTTGAAGCTGTGTATGCAAAGTTGGGTTTTGCAGATGTTGTGCATGAAGTAGAAGTCTTTAAGGGTGAGGCTTTACAGCTTCAGGATACGCAGGGTGAATTTTTCAAAGAATCTACACATGTAGTTCGGGATACACAGAATGAATTTTGCAAAGAGCCTATGCATGCAGTACATGAAGAAAAGAAATCATGGGATCAAAACAACGAATTGGCTAAAGCTCAAGAAGAAATTGTGTAGGTGAATGAGTGTAGCCATATTCAAGAAGACATGCATCAAGATTCAGTTACAGCTGATACTTTTGCTGCTGAACCAGAATTAGAGCAAAATTTTTCTGGTACAGATTCTACCATAGAGGTGATTGATGATGCTGGTACAGGTTTTGCCAAAGAGTTGATTAATGATATAGATATCATAGGTCAAAGCAGGGCTATTATTGAGAGCAGCAAGACCATGGATTTTGGTATACCAGATTTACCGAATTTGGATGTACCAGATTTTGAGGACTTGGCTAAGCAAGAGTATGTGCTTGATTCAGAGGAGGTGCAGACTCCTTCATTGACAAGTTTTTGCGAAGCACAACTACCAAATTGGAAAACTGACCTTGAACGTGATTATGATGATTCAGAGGGGGTGCAGACTCCTTGACACGCTTCTGTGACTTACAGCTACCGATCTGGCAGACTGATCGTGAATTTGATGATGGTGATTTAGAGAAGGGACAAACTTCTTCTCTATCAAAAATTTGTGAGACAGGATCCACATTATGGCAAAATGATTATGAAATTGATGATGCTGATTCAGAGGGGGTGCATAGTGAAGTGCAATCTCTTGTTGATGAATATGATTGGTTTCATTGTGCCGATGATACAGTCAGGGCAGTAGATGAAATTTTCAATGTGCATGCTGAACTTTGTGCTACAGAAGTGCAAAGATATCTGGATGAGGATGCAAGACTTGAAGAGCAGTTTACTGTAGATACGGTTAGTATGCATGTCATATGTGGAAATCTTGGTTTACTACAGCAACTTGAGATGTGCAAGATGGAGGAACCTTCTGAAGCAGTGGACCTAGACCTTATGTGCTTACTGGACGAAGCTTTGGAAGGGTTCTCAAACATAGATATTAAGGATATCAATCAATCCAGATTTATGCATGAGCCAGTTTGTTCAGATTCAGCAGATGATGAACTTATGCAGTTGTTAGATGATGCACTACTTGATTTTGAGCCTCTACGAGATAGAGAATTGTTTTCAGATGCATCTTTTGAGCCTAATGAAGAGGATTTAACCAGAGACGTGATGTATTTAGATAGGCATGATCGGAATTTCAATACTAATGAGAGTGAAGGTGCACTGCCAGTGCTTTTGCCTGTGATTGATGATCGACAATTGGATGAGCCAGTTGCACAGGGGATATGGCAGTATCTGGTGCTACTTGATGCTATATGGAATCTGATGTTACTCTATGATGTAGGGGATTTTGAGCTAGCTTTTGACCCAGGAGGTGACAGATATATGCATGATCCAAGGCAATTGACTTATATGCCATATGATCCAGGCGGTTTTCATGAAGATTTGTGGGTTAATGTATGTTTATGTTGTAATGATTGGAAATTCTTGTATTTTCCCTATGATCCTGGAGGATGGTGCAAATTTTTTAAGGGAATGCTCACACTGGGGCAAATGATTGGTTTTCCATTTGATCCCGGGGGACTACTAAAGTCCAAAGTTGCTGATGTGAAGAGTACCAGTTATCTGTTGTAGCAGGTTGCATGGTACAAGATTTTGTTTTCTAGATCTATGCTAAGTCATAAGAGTTTTCGGTTATGCAGTCAATAAGGTTACATGGCTGGCTTCCAATTGACTTCTTTGGATAATTGATGAAGTATCTTCACATCTATTGAGTTGGTTCTGCTAACAGAACTTGAAGTAAAGGACTTGACGGCCATTCCGTGTGCAGACAGAATAAGGCATACTTGATCTTGACAGGGTTCCCTTAAGAGAGCTTAATGGTCAAGCCGTGTGCAACATTAACTGGAGCACTTGAGTCTGGCGGGGTTCACTAAACAGGTTATCCATAATTGAACGGTTTGAAGATACGGCAGATACAGTTCAGAGATTTTTGATGGGCAGCTACCTAATGCTTAAGCTAGAACATTGATGATAGGGTATAAGCCTTATTTTGTTTTTCATAGATTTACCAGTAATGTGAGTCCGATGATGGAAAGAACTTAAGGTACCTTTAATAGATACAGATTGAAGTGCAGTTGGTACAGACCGAAGGCTGTGCAGGTTCAGAGGGGGTGGATGTCGTGCAGCTCCGCTGCCATGAAGAGAAAAAGAGCAGAGAAATGTAAGCTAAGCTTCTTTGAAGCCTACACATTTAGTGGTCAGTGATCATGGCTTGTTAACAGGCCAAGTTTAATGATTAATGTATGCCAGATGCGGCTTAAAAGGGCCAATAGATACCTCAATGATGCCAAAAATGAGTGTGCTTGCAGTGACCACAGATGAGAGATTATGATCTAGAACTGTAGAGCTTAAAGTGCTCTACCGGCCTGTCTTTATGGCTCGTTGATTGGAGCTACGGTGAAGAAGTTATGGCAGTTTAAAGTTCAAGTCGATTGCAGATCCGTACCGGATTGGGCAATTGTAGCTGAGGTGACAGAGATGAAATGAATGCACGGGCCTGAAGTGCTCACTTTGTGGAGCGCGTTGGTCTTTTCAGACCAGCGATCGGAGTTCCGGTTACCAAGATATTAGCCGTTAAAAATTCACCAAGGGTCGGCTCCGTACCAGTTCGGTCCGCTCAGTCGGGGTGCCATTTGAGAATTTTTGAGCTTCATCCACGTTGAAGTGCGAGAGCAGTAAGTGCTTTGGGAGTATCAGGAACAGCAGGCCTGCCATTGCTCATAGAGCCGTGCGCCTTGAGCATCGGAAAATAGCAACCAATTGTATACCGGGTGTTGCATGTAGGGTGCGCCGGCGAGGGGGTAGATAGTCTCCCGAACATTAGTCTGCGACCTTCCTTCAACCAAGAGGAGAAATGCTTGCATGGTCAAGACTTGTAGCGGTATGGATACCTCCACCAATCAAGAAGGCAAGCAAGTGACACATATGGATCCTCCAAGCCCTCCCCCAACTCCTCCTTCGCCAGCAAATCCCATGGATGCTATGATGCGCATGATGATGGAGTTGATGATGCGGCAAGATGAAGCTTGACGACAAGAGCGTTTGGAAGTAGAGGAGGCACGTCGATTAGAGCGTGTGGAAGTGGCGGAGCATGAGGAGCGTCGATTGGCGACCGAAGCCGAGGCTTGTAGGCTGGAAAGGATTCCATGCGTGATCTCATAATCACCTTGGCGGTGCAACCCGATCCCCCATCTTCGGAGCCCGATTATGAAAAGCTTGCCAAGACCATCGCGGAGGCAACCATTGCTACACGGACGACCATTGATCCAATTCCCGAGAGGATCACGTTCAATAAGTATGACGGTAAGATGGATGCTATTGTCATTTACTCGTGGTTGCATCAATTTACATCCTATTGCGGTTGTTAGAAAGTCTGAAAATAACAAGGTTCTCTTGGCTTCCATGCATCTCACGGGTGATGCCATCACTTGGAAGGATGAATGGATGGAGAAGCAAGAGGTGGCCCATACGGCTGCCCATGCCGAGTCCTACCTCATTCCCCCTCTCGAGCTTAGTTGGGAGGAGTTCGCGGAGGATTTCAAGACTCGCTTTTTCCCTCCACAATACTTGAAGCGTTTGAAGGAGAATTTTTGGACTTTGTCTCAACAAGGTAAACCGGTGATGTCGTATGCTAACCGTGTGTCACAGCTAGGAGGTGGACAATTGCGGAAATCGGATGATGAGAGGTTAGAGGCTTTTCTCTTTGGATTGGACCACTTGATCAAGTTTGACGTGGAGGCCGGTGATCCAAAGACAGTACAAGAAGCGATATGCTTGGCTCAACTGTAAGAGATGAAGCACAATAAGGGTAAGCTTAAGACGGCCTCACGTAATGGTAATTCTTCCTCTCATGACTCGTTTAAGGAAAAGGACAAGAATTCTATTAGGAATGGTAGCCATAAAACGCACTCTCTCAGTTCTTCTTCTCGATCTAATTCTCCATCTCGATCTCAATCTAAGGGCGATAACTCTAAGGATAAGGGTAAAGGAAAATCTGATAAACCTCAACTCACACGTGATGAAAAGATTTCCCAAGGAGTTTTAGGTGGTCAATTAAGTGAGTAAGAACAAGCATTGTATGCAAAGGAACATAGGTGTTTTCATTGTCACGTAGTAGGTCACATTAAAAGGGAATGTCCTAAGAAAGAATCTAACAAGGAAACCTCTACTGCGTCAACTTCTGATGCTACCTCTCATGTGAATGCTATGAGTGTGGCAAAGCAAGAAGCTAAGCATGAGGGGATGTTTGCAAATGATGAACTCATAAAATGTTATGGACATGTTAATGGTCAAAGGATCATTGTGTTGTTTGATTCTAGACGTTCACAAGATGTCATCAGTGAATCTCTCGTGAAACGTGCACGTCTTTAGACTTCTCCCATTTCCCACCCTCCCGGTGCAAGGGTTCTCTGAAGGCATGGACGCTTCGATTTTTCAAGAATGTGATGGTGTCAAGTTGATCATTCAACAAAAACCGAATTTACTCGTTGTTTTGTAGTCTCTAAACTTGCAGGATGTGATATCCTTTTGGGCATTAAGTGGTTTTGCATGTTCAAACCCATTATCGATTGGGAGAAGCTCACGTTTCTCATCAAAGATAATGTGTCGCAGCCCGTCTTCATTCGAGGCGAGAGCGGTATTCTCCCTCTCCCTCTCATCTTTCATGTCTAGGAAAACAAAGAACTACGTCGAGGAGCCCAAGCGGCGCTCATCTATGTCAACCCCACATCAAGGAACTTGGGTATCCCTGACACGTATAGTAAAGGTTTTGTTAAGGTCAATTCGGTGTTTTCCCAAGATCATCATTCCCCTACACACCCTCCCGATCGACCTATGGACATTGTCTCCGACCAATTGCATGACGAGGAACATGTAGGTAAAAGTTTTCTCCATGGGATAAAGAGAAGCCAAAACCAGGTGATTTCTCAATTAGGAGGCTTCGCCCTCCCAAGGTACGGTCTTTTGGTTTACCGGCTCTCTTTGTTCGTAAGAAATCAAACTCATTTCAGTTTTGTGTGGATTTTAGGGCACTCAAGTCAAGGATGGTCAAATTCCGAAAGCCGAGACCTCACATGGCCGTTCCTTTGGAGCTTCCACAGGAGGCACACCGCGTTTCCAAAGTGGACCCATCGAGTTGCCGCCACAAGGGTGGACTTCCAAGGAGCAATCCAAAAGAACCACCACCGGAGATTATTGTTCCAGTCCAAGTCACCAAGTCGAAGTGTTTTCGAATGCTTCCATTCCAGTTTGGCAATAAGACAGAAGCAAAGCAACATTTCCTCAAATTCAAGGATTGAGGGACACACGAAGCGGCGTGGTTGGACGAGGAATTCTTCATCGATTACCCGGATTTGCTAGTCTCATACAAGGAGGCCATGCAGATAGGTCCCCGTACCTCACCTTAAGCAGGAGGGAATGTCACGTGCACATGGCTCTGTGTGCCACGTGGACATACTTCATCGACTTCCAGAGCCAGTTTTCCCCTTCTTCCTAGATAGGGATGTCTAGAATCCTAGGAGGATTAGTACCGGCAATTTTTGTGAGCCTGTTTGCAGGACCTGCATGTCCGGACAAGTCGATTAGATTAGGTTTTCCAGTTTGAAACCCTCTTGCATAAATGGTTTGTATACGCGTCTTGGCAGATGTTATTACACTACGGTGGGCATCTGGCATGACGAGCATGAAGTTCTAGGTTAGAGGAATCCGATGTACCAGACCGCTCATCGATCGGATTCCCGGTTGGGTGGATGTGCGACAGTTGCAACCAAATTTGGATCCCTTGACCTATTTTTAAAATAAATCGTTTTATGATTTATTTGTTGGAAAAGCTGGTGGACAGTTGCCCTACCTGAAGCCTAATAAGTATTTAACGAGTGATATGCACCCATGGAAAAATCCATTTGAAGACAAGTGCAGGAGATAACTTCAGTCACCAGGCGTTTTCAGCCCTGCACAGCAGCCGGCGCTTTGGGACAGCAGATCAGCAAATCAGCAGCGTTTTCAACAATCAGCCCTAACGCTCAGTTCTGCAGCAGATCAGCAATCAGTGTTTCAATTGCAGCAGCAGATCAGCCCCAGCGTTTTCAGTTTTCAGCCCTTCCCCTCGACGGAAAGTGGCCTGACACTGCTTGGGCAAGTTTCCCGTTGCGGTTCGGTACTTCAGCAGCCCATCGAGCCTCCCTTCGGCCATTCCCTTGTCAACATCGAGTGCTCCATTGTTGTCCATCATAGGCCTCATCAAGATCTGCGTTTTCAGCCCATCATTCTTCTCACATCGGGAATGCAAATCAGCCCGTGGTGGTCATCCGCAATTCCCACATCGAGAAGGATCCAAGGTGCATCAAATCAGCCCCGGAGGTACCTCTTCCCGAGGAGTTATCGTGGTGATTTGTCGTCTCAAGTCAGTAGAGTCTGCATTGAGGTATTGCATTGTGTATACATTCCATTTACGCAATCTAAAGCAAATACCACATCGGTAATGGTGTGGGGGGCCCTTGAGAGGGTTGGTTGGGACCCCTACGGGTGTCACTCTCTTCTTCTCTCTCTTTCTCTCTCCCTCTACACATCGCTATTGCACTCTCTCAACCCCTCTCTTCAGGGAAGCATAAAAGGATTATTCATTGAAGCACAAGGTACTCACTAACGCAAGGAAAGAAGGAGAGGATTTTGTGGAAGTGTAAAACTAGATCTTCACCATTTTAACTCCGCTGCACCTGACAGTGACAATGAAAACACCTATGTTTCTATCAGATTTCCTTTATTCTTATCCTTAGAGTTATCGCCCCCCTTAGATTGAGATCGAGATGGAGAATTAGATCGAGAAGAAGAACTGAGAGAGTTCTTTTTATGGCTACCATTCCCATTAGAATCCTTGTCCTTAGACGAGTCATGAGAGGAAGAGTTACCATTATCTGAGGCCATCTTGAGCTTACCCTTGTTGTGCTTCATCTCTTGGAGTTGAGCGAAGCGTATAGCATCTTGCAATGTCTTTGGATCACCGGCCTCCACATCAAACTTGATCGAGTGGTCCAATCCAAAGAGAAAGGCTTCTAACCTCTCATCATCCGATTTCCGCAATTGTCCACCTAGCTGTGACACATGGTTAGCATACGACATCACCGGTTTACCTTGTTGAGACAAAACCTAAAAATCCTCCTTCAATTGCTTCAGGTACGGCGGAGGTAAGAAGCGAGTCTTTAGATCCTCCGCAAACTCCTCCCAACTAAGCTCGAGAGGGGGAACGAGGAGAGACTCGGAATGGGCAGCCATGTGGACTGCCTCCTGCTTCTCCATCCACTCATCCTTCCAGGTGATGGCATCACCCGTGAGATGCATGGAAGCCAAGAGAACCTTGCTATTTTCAGACTTTTTCACAACCGCAAAATACGATGTAAATTGATGTAACCAAGAGTAAATGACAATAGCATCCATCTTACTGTCATACTTATTCTTGCAAATTGGATCATTGGTTGTCCGTGTAGCAATGGTCGCCTCCTCAATGGTCTTGGCAAGCTTTTCATAATCAGGCTCCGAAGAAGAGGTATCGGATTGCACCACGAAAGAGGTGATGAGATCACGCATAGTTATCCTTTCTTGCCTACGTTCCTCGGCCTCAGCCGGCAAGCGACGTTCTTCTTGTTCCGCCGCTTCTTCGCGCTCCCATCTACGAGCCTCGGCTTTGGCAGCCAATCGGCGCTCCTCACGCTCCGCCGCTTCCACACGCTCGACATGATGTGCCTCCTCTGCTTCCAAACGCTCTTGTCGTCGAGCTTCGTCTTGCCGCATCATCATCTCCATCATCATGCACATCATAGCATCCATTGGATTTGGTGGCAAAGGAGGAGGGAGGGAAGGAGGGCTAGGAGGATCCATAGGTGGCACCTGCTCGCCTTCTTGATTGGTGGAGGTATCCATACCGTTACGAGTCTTGACCATGCAAGGACTTCTCCTCTTGATTCAAGGAAGGTTGCAGACTAATCTTCGGGAGACTATCTACCCCCTCGTTGGCGCACCCTGTATGTAAGGTGCAGCGGAAGTGAATGTTGAACTTTGCTCAAGATGAGTGCTCCGAACTGTGCTCAAGGTTCCTTTTGTCTTAGGGAAGGGAGAGCCTTCCGTGCCTTAATGAGAGAGTGCAAGTGATCACAACAAAGTGAATAGACACTGTCTGTGCAGGTGTTGAGACTGAGAGATAGAGAGAGAAGAGAATACGACACTAGAGACGTTGTAAAACCCTCCTCCAAGGGCCCCACTCTCGATGGCGAGAGTGGTCTATGCTATTGATTGCACAATCTGGTCCAAGTGCTGATGCAAGTCTAAGTGAGGCTATGGCTGAAAACTGTGTGGTGCGAGGATAACGGTGAAGATGACGATGACGCTATCTGTGACCTCGTATGCTGAAAACGCTGTCCTTCAAAAACGCTGCATACTAACAGACAAAACGCTGGGCATGCTGCTGTTTTGCTTGCTAAATAGCTTGCTGAAATCGCTGCTTGCTGCTGGTTTTACTGCCGAGAGACCCTGATCTACAGGGGGCTGAAAACGCTCACCTACAGGGGGCTGAAAACGCTGATCTGTATGGCTGTAAACGCTGATCTGCAGGCTGTAAAAACGCTAATCTGGTTGGTCAAAACGCTGGTATGCTGCTGCCGAATCGCCAATTGCAGGGGCTGGAAAAACGCTAAGTGCAGGGCTAATGGCGAGAGAGATCTGTTGCTGAAAACGGTAGGCTATGGGGGGGTTTTTCTTGCTGATAAGGTTCTCCAGAGGGCCTGTTACACTGGGTGCCTGTTGCTCTCCTTCTTCTGCCAGATAGTGTTAGCCCTAGGTTGCTTATATATTTACTTAGTCAAATTGCCTTACCTAGTTCCCAACAAAAGTCACTTAATAAATAAGTGAAAAATATCAAAAATAGGGAAAATAGGTTTTAATGCACTGGAAAATTCCCTTGATGGATTGTGATGGGAATGCTGATGATCATGGTGTGTGCAACCGGAGTATATGCATCTAATCTAAGTGCTTGGGCATGCACGGTCTGCGAACAGACTCACAAAAGTGCCAGAACACTTCCTATTCTAGACTGACTTGACTGAACTGAACCTTGGTCATGTTGTAGCTTGTCCATGGATACATAGGGCCGGATGTGTTACGTGACATCCCCTCTTTTCAAAGTGAGGTACTAGTACCGAACTGTATGGCGTCGAGGGAGATTGCCAGCAGGGTCTAGAATCCTGGAAAGGACTCTTTGCTGGCCCACTCTGATGCGTGGGTCATGCGATACTTGAACTTCATAAAGGTCTGCAACGCTTGCTTCTTTGGGCCGCGCCGAAAGCGACAAAGTCATCTGTGGTTCCTTCGATGCTTCAACTTCGTCTATAGTCATGCGTCTAGCTTCTTCAAGAATCTCCGAGGCTGAAAATTCCTGAAACCACTTCCAACACAAAAACATGAACACACCCATTCGATGTAAAGTGGCTGGAAAAATACTATTCCTTCGAAAAAACTGTGCATGCAATGTAGATAAACATATAGACGGAGTGCCAAACCGTTCATCAAACACATGCAAACAATGGGATCGAATCTTGACTTTCTGATCTAAATCAATCAACTGTGGCAAATCACAATGGAAATGCCCATGCTTGATGCTGAATCTTTCTTGTGCTCTTTCGGATACTGTGTCATGCCAAGGAGGAGACACGGAATGTGAATTTCTTGGGTGCAAATATTTCATCTTTTCATGAGTTATCCGCATACATCCGTGCTCATTCATGAGTGAATCGTGTTCATCGTACAATATGTCATGCCTATGAAAAGGGATCACATAAGGACAGTGACTAAAATACAGGAAAGCATCACGAATGAAACACTTGAACAATGCGTGCTGACTAATCATTCGAACACATAATATTTCCTGGGGGTGTTCTATGGACCTAGGCTCGAGAGCCAAGATCTGTTCTTCCTAAGGGATTCTTTGGACCTAGGCTCGAGAGCCAAGATCGGTTCTTCTTGAGGGGGTTCTTTGGACCTCGACTCAAGAGCCAAGATCGGTGCTTTGTGATTGATCGTCTCTGCAATGAGGTTAGCTTCACTAGAGAAAGTATCAACTAACACATCATCCTTGTGAACAATCACATCATCTTCATGCAAATCATCATGCTTGTCTTATCATTCAAATCATCATGCTTATCATTGTCATTCAAATCATGTGTGTCATGCTTGGGAGAAGAAGAAACGGAGAGAGTCTCCTTTTCCCGAATCTCTTGCATCTGTGCCTGCACTTGAGAAAAGAGTCGCAACATCTTTTTCATGTGTCGGTCGTTCATTGCTTTTTTTGCTTCGTTCTCGCGATCTAATGCTGCTTCTCTTACTTCGCGCTCACGATCCAATTCGGCTTGTCTTTCTTTGGCTTCCAAGTGTGCTTGCTCGTTCTTACGCTCTATGGCTGCCATTCTTTCTTGGTACTTACGATCAATTTCTGCCATTCTTTCTGTTGTTCGTGCTTCACGTTCTAACTTCCTTGCTTCGAGTTCTAACTTCCTTTTGATCATCATCTTGTCGAAAGCCTCCATAGGAGTTAGTGCAATCCTGTGCGAAGATGGACAAGGGGAAGGGTCGGAAAAACCTCTTGGTGGGGAAAACTCTTCTTTGCCACTCCCATGCTCACCACCTCCATGCGAAGTATCAATTCCGCTTCGGGTGATGACCATCCACTGAAGTCTTAGGTTCTTAAGTTCACGAGGAACTTGGGTTCTTGTGGGTCTTGGTTCTTGGGTTCTTGAGGATCTTGAGTTCTTGAGATTCTTGAGGTTCTTCTTTAGCTTGCAATCTGTGTTAGAAAAGGATCTTCTCTTACCTGAGCTCTTCTCTTTATTGTGGGCGCTCCCCTTGGCGGCCTTGCGCTCACACCAAGGTTGCTTTTTTCCACCTCACGTCGATTGGCCGGCCGCTAAGTGCACGGTCCGCTCTCAATGAGCGAAAAGAGGCACAAGGGGAGGCTGCACAAGTCCTTCTTTCTTGGGTTTCCTGTCACTCTTCAAAAACACGATTAGGAATCACACGCCCAAGAGAACGAACTTGGGTTACGTGCGACCGCAACAAACAAAAAAAATTCTATGGTTCTTGTGGTTCTTTCCTTGAGTGATACAGAACACTGCCAAAGCTCTGATACCAATGTAAGGTGCAGTGGAAGTGAATGTTGAACTTTGCTCAAGATGAGTGCTCCGAACTGTGCTCAAGGTTCCTTTTATCTTAGGGAAGGGAGAGCCTTCCGTGCCTTAATGAGAGAGTGCAAGTGATCACAAACTGTCACGTGACACATCCCAACCCTATGTGCCCATGGACAAGCTACATCACAGCAGGGTTTAGTCAGTCAAGCAAGTCTAGAATAGCAGTGATCTGGCACTTTTGTGAGTCTATTCGTAGACCGTGCATGCCCAGTCACTTAGCATAGATGCATATCCTCCGGTTGCACACAGCATGATCATCGGAATTCCCATCAGAATCCATTAGCATCAGTTAGGGGAATTTTCCACTGCATTTAGCCTATTTTCCTATTTATTGGGATTTTCACTTATCATTTTTAAGTGACTTTCCAACAAAAGTAGGTAGGGCAATTTTGCTAAGTTAATATATAAGCAAACCCAAGTTAGCACTTTCTGGCAGAAGAGGCAGCAGGAGCTTCCCGCTCAACAGGCAACTTCTCAGCAGTACCCCCATTAGCACTTAGCCTCGCCATACCTCTCCCATCCCCTTGGCGTTTTGAAGCATTTCTGTCGCCTAAGCTTCTTGCATAACCTGGCGTTTTTCCCTACAGCAGTCCATCACCCACGACCTCCATTCCCCTGGCGTTTTCCCCTACAGGCAGCCCCCATCACGAGCGTTTTTGGGACTGCAGACCAGCATTAGAACTCAGTGTTTTCAGCATATGGTGGCGTTTTTCACAGCAGCATTGCAGCCCATAAATCGCAGCCATAGACAGCAGTTCCCCAGCGTTTTTGACATCAGCTTACTAGCGTTTTTGACCTGCATAACCAGCGTTTCAGCATACAGTAGTGGCCTTAAAAATGCAGCCAAAGCCTGGGTTTTGCCAGCGTTTTTATTCAGCCCTAAGCCCCCGACAAGAACAGTCATTTTCAGCCATAAGCAGCAGAAGAAAACCAGTCATTTCAGCCCCGAAACAGTCCCCGAATTCAGTGATTAGAAGATCCCAGATTTCAGCCATCAAGTCGTCGTCGTCATCATCGTCGTCGTCATCGGCATAGTCCCATTGCATCAGTCCATTGCATTCGCATTGTACACCTTTGTGCAATCAAAGTAGACCACTCTCGCCGACGAGAGTGGGGCCTTCAGAGGAGGGTTTTACAACCTCTCGGTGTCGTATCTCTTCTCTCTCCTTCTCTCAGTCTCATTCACTTGCACGCACAATATCCACTCACTTTGTTCGTGACCACAACACTCTATAGACGGAAAGCTCTCTGTTTCCCTAAGAACTAAAAGGAACCTTGAGTAATAAAGATCACTAATCTTGAGAAAATACAACATTCATTCCGCTGCACCTTACATTGGTATCAGAATTTAAGATCGGTTCGTCCTGAATGATCGAATCGTCCTGTGGGGGTTCTTTGGACATAGGCTCGAAAGCAAAGATCGGATCTTCGTGATTGATCGAATCTACGACGAGGTTAGGTTCGCTAGAAAAAGCATCCACTAACACATCATCCTTGTGAACAATCACATCATCTTCATGCAATTCATCATGCTTGTGAGAAATCACATCTTGATCATGCAAATCATCATGCTTGTCATTGGCATCCAAATCATCATGCTTAGCAATATCATTCAAATCATCATGCTTATCTTTGTCATCCAAATCATCATGCTTGTCATTCAAATCATCATGCAAATCATTGTGCTTATCATGGTCAATCAAATCAACATGCAAATCTTTTGTCAATCAAATCATCATCATGCTTCACACAATCATGCAAATCCTGTGTGTCATGCTTTGGAGAAGAAGAGACTGAGAGAGTCTCCGCCTCGTGAATCTCTTGCATCTGTGTCGGCACGGGATACAAGAGTCGCAAGAACTCTTGCATGTGTCGGTTGCGCCGTTCTTGGCTTGCCTTTCTTTCGGCTTCTCTTTCTGCTTTTTCTTCTGCGTGTCTGTGTTTCATTTTTGCCATTCTTTCCATAAACATCTGCTTAAACTCCTCCATAGGAGTTAGTGCAATCTTTGTCGTAGATGGGGAAGGGTCGGAAAAACCTCATGGTGGGGAAAATTCTTCTTCGCCTCTCTGATGCTCATCACCTCCAAGCGAAGTATCCATTCCGCTTCGAGTGATGATCATTCTGAAGTCGTGGGTTCTTGTAGGTTCTCAAGTTCACGAGGAACTTGGGTTCTTGGGGGTCTTGGGTTCTTAAGTTCACGAGGAACTTGGGTTCTTGAGGTCCTTGATTCGTGAGAATCTTGGGTTCTTGAGGTTCCTGAGTCTTGAGGGTCTTGGGTTCTTGGGGTTCTTGAGGTTTTCTTTCGCTTGCAAATCGCGTTACAGAAGGATCTTCTCTTCACCCGAGTTCTACCCTTTTCTGTGGGCGCACCCCTTGGCGGCCTTGCGCTCACACCAAGGTTGCTTTTTCCCACCTCACGTCAATTGGCCGGCCGCTAAGTGCACGGTCCGCTCTCAATGAGTGAAAAGAGACACAAGGGGAGGCTGGACAAGCCCTTCTTTCTTGGGATTCCTATCACTCTTCAACAAAACACGATTAAGAATCGCCACGCCCAAGTAAACTCGTGTTCGTGTGATCGCAACAAGCAAAAAAAATTCTTGTGGTTCTTTCCTTGAGTAATGCAGAACACTTCCAAAGCTCTGATACCAATGTTAGGTGCAGCGGAATGAATGTTGCATTTTCTCAAGATTAGTGATCTTGAGAAAATACAACATTCATTCCGCTGCACCTTACACAAACAAAGTGAATAGACACTGTGCGTGAAGGTGTTGAGACTGAGAGATAGAGAGAGAAGAGAATACAACACCAGAGATGTAAAACCCTCCTCCAAGGGCCCCACTCTCAATGGCGAGAGTGGTCTATGCTATTGATTGCACAATCTGGTCCAAGTGCTGATGCAAGTCTAAGTTAGGCTATGGCTGAAAACTGTGTGGTGCGAGGATGACGGTGAAGATAACGATGACGCTATCTGTGACCTCGTATGCTGAAAACGCTGTCCTTCAAAAACATTGCATGTTGATAGCCAAAACGCTGGGCATGCTGCTGTTTTGCTTGCTAAATAGCTTGCTGAAATCGCTGCTTGCTGTTGGTTTTACTGCCAAGAGACCCTGATCTACAGGGGACTGAAAACGCTGATCTTATAGGGGGCTGAAAACGCTGATCTGTATGGCTGTAAAAACGCTGATCTGTATGGCTGTAAACGCTGATCTGCAAGCTGTAAAAAGGCTGATCTGGTTGGTCAAAACGCTGGTATGCTGCTGCTGAATCGCCAATTGCAGGGGCTGGAAAAACGCCAAGTGCAGGGCTGATGGCGAGAGAGATCTGTTGCTGAAAAAGCCAGGCTATGGGGGGGGGTTGTTCTTGCTGAGAAGGTTCTCCAGAGGGCCTGTTACACTGGGTGCCTGTTGCTCTCCTTCTTCTGCCAGATAGTGCTAGCCCTAGGTTGCTTATATATTTACTTAGTCAAATTGCCCTACCTAGTTCCCAACAAAAGTCACATAATAAATAAGTGAAAAATGTCAAAAATAGGGAAAATAGGTTTTAATGCACTGGAAAATTCCCCTGATGGATTCTGATGGATTTTGATGGGAATGCTGATGATCATGCTGTGTGCAACCGGAGGATATGCATCTAATCTAAGTGCCTGGGCATGCACGATCTCCGAACAGACTCACAAAAGTGCAAGAACACTTCCTATTCTAGATTGACTTGACTGAACTGAAACTTGGTCATGCTGTAGCTTGTCCACGGACACATAGGGTCGGATGTGTCACGTGACACTGCATGCAACACCTGGTATACAATTGGTTGCTATTGTCCTACGCTCAAGGCGCACGGCACTACGCGCAATGGCAGGCCTGTTGTTTCAAGAGTAGGAGGAGTATACACCGAAGGGCTGCCAACACAACCAGAAACACAAGAGAGATTTTTTTTTTTTTTGGGATTAGCGGATTAGTGCAAAATCTTCAAAGCTCTAATACCAATGTCAGGTGGAGTGGAATTGAAATGGTGAAGATCTAGTTTTACACTTCCACAAAATCCTTTCCTTCTTTGTTTGCGTTAGTGAATGCTTTGTGCTTCAATGAATATTCCTTTTATGTTCCCTTGAAGAGAGGGGCTGAGAGAATGCAATAGAGATGTGTAGAGAGAGAGAGAAAGAGAGAAGAGCGACACCCGATGGGGTCCCAACCAACCCTCTCAAACGGCCCCCCACACCGTTGCCGATGTGGTATTTGCTTTAGATTGCGTAAATGGAATGTATACACAATGCAATACCTCAATGCAGACTCTACTGACTTGACGACGACAAATCACCGCGGTAACTCCTCAGGAAGAGGCACCTCCGGGGCTGATTTGATGCACCTTGAATTCTTCTCGATGTGGAAATTGCGGATGCTCACCACGGGCTGATTTGCACTCTCGATGTGAGAAGTATGATGAGCTGAAAACACGGATCTTGACGAGGTCGATGATGGATAGCAATGGAGCACTCGATGCCGGCGAGGGAATGGCCGAGGGGAGGCTCGATGGGCTGCCGAAGTATCGGATCGCAACGGGAACACGCGTAGGCAGCTTTCCAAGAAATTCCGTCGTGAAGATCGGACTGAAAACTGAAAATGCTGGCCTGATCTGTTGGGTTCTCCTGGCGCAAGGGCTGAAAACAAAAAATGCTGGCTGATCTGCTGCCTTCCCAAAACGCTAGGGCTGGCTGAGCAAAAACGCTGGCTGCTCCTTGATCTAGCGCTGAAATTTGTAATCTGCAACTTGTCTGGTGGACAGTTGCCCTACCTCAACCTAAATTAATTCATAAGGCCTGTGCCTCACCTATAAAGGGAGCAGAAGAGCTCCCATTTGAGGTTTCCCAACAAATAAGTCATAAAAATGATTCATTAAAAATAGGTCTAGGGGGGTCCAGATCTGGGTGCAACTGTCACACACCCAACCAAGAATCCGATTGATGCGCGGTCTAGCATGTCGGATTCCTCTAATGTAGAACTACATGCTCGTCATGCCAGATGCCTACCGTAGTGTAATAACATCTGTCAAAACGCGTATACAAACTGTAGCGCGGATAGTGTGTGGTACTCTCTACAATGGGTGCTCCTCAGTGCAATGTGCGTGACAATCTCACTCAAAACAGTATGAAAACAAAGGAACAATCGATAACAACTGATCACATAGAGACACAACAACAGACCAGAACATAGGACTCGACTATCTCAAAGAACCGATACAGACTCTCGCGTGGCAGCACACTCAGCTCCAGCCCAGAACTCACAAGTACAATGGGGGTGTCGACGCTCAGATGTGCCGGGATGGTGCAGACGTGCTGTGTGTGTATAGACTCGCTGCCCTAGACGATGACGCTGGACCATATATGAAGAAGATGACCCTCCTGACCCAACGGATACTACTCACATGTACCACCATAAAGAGCCACCAACGGCTCATAAATGTCAGCCATATAAGTCTATCTCCAGACTGAGTGGAGGTGGTGACCTGGCCGTGATGTTCACTAGACCACCGTCCATATCCCTGCCACGTGTCATTGCCCAGCCCACAGAGTCCGTCCAGTGTGAACCAGACCAGACCAACTGTACTAACTGTGTGTCCTGTGAAAGTGACACTGTAGCCTGCCAAGAGGGTTCCAAACTGGAAAACCTAATCTAATGGACTTGTCTGGACATGCAGGTCTTGCGAACAGGCTCACAAAATTGCTGGTACTAATCCTCCTAGGATACTAGACATCCCTATCTAGGAAGAAGGGGAAAATTGGCTTTGGAAGTCGATGAAGCATGTCCACATGGCACACAAAGCCATGTGCACGTGACATCCACCCAGTGTGAACATACGACCAACTGTAACTGTCTTTCCATGCAAAGTGACACTATAGCCTAGCTACAGGTTGTCACGTGCACATCTAACCCTATGTGCATGTGGACAAGCTGTAACTCCTACTTCTAGGGTTTAGGTCAACCTAGGAAGTGTTCTGGCACCCTTGTGAGCTTGTATGTAGGACCCTTAATCCCATGCAAGATGGATGTTCTTGGTTGAGAATACTTACAAAAATAAATACCGTTTGATTTTGTCCTTGTTATGATCTATCCCATGATCTCGTCTATATCTTTGTGTGCGCGTGCGTGTGTATGTGTATGTCCAATTGATAGTTTCTTTCTTTGGTGCAATTCTGGGCCCTTTGGGCTGTTCATCATACATGCAATCACCTCTAGCAGGCTTTTCATGTGGAAACAGTTATTCAGCTTTATCCTATCCATCTTTTTGTGCTCAGCTTCTTCGGTCTCTTCGTGATTGCTACACATTCATTTCAGCAATTTGAGGTTGTTTTTTACCTTGATGTAGCCTCACCCATTTTGAGTGACCATGTCTTGTACATTATTGTAACCAGTGGAAATTTTATTTCACAAAGAAAGAGTGTGTGTGTGTTTGTTGCCGATGAGGAACTTCATCACAGCCCTATTGATCGTCTTTTTGCATAAATAATCATGCATCATCTGATTCTGGAACTAAAATTGTTTGGTTGTGATTTGTGACAGGTTTTTCTGATTTTAACTGCCATTCAAGAAATTCAGTGTACTACTTAACAAAGAATGTAAAGGCTCCACTGTGCTTGGTTGTCATGAAGTCGGTTCTTGCTAGACCCAAAAAAGCGGTTTGGTTATGGACAAAGAAAAAGGAGGTCATGACAACTTCAGTTGAAACTGGTTGGAACACTTTTCTTTTCACACCTGAAACAAAGCAGCTTGCTAAGGATTGGGCATGTAAGTTTTGAATGTTGCAAAGACGACCTTTTAACCTTTAGTACAAAACAAATGCATAAATGGAAGCTTGTCTCCTATATAGATGAATGTGTATGTGTGTACAAATTATGTTTGAAACTGGTTGGAACACTTTTGTTTTCACATCGGAAACAAAACATTCCAAGGATTGATGTTTTGAATGTTGCAAAGACGACCTTTCAACCTTTAGTATAAAACAAATGTATAAATGGAAGCTTGTTTTGCAGTCTCCTGTATAGATGAATGTGTATGTGTGTACAACTTATATTGAAACTGGTTGGAACACTTTTGTTTTCACATCTGAAACAAAACATTGCCAAGGATTGGGCACGTAAGTTGTATGTGTGTACACCTTTTTTTTTTTCCGAGAAAAGGATCCTTCTATTAGTTACTGAAACTGCCCATAGGGCTACAACCACGTCTTCAAGAGAGGGCTACAACAACCATGATGGGAGACTCTCCCAATGAAAAAACCAGCATATGTACAATGGGGCTAAATCAAGAAATGGGGGAGGGAAAAGCCACACAGGTGGTCGGTAATGCCATCGGAGTACTCCCTAGACCATGGTGTAGAAAGGCCCAGGACGCCAGAGTCGAAGGAAAGCCTCTCTGCGCTCCCGCATGCGGTCGGAGCTGCCCTGTAGTCCCTCAAGCTGTCCTCTGAGAGTATGGATCAGCTCTAGCCAAAAATCGCAAACAGTCTCTGCTGGTGGCACAGGGCGAGCCTCAAAGATGCGGAAGCAACGGGCCCGCCAGATGAACCAGAGTGTGAGGCCACTGAGGAGCTCCCAACACTCCTCTCTCTTATTGCACCACTCCTGTGGAGTAAGCTCTGTAGCAGGCTGGAGTGTAGGTCGCCCCACTTGCATCATTATCATCCTGCTGGTGGAAAATAGCTCAAACTGAAGTGTCGGGCCCGTGAGGGTGGACCAAACCGTTGCTCCCCACGTGTACTACCGAGCCGTGGAGAGAGCAGGCATGAACCGAGAACTCATAGCCACACCTGCTGGGCCAAGGAACAATCCCAAAGACAATGACGCTGACTCTCCACAAGATGGTCACAAGCTGCACATGCGGCCGAGAGACCACTATGCACTAGCCAGCTCCCAACTGCTGTAGCTCTGTGTGCGACGAGCCACTGAAACAAGGTGACTCGCCTCGGCTGTCTGGAGTCCCACAACCTGTCCTAGAAGGCTGCCAAGAACTCAGCTGTGAGACCCTCCTCCTGCCAATGAGGTGCTGCAGCGGGGCGAGCCTCTCTCTGTGTTGCTAGTATATGACGTCCCAGTCGAACAGTGTACTGAAAGAAAGGGACTTCTGGGTGGTCTACAGAAGAGAAGGGGTCCCTCCAGAGCCACTCACCAAGATCCCACTGTACTCGTGCCAGTGGACAACACTCCCAAGCCCACAGCCTCCAGTGTCCGGTCTCAAGAGCTGCTGGGTCAGGATCAATGACACAAGTCCTCCCACAGATGCCCACTACTCGGATCCTCTGAAAACAGCACTCTGCCACCTGCAGGGCCTCTACTGCAACTCGCTGTAGGTGTCCCCCACCCTGAAGCTCGAAGAAAAGGGATGGAACAGTCTCTGAGCAGGCCCTGACGGAGATGAGAACCTCCAGTCGTGTGAAGGCTCCCATCCAGCTGGGTGCTAATGGCTCGAGAGGCGTGAGCCACTCAGCTGGAACTGCCTCTGAGATGTCCTGGCACATGCTTTGCACCCCTCTCATGCCCTATAGCTGGAAACCCTGCACCTCCTCAGACAAGCCTGTGAACTCTAACCAGTCACCTAAAGAGCGCGTTGGACCTGCTGCCATGGGACCCCAGGAAACATGAGGCCGACTACCAACCAAGTGGCCTCTCTGAGTGCTAACCATGGGGTTCCAGACAAGGGGCTGCCGTAGGCGCTCCTCCGTGCAAGTAGGCTGTCTCTGCTCCAGGCCTTGCCGCAAGAGCTCCCAAGATCGAAGCAGACTCACAGCGAAACGGTCCTCCAGTCTCCTGCTCAAACCAACTCTGCGCATCTCTGTGAAGATCCATCTGGTCGAAGGTTGCCAGGGGCCTCTTGCTTGAGGCACCCTAGCACGAAGCCGCTGTAGCAAGAACTCCTTCCAGGGCTCCTCACCTGGAAGAAGTCCTCTGAAGATGAACTTCCCAAGAAGGGCTCGGCTCTGCTGTGCTGGGTCAATGATCCCAAGCCCTCCCTGTGAACAAGGAAGAGTGATGACCTGCCAAGCCACTTTGGCTCGGGCTATCTGAGTGTCACGTCCTGACCAAAGGAAGTTCCTGATCAGCCTCTCTACCTGGCTGATACAAGAACTCGAGAAGATCCAGCAAGAAGTGATGTACCACATAGTCGCCAACAACACCTGGTTGGCCACTACTACTCTGCCAGCCAAAGAAAGTCGTGCTGAGCTCCAACGTAACAACTTTCTCCTGATAGACAGGAGAAGGGGAGCAATCTGCTACTCGGGAGACAAGTCCAAACCAACCTCACAGCCCAAGTACCGAATTGCAGTCCCTGGGGGGATCCACCTAAAACCCTCTCCACGCATATCCTCGGGCTGAGAAGCAGCTGACCCGTCGAGCCTCCTAAATATGACTGACCTTGGCATGCGAATGCCGAGGTCCCACTGCCTCAAAGAAAGCACCCGTCACTCTGTCGCCCACTTGGGTCCATTTAGCTGCGTGTCGGTGGCAAGCAAACTCATGTCGCCTCTCCTCTGTGCTAACAAGCTCCCGACGAGCCTGTTGTAGGTGCTCCTCCAACCAAGGACTGTCTGAATGCTGCTCCTGCATCCTCTGTAGCGAAGCAATGCCCCGTCTGAGACACTGCTCCTCATCTGTCGCTGCAGCCCGTCGAGCCAGAGACTCGTAGAGAAAAAAACGGATAATCTGAGCTAGGCCTGAGGCCACTTTGTCAGCAGGAGAATCCTGCCTGTCCAAGATCTGTATCCAGAGAGCCTCTACTTGCTCTCTGAGTGCCGAGTCCAGCAAGACCCTCTCTGGGATACGAAGCATCGTGCTCCCACTCCTCTGCCTGTCTGCGACTGTGAGGATCACTGGTGCATGGTCCGAGAAGGAAGTCCCTGCCAGAATGCCCACTGTCCCTCCCAAGTCAATGCAATGGTCACTAGTGTAGAAGTGATCTATCCGTTATAGATTCACTCCTCCCACTCTACGGTCCGAATGAGAGAAGGCCAGGCTATTTGGGGGCCTCACAAAACCAGAGTGCTGCCAAACATCCGAGACCCTTAGAGTCATACAAAACCTCTCCCAAGCTGCCAGCTCAACTCCATGCACAGTAGCGTGGCTACCACCAATCTTGTGAGAAGGGTCCTCCAACATGTTGAAGTCCCCTCCTATGCACCAGTGTTCTGCTTGCGGCAGAGACTCAACTATCTGTGACCAAAACTCTGGTCGAGCACTTGTCACATTGGGCGCATAGATGTTCAAGAAGCCAACTAGGCAACCCTGAACCTGCATAGTAATCCACTGAGCCCTGCCTGGCACAATAATCCCTCTGCCCACAATGGCCTGCTGCAAAGAGTCCGCAATAGTCATACATACCCCACCCTGGATGCCTCCATGTCCAAAAGCAGCTGACCAAAAAGTGTCATATCGTCCAAGCAAGAGCTGACCACAACGTCTAATGCGGCTCTCACACAGATGGTGCTCTTGAAGCATAAGGAGATCAATCTCTCCTCCCACAAGGCAGCGCTGAAGCTCCTGACGCAGTCGGCCCCGCTGACGCTGAAACTGGGGCCCACCTAGTCCCTGCATGTTCCATGAGACGATCCTCATGGGGAGCGATGCTGCCGCAGCAGCTAGACGGGCTATCTTCGAGGCTGGCTTGGATGGGGAGTAATCCGCATCCAAACGTCCTCTAGATAGGCGTAACTGCAACAAGTGCCTGGCCCAAGCCCAAGCAGAGCGAGCCGTATGTAAAGCAACCTCCTCTGTCCAGGAGTCCTCATGAATGTATACGTAGCATGGCAAGCATTGTGTATCGGCAAAGAAGTAAACCACAATGTGTCTACATCCTGCTGAATCTAGAGGTGTCACCGGAAACTTGGCCAATGGCCACAGAGTCTGAAGCATGTCTGTAACTCCTAGTTCTCCCATGTGGTGAGAACTTTAGGACCTGTGTGTGCAACCATCCCAACACTGAGTCGAGAGTCCACTCTGTTTGGTCCCTGCCACAGAGGGGAAAGGAGAAGCCAACTGCTGAGTCCAAGGCCTCTGTTCCCCTAGCTGCAAGGAACAAAACATGGACCCTGAAGCAGGCTGCCTCATGGTCTGCTGAGGGGTCGCCGAGAAAACGAGTGAAGTCGTAGTCGAAGAAATCCCATCGGCGCCGGATGTCAATGCTCGTCAGACCTCGAGGGATTTCTGCAAGGGGGAATGTCTGTACCTGTAGAGGGGGCCGCAAGAAAGGTTGTCCCTCTCTCGCCAAGCGACTCGTGGCAAAGGCGCTGCCTAGAGACCTCCTAGCAGCCGAAGAAGGCCTTGCCCCCTGGGACGACTGAGGAACTGAAGCGGGAGGGGGGGAGAAGGAGCAGGGGGGAGTGGTGGAGAAGAGAGGCGGAGGGGAGAAGAGAGGCGGAGTGGAGCGGTAGAAGTAGAGGGGCGGGAGGAAGAGGCGGGAGGAGCAGGAGGCGGGGGGGAGGATGAGGAAGAGGGGGGGAACTCTGGAGGGGAAGAACCTTCGGGAGCGTGTGAGTGTCTCTGACCAAAACACGAACTGAGGGAATGCCAGCCGCCTTGGCAGCTATTGAGGCTGCCGTGCGAGGTGTCTCCAGGACAGTCCCAATGGCTGAGCCGATCTTGGACAAAAGTGGTAAGTACTCCCTCCGCAAAGCCGGAAAGCAGACGGAGATGGGGATGTCTGCCTCCTCTACTAGAACATCCGAAGCAGGGTCGAAACCATGTCTCCACTGTCGAAAGTGGGCTCGTGTTGCTTGGATAGTCAATGGACTCATGGCGATGACCTTGGACGCCATCTCGGAGGTCGCAAACTCAATCTGATAGTAACCTCGTCCGAGTATCTGTACGTCCAAGATCTTGCCCACCTTTGCGAGAAGGCGGGCCTGGAGAAGGTCACGCAGCTCTCCTCTGCTAGGACGGGTGCCGAGAATCTTGCAGATGACCGAAGTCGCCTACAAGCACTCTACCTCTGCGGCCAAGCTCGCTTGCTCTGTCGGCGAAAGAGCAAGTCGAATGGTGGGCTCAGCGGGGTCGGGCGAGGGGGCTTCGGACGAGTCCCTCTGTGGCGGAGCTGGAGCGTCGATTTGTGTTCACTGCTATGTCGAAGAAGCAGGCGGTGAAGCGACTCTGCAGCCGAGTGCGCCGAGCACTGTCCAAAAAAGAACAGTGCTACCAGAGCCAAGTGCAGAAGGCTTCGGGGAGGAGGAGGCGGGGGGGAAAAAGGATAAGGCGGGCCGAGTGTGGGACCTCAAGAGGCAGCCAGCGGGCGAGTGGGGTTTTTAGGGGGGGGGGGGGGTCTGAAAGGCGGCGCGAGGGGGGCAGCTGGCGGGATGGGAGGCGGCTGGGGGCAGCGACGGGTACGTGCAGCAGGGGGTGGGCAGGCTGGGCTGCCGCAGCGCGAGGGCAGCGAGGGGGGGGGGGGGGGGGGGGGGGGGGGGCAGCGATGGCACAACAGGGGGGGGGGGGGGGTGTGCAGCAGTAGCGAGCGCGTCAGTTGAGCATCAGCAGCAATTGTCCTGTGTATGTGTGTACAACTTATATTGAAACTGGTTTTGCAGTCTCCTGTATAGATGAATGTGTATGTGTATGTGTATGTGTGTACAATTTATATTGAAACTGGTTGGAACACTTTTGTTTTCACATCTGAAACAAAACATTGCCAAGGATTGGGCATGTAAGTTTTGAATGTCAAGACAATAATCTTTTCACCTTAAGTAAGAGAAAAAATTAATAAATGTCAGCTTGTATTTTAATGTCTTCTATAGGTAGATTGTAATTATGTATATGCATGTGTGTGACACGTTGCGCGCACACACGTACACACTCTTTTTTGGGTGAAACTAAGTTTTTATTGATTAGAGGAATGTACAAGATATAGCCACCCAAGATGGGTGAAACCATGTCAGAAAGCTAGAAGCAGTCATAAAAAAACCTCAAACTGCTAAAGTGAGATGTCTTCTAAATGAAAACCATGTCAAAAAGCTAGAAGCAGTCATAGAAAACCTCAAACTGCTAAAGTGAGATGCCTTCTAAATGAAAACAATCACGAAGGGACTGAAGGAGCGGAGTGCAAATGTATGGGTAGGGTAAAAGTGAAGAACTGTTGCCACGACAAAAAGCCTGCTGAAGGTGATTGCGTGGATGATAACCAACCCAAAGGGCCCAGAATCATACCTAGGCAAGAAAGTACCCATACTCTGATAATGGTGGATTTAGTTGACCAAAAATCCAAAAGAATCTTTCAAAACGGTAGCAGGGGAAATGTTATTGCAGCCTTTGTGTAACCTTACAGAAAAAATCTTGCGCATGAGAACAATGCCATAACATATGAGGTACTGTCTTAGCACATTGACGGAAACAACAATATAAAGAAGCAATGTGCCGACGTGCTAGAAGGACCAACAAGAACCGTACCTGTGAGACAATGCCAAAAGAAAACCCGCTGTTTGAGAGGCAATTTGCACTTCCAAAACAGCGAAGAGGTTTGTGCAAATTCCATAACCGATTACAATACTGTGAAATTCAAGGCGGGGAAATGGGCAAGTGATATGCATTGGAGGCAGTAAGCACATGAAAACCAAAGAAGTAGTAGCCTTGACGATCAAAACACCAATCCTGCAAACTCTCCATGATCTCAAGCGGAGGAATTGGTTGAAGAGGTATAAGAAGCTGACTAATGGCTCTCCATATTGGTGGATGATGCATTCCCAAATTCCACTATTGAATAGCCACAGGAAAGAAAGAACCATACCATATACCATCCGCATCAACCACATCATGAATATGGTGTATAACAATATAGAGAGATTATATGCGTTCCTTGGATAGGCCAAAGATAATGGCTATGGAAAGTCTATGCTCCAATTTCTAGTATGAGAGCGCAATGATTTTCCCATGTGTGGAAGTTGTCCAAAGCAAGGGAGAGCGCAATATTTTTGCTAAGACAAGGTCAGAGAGGTGGAATATGGGCAACCTGGTAAAGCGACCACAAAGATGCCCATCAATGAGATGCATATAAGCAAGTGTCCAATGACCATAAGCATGAACTTTCATGTGTTCAGACAAAGCTAGTAACATCTTAATTCACGAGTGTTGTTGACAAAGAAATGTAGGCAGCATAGACGCCTTTTGAGCAAGCATGTGTAAGTTAATATCAAGCACATTAAGGCCACCATGCATCTTTGATGAACACACAAGCAAATGCAAACCTTTGCAATCAGATTGAATTCACCATAAACATTCTATGGCCTTGGACATAAAGCGATTAATGTGCTTTGCATTCTAAATGGCATAAAGCAATGCACCAAGCAGGCAACCTTGATGCTCCGATAGAGGAGCATGATCTGAAAGAAGTAGCGAGTGTTCAAACCATACTCGCTAGTGTAGTCATCATATTGATGTGCAGTTAGCAAATATCATTGATTCAAGTAAGCAAAGTAATCATGCTGTGCATTATGACGAAACGTAAAACCAAGAAAGTTAGGCATAAGTGTCTCTTAAAGACTAGATGCATGTAAAACCAAAAGCAAACAATGCTAACCCACGCGAACCTGAGTCAACATGTGCGAGCAATGCGATAAATTTTCAGTTGAGAGCACGGGAGTTATTAAAATCACCTATTAAAGAAAGCATTGGTTTTCCAAGGATAATGCCTCAAAGAACTCCACAACCAAGCTTGATGATGCAAAAATTGAGAGGCATCTATAGTAGCAAACTCATAAATCTCTCCCTTAATTAGACATTGCAATACTATCCAATGGCCTTCAAGATCAAAGTTAGAAGACACTATATGAGGTTGCATATTATGTACATATGCAACACCATTTCACAAGGTCACCCAAACCCTGAATATTTAAACTAAAACATTTGAGAGGTATGTACATGATGAGAGATAAAAGAAGAGGAGGCAATCTCAAGAATCCATTTGCATAGAAATTTGGTGTCCTTTGTCACCGGGTTTCCCTCCCTCCTCAACAGGCTTTGAATGATACATTGCTCATTGGAAGCAACAAGAGTAGTCCAATTACACGTGGGGATTGTGCATAACTTTATAGCAAAAAGAGCTTTTGTGCTGCTGTCAACCCCCATTACTTTCTTTGACCACCTCTTTAGTAGTAGGGGGAGGAGGTGATGGAATTGTTGGTGCTTTACCTTTGCCTTTATCTCAAGAAATATATCGAGAAGCCAGCTCTTTGCCTGTTTGAGATGGTTGTGGGTGGGATGGGTTAGAGACCTGAGGGGGAGGCATGGCCAGAACAGGAGGTTGCAACAATGTTAAAGAACATCCAGAAGATATGTGCCCAAATTTTGCGCCAAGTAAATCATGTGCCAGCAAATAATCCCCATTTCAAATCAAAATACGCCGGTTACATAGAAACTCCATCAACATGAATTATTATGGAAGGAGGGGTAATATCCCACAGACTACAAAATCTGTTAGAAGCGATTTGTGGCAAAGCAACATCTAGAGACTGGGAAAATTCAACAACCTGAATCTGTACTGGGAATTTATGATGAATGAACTTTTGATAATCCCTAGTTGGTGTCTGTGGTAGCACATGTGTCATTTGTGTCCCAAAATACGACGGGGATTGTTCCAAAAGCATCTACTTAGTAGAATAATTGACACTCTCTATGCAACGTGCTCCCAATTGTGAATTGAGCCATTGACCCACATGGTTTGCATTTGGCATTCTACCGGGGAAGAACAAAATAACAACATTCTTTACGAATCTTTGTACCGGAGACGTAGTATTAGGTAGGGTAAGTGTGATTACATGTTTCGGAGGGGCCTTATCAACCACTTTTCCCAAGCATAACGAATTTCAGTAATCCCTCATACATAGCTTCAAACACGATGCAAGCATCGGCATTTTCTCAACATTCAAATTGTTGTTCGACCTGCTTCGCTTAGGTTCCACACTTCGGAGCGACCCCTATGCTCTAATCTGTATATAGCTTGATGAAATGTAGAAGATAAATCTGTAGAGCTTGAACGTTGTGGTACTTGCGAAGCAGAAAGGCACACCCTTGAAGCTTTCTCCAAAGTGCTCTCTCTCTCATGGTCTACGATGTGCTATTGGTCAGATTCGCACATCCTCACACCAGCTGGAGATTGAGACGGGTAGATTCAGAGGGATACCACCGGAGTCTAGGATATGCCAACTATGCGGTAGAGAGCCAGAGACAGGAGCTACACTACATATTCCATTGCACTGTGTATTATGAGATACGAGGGCGGTTCCATTGCTTATTCAGGGAGGGTTTTGGACCCCTAGATAGAGTCATGAGGTATCAGGATCAGAGATGCCTTGGCTTATATCTACTTGAGTTACACCGACATAGAGATAGTCTGTTGAGGAGACATGGAGTACGACAGTCACAGAGACAGATCACAGACTTCTTTGGATCGAGGGAGCCAGGAGACCAACCACCAGCACAGGGTTGTACCCGCGTTCATACCAGAGGCACCCTCATTGACAGGGCGACTGAGCTCGGGAGATCGAGACGACCACGACCGAGACACAGGAGCACACTCCATCGACGGAGACTCCAGCAGAGGATCAAAGGCATTCTAGCACGACGCCCAGATTGTCATTGAGGGCCTATTCTACATTTTCACAGTTCACATTTCACATTTCATTTTCAGTTTTCAATTTTACTTTCAGTACATTTTGTACTTGTACTTCAGACATTGTATCAGATTCACCACTTTGTATCTGATGGTCTCATAGGTCATTTTGGCCTTTTGAAGACGTTAATATATCATTTCATTTCATTTCTCTCTCTCTCTCTCTCTCTCTCTCTCTCTCTCTCTCTAGAACACATGCGATTGTCTTGTATAGGAAACACAGCTATGGCTTGGGATGAAAAGCATTTGGTTATTTGAAAAGCAACGAAGTTGAGGTTGCATACTGTCCATTTTTTGACTTTGTGTACGTAGTAGTTTCTTATTTAGTCTTTAGCTTACATTAGGATTTAGAAATTTGTTCTTCTAGAAGTTGTATGGCTCAGGATCGAGAGGCTAGATACATAAAGATGAGTATGCAGCTCACACAGGATAGAATCATCTACGTTGCCCTGTGCTACTTATCCTCGTTAGGCTCATCTTACATTATCATGGAGGAGGGTCTACAAGAGGAGGCATCACCATATGCATCCTTGTCAGAGGAGATTATGTATTACTCTACATTGGGAGAGGTCTTACTCATGGGGGACTTCAATGCCCATACACAGAGTCGACAATGTGATATGTATGATTATGAGGATACAGAGATGCTATTCTTGTTAGAGCCAGTAGAGGTGGGGACAGCTCGCATATGCGAGGACTGAAGGGCAGATATAGGCCACTATGGAGATCATCTACTAGAGTTGGGATCACGCAACCGTCTCATTATTTAGTATGGGATGACACAGTGGCTTGATTAAGGAAGGTTTACACGCTTGCTTCCCACATGTAGGACATACACGAGCAGGAGGCACGGTGATGGATTAGCTTATGGGTCCATTAGAGGCATCACACCTAGCTCACACCTAGCTACCTCACTATCTGCGCTGATCATACATGACTTTCTCACTAGCTGGTGTGACAGTGATCTGGCACCTCCTGTACTGACCCCACACACTACAATCTACTTCGCACACGACATGGCTGGATTATACCCTAGCAAAGTACATGATGGTGCGCCAGTGACATCGACACCTCCTATATTGACCCCACACACTACGATCTACTTCACACATGGCATGGCTGACATGTACCCTAGCAAAGTACATGATGCACTCTCACGCATGGACCCATTAGCATCTATGGACACTATCGCCACACAGTTGACTTCATTGCTACATACCAGAGTTACCCGGAACGCGGAACGGGAACGGCGATGGGCCTCCCCACGGAACGGGGGAACGGGGAAGGGTCCGGAACGGGAACAGCGCGGAACGGGAGACAAAAAGAACACCAAATAATGCAGTTTTTAGCTTTTGTGTGATTGAAAACAAATAGTATTAGAGTCCTTTAAAAACCTTGATTTGAAGACCATTCAACATTACTATGGCAAACGTGACATGTGTGCCGTATAGACTTGAGAGCTTGAGAGGGAAAGAGGGGGAGAGGGAGAGGGAGAGGGAGAGAGAGACAGAGGGAGAGCTCGGGAGAGATAGGGAGAGAGCTTGTACTATGTAGACTTGAGAGCTTGAAAGAGGCTAGAGCTTGAGAGTGGAGACTCGAGAGGATAGAGCTTGAGTCTTGACCCTTGAAAGCTTGTGTGCATTGTGGGGGGAGGGGCATTCTATAAGCTAGAGGCTCACAAGATAGAAGATCAAAATCTGAAATTTTGGCTCACAAGACCAAAATCTGAAAATTGGGCTGTTCCGAACCGTTCCGGGCCGTCCGTTTCGGTATCAACTGCTTGTCCGGAACGGCCAGCCGTTCCGAAACGTTCCCTAGCTTGCATGAGGCCCGGAACGCCCCCCCCCCCCCCCCCCCCCCCCCCCCCCCCCAAAATGGGCGTTCCTCGATAACTATGCTACATACAGCGGTAATGTAGAGCTTCCACTTATCGAGCCCATTCCAGGGAGCTGGCTAGATTTGGGACTATGAGTCCTAATAGATGGTATGACGATGAGTGTCGAGCCCTATACTCATGCCTCCTCATACAGAGAGCTTTGGAACCATCAATGGCAGAGAAGCCGACAAAGAGATGGGAAGACTCACCCCCCATAAAAGGCGAACTTTTGCAAAGACAAAGGAGCTGGAGATGTACTTCTTCTTGAGCAGAGATAGCCCCATCTCATGGCAGAACTGCACCTTGACACCTATCTGTGACACGCATGCTTGGCACATATATGCTGAGGGATTGTACCATGTTCCCGAGCGGCCACCCATACTACAGCCATAGGAGCCTCTCCCTACCACCACAAGCTTCTTTGCCCACTCGATGGGAAAGGACGCTATGCGCTCCTTTCGACATGGACGAGCAATAGACCACATGGACTTATAGGGGGAGCATCTTATCTATGCTTGCCCATTTCATTGCACACTTGTTCACAAAACACTAGTAGAGGGTTTGCCTATTGAGTGGACAATGCACACCATTTTGCCGATCCACAAAGCAAGGGGTGTGCTGGATCCAAGCAACTATAGGGAAATCATGGTTGGCCGCGTCTTGGCCAAACTATATCGGAGCAGTGCTAGAACAGGAGCTTAGTTTATATGCTAGGTAGGAGGGCTTGAGATCACTAGGACAGTCAAGCTTCAGGAGAGCTTTCTCTACCATTGACCATGTACTGACTTTGAGGTGTTGATTGATCGGACCAGGGTAAGGCAGAGAAAACTATACTTCTGCTTTGTGGATTTCTTCAAAGCCTTCGATAATACCACGAGACAGGCTTTTCTAGCGTTTACAGTCACTTCGCATATCGTCAGATTTGACATGGGGCATGAGCAGGTATTTGGGAGAGTTTGATGCCCAGTGAGTATGTCAGAGATCATTGCTAGGACTATTGGTGTTAAGCAAGGGTGCCCACTCTCTCCCACAATGTTTGGATTGTACATAGATGAAATAGCCGAGTCAGAGTTGTGGGAAATGGAAACGAGAAAACGGAAACGAAAAATGGGAACGCCAAAGTTTTTGAGGTTTGAAATGGGGGAACCCCATGTCAGAAAGGGTGTGATACTATTAGTGTTTCAAGTAAATAAAAAACGAACCTTGCTCGGCTAAGCAATCCTCAACTCCGCATTTCATATGTCTGAAACGTTCTGAAATGCCAGTGGAAGCCGTTTCAGAAATCTTGATACATTTTTGAATGGGAAACATGTTTCAGGAGGTCCACATCTCTCCTCAAAGTGGGCCAATAAAAGAAAGTCTCAACAGCTTGTTGCTTCCGCGTTTGCGAGGCTCGCCCCTGTACCATCAGCAGAGACTGTTCGGGATCTTTGGCGAGAGCCGATACATACTCTTAGAGGACAGTTCGAGCGACTCCAGGGCAGCTCCAACCGCATGCGGGAGCGCAGAGAGGCTTTCCTTCGACTCTTGGGTCCTGGGCCTTTCTTCACTATGGTCCAGGCTGTGCTCAAATAGCACTACCGTCCACCTGTGTGGCTCTTTCCTCCTCCCATCTCTTGATTTAGCCTCATTGTACATATGCTGTTTTTTCATTGGGAGAGTCTCCCCATCATGATTGTTGTAGCCCTCTCTTGCAGAGGTGAGTGTAGCCCTATGGGCAGTTTTCATTAACTAATAGAAGGTTCCTTTTCTCGGAAAAAAAAAAGCCCATTTGAAAATGACCTCTTTCTTTTGTAAAGCATGTAGGGGTGAAGCAATCTTGGCAAAATTTCGGATGAACCTTCTGTAATAGAAACACAATCCCAAGAAGGTACGGACATCATGCATAGTCTTCAAAGTCGACCATGCCTTGATTGCTTCAACCTTGGCAGGATCCATTCGGACACCATCCTTTGAAACTATGTGCCCTAGAAAGTGGATCTCTTCCAAGAAGAATTCACTTTTCTTGCCATCGATGAGGAATTGCGTAACTCTTCGAACACAATGGTCAAATGATGCCTATGCTCCTCTTCATTCTTTGAATATACTATCATGTCATCAAAGAATGTGCCAACACACTTTTGATGTGGACGGAAAATCCTATCCATAATTCTATTGAACGTAGTAGATTTGTAAGACCAAATAGCATGAGTAGAAACTCATATAGAACAAATATCGTTCTAAACGCACTCTTGTGCACATCCTTTGGCTTGATACGAATTGGCCGATGGTATCCACTCTTAAGATCTATCTCGCTGAAAATTGTCACACTATCTAAGCGATTAAGAATATCATCAATCCTTGATAAGAAATTTGTTCTTGATGGTATTCTTATTCAATGCACGGTAATTAATACACATGCGCCAAGAGCCATCTTCCTTGTGCACTAAGAGTGGAGAGCAAAAGGGTGAAGAACTAGGTTAAATCAACCCTTTTTCTAGCACCTCCTCTAGTTGGCTCATAATCTCTTTCTGTTGGGCCGCACTAACCCTATAGGGAGGTCTATTTGGTGGGCTACAACCTGGCACCAAATTTATCGCATGATCCTCAGGCCTCTCCGGAGGCAATTGAGATGGTAATGAATCGGTGAAAGAGTCACTAAACTCTCGCAAAAATACTAACCTTTCTTTATCTAGCAAAGATAAATTTATGTTGAAAGATGATTTTTAATTACAGAAGTGATAGCAGAAGCTGATACAATAGGAACAGACTCTCCTTTTAGCTTTACGTCCAAGATGTGAGTTTTGCCCCTATGCTGCAAAGGTAATCTTTTTGTTGAACACATCCAGCACTCCATGTACACGGAACATCCATGGGATTTCCAACAAAGCATCACATCATTCCAAAAGCATAATATGAAACTCTTATGTGTCCACATAAGGCTGAATATGTAGACACAACTCTCCAATGATGCGAGTTACATACTTTGAATGGCCAGGACAAGCCAAACGTGCCTCATCTATGCACCCCATCTCTTGAGCTTTAATTCCCAACTTGATAGCCAACTCTAGTGAGATAAAGTTGCATTTGCACGTGGATCAAAGAAAATAAGCGTTGTTTGATCCCTGACTTTACCCCACGCTCTGCATAGCTCATTGGCATTAGAATTCGGCCTATCCCCCACCATATCTGGCACTAAACTAGCCGTGAGTTTGGGCTTCTTTCCTTTCTTGTCCTCTTTGTCACTTCTTTGGACAATCGGCAGTAAAGTGACTTGGCTGCTAAAAAATGAAACATTCACCCTCAGCCATTAATGCCTTCTTTTCCTCGAAAGCGCACAAAAGACTTCTTCTATTACTTGGCTTGTCCTCAAAAAGCCTTTGCTGCGTCTTTCGCTTTCTCTGCTTTTCCTGACCCTTGGGAAGCTTCAAGAGTTGCTTTTGCAAAGGCCTCTTTACTGAATTTTTCTTTGACTAAACCCTTTTCATGTTGTCCTAAAATCCATTGTCTTCTCCTTTCACCAAGGCATTACCAATGTTGGAAACCTCCATTAGTTGAGTAAGGGTAGCCATTATGTTCTTTGTATAGTAATTCCTGAGCCCTTTAAGCAGCCCACAACATTATTTTTCTATTTGCTCTGTCAATGGCACAAATCGTAGGAAGTTACTGAAAGTAGCGCTTTTTAAAACTTCCGATTGTACTCCTCTAAGTTTTTGCAACTAGCCGCATTGAGTTGGTGCCAATTTATCATAACATCAACCTCAAACTCATTTGCCAACCGTGCACACGCAAACATCTATTTGAAGTAAACCCATGTGGCGGGTGCTTGTCCTTGCATTAACAAAGTGGTCCACCATGAATGCGCATTTCTTTTTAAGAAAGTGGCAGCTTTACGAACATTTGAAGCCTCTGTAAAATTCCTCTGTATATGCAGTATCAAACTGTTGAAGGAAGGTGAGAGTGCCTTCGTCTTGTCTTCGAAACCACTGAAAGTGTCGAACTTCACTCTTGCACCACCTTCTTTGTACGGTTTTGGCTTGTCAAACACTGTCAAGTTTTCATAGGGAAGTGTCTGCAAGGTGGGTAGAATGGTTGGGATGATATGTGCTCCTTGGCCATTAGCATTTTGGCTTCCTGGTGCCATATTTGCTTGCTAATTGGAAAAACCAGCCATACCAAAATTGCCCTATGGCACCCAACTGGCCTTGAGTACTCTGAAACCCTGGTTGTAAGCCGATATTAGCATACATGGGGTTTGGCATCACGCCTTGCATACCCAAACACTGTTCTTGGCATACACTGCTGATTTTGAGGCGCATAACCAGCCATGCTTTGAAACACACATCCATCTCCAAAATACCCAAGATGTACCGTAGGTGGTGGAAATAACTGATGCATAATAGCGCAAAAGGTAGTTCCCAGCCCATTTAGACCAACATTTGGACGCTCAAAGATAGCTGGCTGAACTGATATAGCCCGAGGAATTGGCGTCCTATTCACCTGTTCATGGAAAGAAAGGGTTTGTCTTGGAGCCTCCAGTGATTCGGCAACATGAGAATGCTCCCTGCCCTGCTGGGACACATTAAGGACTTGCACTTGAGTCTCAACAGGCTCTACTGGATGAGAATGTATATATATACCTTCATAAGTTCAGAATAGTCTGAACTCACGAATTATAAGAGGGGATAAAACACTGACAAAACTATAAAAGCAAGGGACACTAGAAAACAAGAAAAAATAAAGAAATAAATCACTTTATTTGCTACTAAACAAAACTAGATAAAATAAGCCATTTTTCACTTAAAAGAATATTTTTAGAAAAGGCATATACAAAATAAGTTGAAGCAGACGCTTGCTGCTGCTCACGCCCCCCCTGCGCACGCACCCCCAAACACCCCCCCCCCCCGCCCGCCATCGCTCACACCTCCCCCCCCTTCCCTCGCGCTGCACATTACCCTGCCTGCCACTGTCCAGCCCACCAGCGCGCTGCCCGTTGCCTTGCCTGTGTGCGGTACAACCTGCCTGCCTGCATGTGGTACAGCCAGCCCTCCCGCCCCCTTTCGCCATCATTGCACCTGCCCGCCCCTTGGCCTCAGCCCTCCTACTCCCCCCTCGGCCCCTGTTCTTATTTTTAGGGGTAACCACGTGGGTAGAAGGGGGCGACTGAGAAACGGTGCTAATTGCTATCAAATTGAGCTTGGGAAAGGCAAACTCATTTTGGCTTTGACTTGGGTTCGAAGCCGTGGATGCACGCATTTTAGGGCAATCCTTATTGTAGTGATCCTTCGTTTCGGGGCAATGATGGTAGGGAGGGGACCCTTTTGGCAGGGAGCATTTGCTTTGGTAATGCCCATATTCCTGATCTGTAGCACAAAATGGGCCGATTCAAAGGGCGAGTCGAACGGCGAGGTGGTCCTTGCTCCTGGTGCATTGAGTTGGAGGTGGAGGCATAGAAGCTTTGAAGTGATGAGGGAGCATGGGTATGATAAAAGCTCTGAGAGGGAAAAGTGCTCTGCATACCTTGCATAGGAGGGGATGTCAGCAAAGGTGGCATATGGTGTGGATGGCTACAGGGAGAAACCATGTTGGATGCACGTTCTGGCCCTTGTTAAAGAGAAGGACCAAGACTTTGTTGTATTTGTCTCAATCCCTTGAGGTAGTAGCAGTCCTTGTCCTCATGCCTAGACTTTTCGCAGAAGTGGCAATAAGCCCGAAGGGGACAGTCCTGTGGAGGATGTCGTGGAGAGCGACAAGAGCTGCACCATACCATAGCTTTAGTGTCCTGCTGAGACCGAAGCTCTTCTAGCTCTCTCTTGATTTGATCCAACGCCTCAAGATGTGGTGGTTTCTCTTGTCTAAGAGAGATTGATTTCTCTTCTTGGAGAGTGCATTGTAGTTTTAGGGCTTCAAGTTCTCTGCACAAAGAAGTCAATGGATCAGTAGGACTACTTTCCGAGAGCACAGAGGGAGTCTCTATGTAAGGGGATTTGTTGAACAGCTTCCTAGCCCCCTCTATCCTAGTAGCAGCTGCGATGAATTCCTCTAGAGTGGCGTCAGGATGGAGGGTCTCTCGGAGTGTTTGCTGAGAGGTTTGGGGAGCGCCTTCTCCACCCACTTCTTAACCATGAATTCACCGGGTTGCTGGTCGTCAGCATCTTCTGAAGAGAGTCCTTTGAAGGTGGGGAACTTGATGTTTACCTTGGCCAAAACACTAGCCAATGCCTCCATGGCCCCTTGCTGAGCCTGTTGCTCAATAGCCTGCTATAGCAGAATAGGAGAGAGCTTTACTGGAGAAGGTGATCTGGAAGATGTGGAACCCGATGAAGGAATGGGTGATGTCGTATGTGGAGGTATGGGTGATGAGGTTAATGGACTTCTACTAGGTACCAAAGGTCGTCTTGTGTTATAGTACTTCAGAGGGACTCAGTAGTGCGCTTTGACGCTCGACTGACCGCCTTGTATGTGTCATGCAGTGACCACCAATCCAACCAAGCTTTGGGCAAGAAGACCCTTAACTGTGGGCTGAACAACACAGGTCTAGACCAGGACAAGTGAGGATAGTGACTAGACCACCTGGTCCAGGACCAGTGACTAGACCACCTAGCTGGACCAGGACGAGGAGGACTGGACCACAGCGAGGAGGACTGGACCAGGACTAGGATGGACTAGACCAGAACCAGGGACAAGGACGAGGACTGGTTGGACCAGGGCGAGAGAGGACCAGACCAGCAGACTAGCTACACAATGCAAGCAAGTGAGCGAGGCTAGGTAACAACCAACTAGCTTCACGATTTGTATCTCGACAAAGAGTGAGACTTCATTTGAGGTCCCATCGTGATCGCCAAAATGAGAGCACCTGTAGCGCGGATAATGTGTCGTGCTCTCTACAGTGGGTGGTCCTCAGTGCAATGTGCCTGACAATCTCACTCAAACGGACTGAAAAGAAAGGAAACAATAGACATCAACTGAGCTCACAAAGACACAACAGCAGAACATATGACTCGTCTATCTCAAAGAACTGATACAGACTCTGGCGTGGCAGCACACTCAGCTCCAGCCCAGGACTCACAGGTACAATGGGGGTGTCGAGGCTCAGATGTGCAGGGATGGTGAAGATGTGCTCTGTGTATAGACTCACTGCCCTGGACGACGATGCTGGACCATATATCTAAAAGATAATACCGATGACCAACCGCTACTACTCATATGTACCACCCTTAAGAGCCACCAACGGCTCATAAATGTCATCCATGTGGTGACCTGGCCACGATATCCACTAGAACAATCCGTATCTCTGCTGCCACGTGTCAGTGCCCAACCTAGAGAGTCCGTCCAGTGTGAACCAGCCTAGACCAACTGTACTAACTGTGTCCTGTGAAAGTGCCACTGTAGCCTGCTACATTATGCTGCAGGAGCATCATCTTTGTGAGAGCTGCATTCGGCGTTGTGGTAAGATTTTGTGTGGTCGCTATGAGACTTTTTGGTCAGCTGCTTTTGGACCTGGAGGCATCGAGGGTGGGGTATGTATGACCATTGTGGACTCTTTGCAGCAGGCCATTGTGGGCAGGGGGATTATTGTGCCAGGCAGGGCTCAGTGGATTATTATGCAGGTTCAGGGTTGCCTGATGGGCTTCCTGAACATCTACGCGCCCAATGTGGCGAGCGCACGTGCAAAGTTTTGGGCTCACATTGTAGAGTCTCTGCCGCAGGCAAAGCAATGGTGCATTGGGGGAGACTTCAACATGTTGGAGGACCCAGCTGACAAGGTTGGAGGTAGCCATACTACTATGCATGGAGATGAGTTGGCGGCTTGACACCTCTCGAGTCAGCAGCGCCCAGATGGATGGGAGCCTTCACGCGACTGGAGGTTCTCCTCTCAGTTAGGGCTTGCTCAGAGACTATACCCTCCCTGTTTTTCGAGCTACAGGGTGAGGGACGCTTACACCGAGTTGCAATTGAGGCCCCGCAGGTGGCAGAGTGCTGTTTTCAGAGGATTCGCGTGGTGGGCATCTGTGGGAGGACTTGTGTCATAGATCCCGACCCAACAACTCTTGAGACTGGCCTGGGAGAGCTGTCCACTGACACGAGTACCGTAGGATCCTGGAGAGTGGTTGTGGAAGGACCCTTTCTCCTATACAAACCATCCAGGTGTCCCTTTCTTTCAGTACACTATTCGGCTGGGACGTCACATACTGGCAGCGCACAGAGAGGCTGTCCTGTTGCAACACCTCATTGGCAGGAGGAGGGTCTCACAGCTGAGTTCTTGGCAGCTTTTTGGGAGACGTTGTGGGACTCCAGAAAACCGAGACGAGTCACTTTGTTCCAGTGGCTGGTTGCACACAGAGCCACAGCAGTTGGGAGCTGGCTTGTACATAGTGGTCTCTCGGCCGCATGTGCAGCTTGTGACCATCTTGTGGAGAGTCAGCATCACTGTCTTTGGGACTGTCCTTTGGCATAGCAGGTGTGGCTTCGTGTCCTTCGCCCGATGCCAGCTCTTTCCACTGCTCGGTAGTACACTTGGGGGGCAGCTGCTTGGTCCACTCTCATGGGCCCGGCACTTTAGTTTGAGCTATCTTCCACCAGCAGGATGATAGTGATGCAGGGAGGTTGACCTACACTCCAGCCTGCTACACAGCTTACTCCATAGGAGTGGTGCAGTGAGAGAGAGGAGTGTTGGGAACTCATTAGTGGCTTGACACTCTGGTTCATCTGGCGGGCCGGTTGCTTCCGCATCTTCGAGGCTCGCCCTGTAACACCAGCAGAGACTGTTCGGGATCTTTGGCTAGAGCTGGTCCATACTCTCAAGGACAGTTCGAGAGACTCCAGTGCAGTTCCGACCGCATGCGGGAGCGCAGAGAGGCTTTCCTTCGACTCTGGTGTCCTGGGCCTTTTTTCACCATGGTCCAGGGTGTGCTCAGATGGCACTATCGTCCACCTGTGTGGCTTTTCCCTCCTCCCATCTCTTGATCTAGCCTCATTGTACATATGTTGTTTTTTCATTGGGAGAGTCTCCCCATCATGATTGTTGTAGCCCTCGCTTGTAGAGGAGGTTGTAGCCCCATGGGTAGTTTCATTAACTAATAGAAGGATCTTTTTCTCGGAAAAATAAATAAATAAGTTGAAGCAGCTTACTTAGCTAAAACCTGAAATAAGTACTTAACTTTAAACTAAAAAGGATAACACATCTCAAAGACTTAGTGATAATAATCAGACTCTACACAACAACTTCTAAAGGAACAAATTCTTAAGTCTGCCTTGCCTGCTGTGACACTGATGGAACTTGCGGAAACTCCATAAACATGGGATTCTTCATCAACCAAGTAACACATTTACAGTAGCAATGAACTGTGTCTTTCAGCCGGTCCTCATCTAGTTGCCCAGTCACTATCCCATGAACTTGTGGCGCATTCACATCAGTAAAAGGTACACAGAGTGGTGGCCATGAACTTTCGGCAACCTCATATACTGTAGAAATACCTTGTCTGTCCTATGAAGAGGAACCCTATTCTCTGGTGTCATTCCTCCTGTCAGCCATAGTGGAATTCCAAGTACATGTACTTTGTGTCTTCGCTCAAAACAGACCAAAGCTCTCTTCTTGAGGAAAAAGTGATGCAATCCTGGCGATGGAACCATGAAACCAGCCTGTAGTCTTACTAAAGGCCGGTAAACTTTAGCTTTCACCCATAAATAATTCTCTAACTATATCTGCACTTTAGGACACAAAGAAACTTCACAAATAAACCTGTAACTCGAATTCACCACTTCAAACAAACCACGACTTCGTAGCTAGAGTGCTCCCAGGTAGACAAACACACACTATTAGCCCCAAGGGTTGGTTCCAGGTAGACAAACACACACTATTAGCCCCTTTTTGTATTTCTTTATTCAATTGCAGAGGAGAAAACCTGTAAACTTCTACAATCTGTCCCACTTTTATTGGGGTGAAATTTCCCTGCCCTAGCCCAATATCGGCAGCATAACGGCAATAGAAGTCTCCACGGATAAAAACCCAAGTGAACGGTGATTTCCCACGCACTGTAGAGCACTTTTATAAACATGGCGAGAAATTACAGCACGCTGAATTCTCTAGTTTTGGCCTGTAACATGCACCAGAACACTTGTATGATAGTTCCCTAGCTTCTGTGAAGCTCCTGGGACATTTAGGCATCAAAAGTGACCGAAACCCTAAACTTGCAAAAATTACATCAAACTGTAACTCTCTGTTTTTGGCTCCGATTCACATGCCAATCGCTCTAGTGGGTGGTCGTTGAGCTCCTGCACACTGTAGGGTTACTTGCCCTTTGATTTAGACGAGATTTCTCAAGAGAAATCTCTCTAAATCGTCCTATTAGCGTGTGTACCTGCTTTCAATCAGTGATTAGATAATTTGGTTCTTGCACAAAAGGCTCTTACCTCAGCAATCGAGCATAGAATCCCAAAAACTATATATAACAGATGAATAGCCCTTGAGCTGGGCATCACGAATATGTATTCAAAAGGGGATAGAGATGTAGGGGAGGGGAATCATCGTGCTACATAAGACAGAGGACAAGGCAAGCTTTCCATTAAAGTTGTGAACATACACCCACTACTCGCACACACTGTAGAGCGAAATGAAGCCTCAATTCAGCCTCAAATCGATTTTGGGCACCCCCTCTGGCTGAGGTTTCTTGCAGATTGCTCTCAGACTGCCAAGTATCCACTTTGCCCATTTCAGAGAAGAGGGGAGAGGGTGGGCGAGGCGAGTAGAGGGGCGAGGGGATGGGTGAGCAGGAGGAAGGGCGAGGGAAGGAGGTTGGGTAGGGCGAGAAGAGGGTGTCGAGGTAGGGCGAGACGAAATAGAGGTGGTCGATAGACGAGCAGAGGGAAGACGAGGAAAAGGGTGACTAGGAGAGGTCGACTGCTGAGGATTATCTTACAAATGCCATGTGGGTATCTCGAGACACATAGATGATACCATACAAACAACCATGGATACTTAAACTGAGAAATTGTACCACCGAAGTCAAATCGCTTTGCAGTAGAATCAAAGATATTAAGACACAACAAAATATAGCTTAAGAAAGATTAGATTGAACTGAATTACTCCCTAAAGCAAAAGACTAGATGGAGGATCTAGATATACAAGCTCCATGAGGGGCAGCCAGCTGCTCTGCAGTGGGTGCTAGAGTACTTCGGGGCATGGGTGACTGCTTCCCGCGACGGTGATTAGTGATTGCCTTTTTGAGCTTAAAACAATCAACTTCCTCTTGGAAGACATATCCACCCTCGGACTCAGAGGGAGTCCAAATTCTCAAGCTGGTCCAAAGCTTTCTCAGTTGAGTTGCCTTGCCTGAAATCTCTACAAAAGGCAGTCTTGAGAGTATCCCATGTGGTGAAATGGTTCTCAACAATTTTTTTTTTTTTCGAGAAAAGATCCTTCTACTAGTTAATGAAAACTGCCCATAGGGCTACATCCACCTCTGCGAGAGAGGGCTACAACAAGCATGATGGGGAGACTCTCCCAATGAAAAAAAAGCATATATACAATGAGGCTAAATCAAGAGATGGGAGGAGGGAAGAGCCACACAGGTGGACAGTAGTGCCATCTGAGCACCCCCTAAACTATGGTGTAGAAAGGCCCAGGGCGCCAGAGTCGAAGAAAAGCCTCGCGGCGCTCCCGCATGCGGTCGGAGCTGCCCTGTAGTCCCTCAAGCTATCCTCTGAGAGTATGGATCAGCTCTAGCCAAAAGTCACGAACAGTCTCTGCTGGTGGCACAGGACGAGCCTCAAAGATGCGGAAACAGCGGGCCCGCTAGATGAACCAGAGAGCTAGGCCGCTGATGAGCTCCCAACACTCCTCTCTCTCACTGCATCACTCCTGTGGAGTAATCTCTGTAGCAAGCTGGAGTGTAGGTCGCCCCCCCTGTATCATTATCATCCTGCTGGTGGAAGATAGCTCAAACTGAAGTGCTGGGCCCGTGAGGGTGGACCAAGCCGCTGCCCCCCAAGTGTACTGTCGAGCCGTGGAGAGGGCAGGCATCAGCCGAAGAACACGTAGCCACACCTGCTGGGCCGAGGGACAGTCCCAAAGACAGTGACGCTGACTCTCCACCAACTGGTCACAGGCTGCACATGCGGCCGAGAGACCACTATGCACCAAGCAGCTCCCTACTGCTGTGGCTCTGTGTGCAACCAGCCACTGGAACAAGGTGACTCGCCGCGGCTGTCTGGAGTCCCACAGCCTCTGCCAAAAAGCTGCCAAGAACTCGACTGTGAGGCCCTCCTCCTGCCAATGACGTGCTGTAGCGGGGCGGGCCTCTCTCTGTGCTGCAAGTATATGACGTCCAAGCTGAACAGTGTACTGAAAGAAAGGGACTCCTGGGCAGTCGGCAGAAGAGAAGGGGTCCCTCCATAGCCACTCACTAGGATCCCACTGTACTCGTGCCAGTGGACAACACTCCCAAGCCCATAGCCTCCAGTGTCCAGTCTCAAGAGCTGCTGGGTCAGGGTCTATGACGCAAGTCCTCCCACAGATGCCCACAACTCGGATCCTCTAGAAACAGCACTCTGCTACCTGCGGGGCCTCTACTGCAACTCGCTGTAATCGTCCCCTACCCTGAAGCTCGAAGAACAGGGCTAGGACAGTCTTTGAGCAAGCCCTGACTGAAATGAGAACCTCCAGTCGTGTGAAGGCTCCCATCCACCGGGGTGCTACTGGCTCGAGAGGCGTGAGCCACTCAGCTGGAACTGACTCTGAGATGTCCTGACACATGCTCTGCACCCCTCTCATGCCCTGCAGCTGGACAGCCTGCACCTCCTCTAACAAACCTTTGAACTCTAGCCAGTCACCTAGAGAACGCGCTAGACCTGCCGCCATGGGACCCCAAGAAACATGAGGCCGACTCCCAACCAAGTGGCCTCTCTGAGTGCTAACGATGGGGTTCCAGACGAGGGGCTGCCGTAGGCCCTCCTCCGTGCACGTCGGCTGTCTCTGCTCTAGGCCACGCCGTAAGAGCTCCCAAGATCGAAGCAAACTCACAGCGAATCTGTCCTCCAGTCTCCTGCTCAAACCAACTCGGCGCAGCTCTGAAAAGATCCATCTGGTCGAAGGTTGCCAAGGACCTCCTGACTGAGGCACCCTGGCACGAAGCCTCTGCAACAAGAATTCCTTCCAGGGCTCCTCGCCTGGAAGAAGTCCTCTGACGACAAACTTCCCAAGAAGGGCTCTGCTCTGCTGTGCAGGATCAATGATCGCAAGCCCTCCGTGAGAACAAGGAAGTGTGATGACCGACCAAGCCACCTTGGCTCGGGCAATCTGAGTATCACGACCTGACCAAAGGAAGTTCCTGATCAGCCTCTCTACCTGGCTGATACAAGAACTCGAGAAGATCCAGCAAGAAGTGATGTACCACATAGTCGCCAACAACACTTGGTTGGCAACTACTACTCTACCAGCCAGTGAAAGTCGTGCTGAGCTCCAATGTAACAGGTTTCTCTTGATGAACAGGAGAAGAGGAGCAATCTGCTGCTCGGGGGACAAGTCCAGACCAACCTGACAACCCAAGTACCGAATTGCAGTCCCTGGAGGAATGCACCTGAAACCCTCTCCTGGCATCCAATCTGGCACAGGAGCACTGCCAACCGAGAAAGCCACTGTCTTTCTCCAGTTGATCAGTGTGCCCGATGCACAGCAGAAGGTCTCCAAAGCTTGCTCACATCTGTGTAAATTGGCCTCCTGGCCCTCTAAGTACAAGGCTGAGTCGTCGGCAAACTCAGCGTCCAGAAGCTCATCTCCCCGTATAGAGAGTGCTAAGCCCCTCAAACCAACCTACTGTGACACCAAAAATCTGCTCATCGCCTCCGCATAGAACAGAAAGAGAAAGGGGGCAAGAGGACAACCGTGTCTGACCAAACGTGTGAGCATGAAGCGCTCACCTCTACCTCCTGCCAACGGCACCTGACTGTGAGCCTGTCTGTACAAAGCTGACACCCCTTTGATCCAAGCATCTGAGAAGCCCATCCTGCGTAGCGTGCCCTCTAGAAAGTCCCAGTCAACTCTGTCGTATGCCTTCTCAAAATCGAGAAGAAGAATCACAAGGTCCTCCCCACGGAGACGTGCCAGGGCAGAAGCCTCCCAGAAAGTGAAGATGTTGTCAAGGATACTGCGTTCCTTGACCAAACCTGTCTGAGTCCCATGTATAAGGCTCTCCAAAAGTGGCTGAATCCTCAAACTCAGAGCCATGGCAAGAATTTTGTAGGCTGAGTTGAGGATGGTGATGGGGCGCCACTGTCGAATCTCATCCAAGGAGCCACCCTCCTTCGGAATGAGGTAAATCAGGCCCTCACTCATGCTATCCGGCATCACTCCTGTGTGCAGAATGTACTGAAAGGCACTACAAAGATCTGGGCCAAGCAGGTCCCAGTACTCCAGGAAGAAGCTGGGAGTCAGCCCATCTATACCTGGACAGCTACCACGAGGGAGGGCCCTAAGAGCCGTGTGCAGCTCCTCAAGCTGAAGAGGTATCTCTAGCCTCTGGCGCATCTCCTCAGTCATAAGACAAGGCATCTGCGCCCAAACCTACTCCCTGCATGCATCCTGTCTCTCTGACTCGGGCTCAGCCGACAGTAGCTCACGGTAAAAGTCAGTAGCAACTGCACGCATATCCTCAGGCTCACAAACAACTGACCCATCGGGTCTCCTCAGATGATTGACCTTGGCATGCGAGTGCCGAGGTCCCACTGTCTCAAAAAAAGCACCTGTCACTCTGTCACCCACCTGAGTCCACTGAGATGCCTGTCGGTGAAAGCCAAACTCATGGCGCCTCTCCTCTGTGTAAGCAAGCTCATGTTGAGCCTGCAGTAACTGCTCCTCCAACCATGGACTGTCTGGATGCTCTCCTGCATCCTCTGTAGTGAAGCAATGCCTCGTCTGAGACGCTGCTCCTCCTCTCTCGTTGCAGCCCGTCGCGCCAAAGACTCCTGGAGAAAAAAGTGGCTAAGCTGAGCGAGGCCTAAGGCCACTCTGTCTGCAGGTAGAGCCTGGCTGTCCATGCCCTCTGTCTAGAGAGCCTCTACCCTCTCTTTGAGTGCTGAGTCCAACAAGACCCGCTTTGGGATGCGAAGCATCGTGCTCCCACTCCTCTGCCTGTTTGCCACTGTGAGGATCACTGGTGCATGGTCCGAGAAGGATGTCCCTGCCAGGATGCCCACTGATCCCCCGAGTCACTGAAGTGGTCACTAGTGTAGAAGCGATCTATCCGCGATAGATTCACTCCTCCCACTCTGCGGTCCGATCTAGAGAAGGCAAGACTCTCTGGAGGCCTCACAAAGCCAGAATGCTGCCATGTTTCCGAGACCCTCAAAGTCATACACTACCTCTCCCAAGTTGCTAACTCGACTCCATGTACAGTAGCATGGCTGCCTCCGATCCTGTCAGAGGGGTCCTCCAACATGTTGAAGTCCCCTCCTACACACCAATGGTCAACCTGTGGCAAAGACTCAACAATCAGTGACCAAAACTCTGCACGAGCACTCGCCACATTGGGCGCATAGATGTTCAGGAAGCCCACAAGGCCACCCTGAACCTGCAAAGTAATCCACTGAGCTCTGCCTGGCACAATAATCCCTCTGCCCACAATGGCCTGCTGCAATGAGTCCGCAATAGTCATACATACCCCACCCTGGATGCCTCCAGGTCCAAAAGCAGCTGACCAAAAGGTATCATAGCGTGCACGCAAAATCTGACCACATCGCCGAATGCGGCTCTCAGACAAATGGTGCTCCTGAAGCATAAGGAGATCAATCTCTCCTCCCACAAGGCAACGCTGAAGCTCCTGACGCAATCGGCCCCGCTGTCGCTGAAACTGGGGCCAACCTAGTCCCTGCACGTTCCACGAGACGATCCTCATGGGGAGCGAGAGAGAACAGATGCTGCCGCAGCAGCAAGACGAGCTATCTTCGAGGTTGGCTTGGATGGGGAGTAATCCGCATCCGAGCGTCCTCTAGATAGGCGAGACTGCAGTGAGTGCCTGGTCCAAGCCCAAGCAGAGCGAGCCGTGCGTAAAGCAACCTCCTCTGTCCAGGAGTCCTCATGGATGTATACATAGCAAGGCAAACACTGCGTATCAGCAAAAAAGTACACCACAATGTGTCTACATCCTGCTGAGTCTGGGGGTGTCACCGCAAACTTGGCCAGTGGCCACAAAGTCTGCAGCAAGTCTGTAACGCCAATTTCTCCCATGTGGTGAGAGAACTCAAGAACCTGTGTATGCAACCATCCCACCACTGAGTCGAGGGACCACTCTGTCTCAGTCCTACCACAGAGAGGGAAGGAGAAACCAAGTGCTGAGTCCAAGGCCTCTGTCCCCCTAGCGGCGAGGAACAAAGCGTGGACTCTGAAGCAGGCTGCCTCGTGGTCTGCTGCGGAATCGCCGAGAAAGCGAGTGAACCCGTAATCGAAGAAATCCCAGCGGCGTCGGAGGTCAATGCTCGTCAAACCACGAGGGATAGCTGCAAGAGAAGATGTCTGAATCTGCAGAGGGGGCCGCATGAAGGGCTGACCCTCTCTCGCTAGGCGACTCGTGGCAAAGGCGCTGCCAAGAGATCTCCTAGCCGCCGGCGAGGGACCTGTCTCCTGAGCCGACTGTGGTACTGAAGCAGGAAGAGGGGGAGAAGGGGCTGGGGGGGGGGGGGGGGGGGGGGGGGGGCGGGGGAGAAGAGAAACGGGGTGGGGCGACAGAGACATGGGGGGGGCGAGGTGGGGAGTGGACGGGAGCAGAGGGCGGGGGAGGGGATGAGGAGGAGGAGGGGAGATCGGAAGGCGAAGCGGCTGGCGAGGGTGAAGCGGAGGTGGAGGCTGGCGTAATGTGTCGCTGGCTGTGGCTGCGGCCCAGCCTTGGCAGGCTGGGGCTGAGGCTGAGGTGCGGGTCGTGGTCTCCTCCGTGGACAGGCCTTCGCTAGGTGGCCCATCTGTCTGCAAATGAAGCACTGGTTCGGGAGACCCGAGTACTCCACACTCTGTCTAAACCAACCCCCACTCACCCGAGGCAGAAGGATGACCTTCGGGAGCGTGTGGGTATCTCTGACCAAAACTCGAACTGAAGGGATGCCAGCCGCCTTGGCAGCTACTGATGCTGCCGTACGAGGTGTCTCCAGGACAGTCCCGATGGTGGAGCCAATCCTGGAGAGAAGTGGAAGGTACTCCCTCCGTAAACCCGGAAAGTAGACTGAGATGGGGATGTCCGCCTCCTCTACTAGCACATCCGAAGTTGGGTCAAAACCATGTCGCCACTGTCGAAAGTGGGCGCGTGATGCTCGGATGGCCAATGGACTCATAGCTATGACCTTGGAGGCCATCTCGGAAGTCTCGAACTCAATCTGGTAGTAACCCCGTCCGAGAATCTGGACATCCAAGATCTTGCCGACCTCTGCGAGGAGGCGGGCCTGGAGAAGGTCTCGTAGCTCTCCTCTGCTAGGACGGGTGCCGAGAACCTTGCAGATGACAGAAGTCGCCTGCAAGCGTTCTACCTCTGCGGCAAGGCTCGCTTGCTTTGTCGGTGAAAGAGCAAGTCGAATGGTGGGCTCAGCGGGGTCGGGCGAGGGGGCTTCAGGCGAGTCCCTCTGTGGTGAAGGTGGAGCCTCCATCTGTGTCTACTGCTAAGTCGAAGAAGCGGGCGGTGAAGAAAAAACCTGCAAACAAGTCAGCCAGGCACTTTTTCCGAAGAGAAAGTGCTGCCGAGCCAAGTGCAGAGGGCCTTCGGGAGCGAAGAGGATGGGGGGGGGGGGGGATGGGGGGACGGCGAGGACGAAGAGGGCATCCGTGCAATGTGCGGGTGCACAAGCAGCAGCGAGCGGGGGGATGGAGTGGGGAAGGCAAAGCGAGAGGAGGGCAGCGGGCTGCGGGCAGCCTTTGGGGCAGCGCGCAGATAGGGGGGGGCAGCGGGTGGGCTGAGGGGCAACGCGCAGGGGCTGAAGGGGGTGGGGGGGGTAGCGATGGCGCAGCAAGGGGGGGGCGAGCAGCAGTAGCGAGCGGGGTCTTTTTTAGTCTGGTTCTCAACAAATTGAGTGTACCACTTATCGGCTAGACTATCCAAAGTGGAAGGAAACATCAGTAGGTAAGCATCTTGATGGTTGAGAGCTCATCCTCTGCAATGAGATATAAACTCTCGTACATGGTCATCTGCATCTTCAGTGTAGAGGCTTATAAAATTCGGAAATTTGATGTTGTCTTTGGTGAGAACAGCATTTAGATAATCCTCCATGGCTGCGCGTGCCGAAGGTGGAGGTGATGGTGATGGTGGAGAAGATGGAGAGCAAGGGGGTAAGATGGGATGGGGAGAAGGCGAAGGAGCTGAGGGCTAGAGTTGGTTCCTTAGGTGACGGGTGATTGAGAGTGATATGTGAGGCCGATTGAGCAGCCGACAGAAGCAGCGGAGCCGACACAGCGGGCAGGGCCCCCTGCTCTTTACCTTAGCCTTTTTTCCGCTTCTGTAAAAGAGAGAGGAAATTGAGCGAGAGACCAGATGCAGAATGAGCCAGGGGGGAGCCACTGCTAGAAATCAGACGGGTGGAAGAGGAGGAAATTGAGCGAGAGACCAGATGCAGAATGAGCGAGGGGGGGAGCCACTGCTAGAAATCAGACGGGTGGAAGAGGAGGAGGGGAAGCATCATCGCCCCCCAGATGGCCCATCTCACCCTGATTGTGTTTCTGAGCCGCCATCAATCAAACCTGTATACAGATTATCCTCACCAGTAGCCAGCAGGTCCCTCCAATCTCCTGCTCATTCTTTGGCTTGCCACGCTTCCATCTCGTCTGAGTCTTAAATGGGGTGGCACTCCTCCACATAATAGAGCTTGGGAGGGAAGGCTTGAAGGGCGAGGGTGAAAATCGGGTGGATATTGGAGTAAGACGGCATCGGTGGTAATGTTTGGGAGGGCTCCTAAGAGGACTCACCCAGGGATTCTTAGAGTGTGCCCGAGTATGGGGTCATACATGAGCTTGTGGCAGTCTCCTGTGACTTAGAACCTTAGACTGAGACTTATCAGAGGTCCCACGGAGCATGCCAAAAATGAGAGTACCTGTAGAACAATAGTGAGTACAGTGCTCTCTGTGGTGAGGGTAACGTCCATCGCTTTAAATGAGACTTCTTAGAGGTCCCACCAGGCATGCCAAAAATGAGAGCACCTGGTACAATGCCCTCTGTGGTGAGGGTAACCTCCATCTAGTATGCTATAACCTCACTCACTCACAAGGTGCATTGCAAGACCTAGGTACAAGATACACCACACAAAAGATAACTGATGAAAAACAGTTAACTTCAGAGAAGAACAATGGAAATTGGAATACTCTGGAGCAGCATTGCTCAAAAGACAACTACAAGACCAAGACCACAACTGACAACTAGTTGGCAACACTCAGTTTCAGACCAAGACTCAGACACAATTACAATGGGGGTGCAGAGGCTGATGTGCAATGGCTAAGTGCAGTGAGTGCCCGAGTGACTCAGTAGACACTAGGCGAGTAGTACCCAAGGGGGAGGAGTATCCGAAGGGTGAGCAATACCCCAAGGGAGAGTGTTCCCCTTGGGCAGAGGCTTCACAACTAAGTGACTCTACGTAGTGATGATAGGACTAGTGATACCCCTAGTCCCAGATATATCCTCTAAATATCTAGACTTGTGGTTGGCTAAATCTCCATTGGCTACCGGAGGTTGGTGATAAGGTAGGTTTGTCCACATGGCTAGCGTCCCCTAGTCCACAGGATAAAAGCTCATCCTTGGCCCACACTTCTAAAGGTTGTCCTTGCCCCTTGGGTCCACTTTTGTATGGTTGGCTAGAGCACCTTTCTAGGTAGTCACACCCTCGTGGAATCACTCTCCAATCACTTTCCTTCTATTTTTCCCCAAGTAGACTTCAACTCTCAATTTGAAGAACCCTACACCATGTAGTTGGCTACACTCGTGACTCCCCTTCCTTGCTCCTTCTCATGAGTTCCCTCCTCCCTTTTTCCTCATACTCACATGGTGGCGGGCTTGGTTGCAACCCGAGTCACTCTCTCCCTCATTTCCAGTGAAGCAGTAGAGCGCGCTTGTTGGACCATGCTTGGCGCACTCTGTGTATGTGTGTGGGCGCGTGCGTGCGTGCGTGCAGGTCTTGAGTTCAACTCTCCTCGTCGGATAGATCTTTAAGGTCTCTTGGGATAGTTTCCTACGACGTTAAAGTAATCTTCTTCTCGAGTGTCTGTGTGTCTGTGTGCGCGCTAATAAAAAGAGGAAAATGGTATAACCTTTCTATCACCCAAGTGTGGTAGATTGGTTATGCCATTTCCCTCTTGAATAACAGTTCTTGAGTTCAACTCTCCTCGTTGGCGGATAGATCTTTAAGGTCTCTTGGGATAGTTTCCTACGACGTTAAAATACTCTCGTGTGTGTGTCTGTGTGTGTTGGTGTGTGTGTGTGTGTGTGCGCTAATAAAAACAGGAAAATGGTATAATCTTTCTATCACCCAAGTGTGGTAGATTGGTTATGCCATTTCCCTCTTAAATAACAGGTCTTGAGTTCAACTCTTCTCCTCGGATAGTTCTTTAAGGTCTCTTGGGATAGTTTCCTACGACGTTAATATACTCTTCTTCTCGGGTGTGTGTGTGTGCGCGCTAATAAAAAGAGGAAAATGTTATAACCTTTCTATCACCCAAGTGTGTTAGGATAGTTTCCTATGGCGTTAAAATACTCTTCTTCTCGGGGTGTGTGTGTGTGAATAAAGGCAAAGGGAAACAATTACAATTGTTTGCACTTTCTGATTCTCCAAATATTGAAGACAAAGGAAAAGAACAGGTTTCAACCTCTCAAACTTGGATAGTGTCCAAGAAACCCGCTAAAGCGGCTACAACCCGTATTCTGGCATCTTCTCGTAATTATGTGCCCCCTTTGAAGAATGTTGCTCATAAAAAACTCCCTTGTAATGACAACACTTCTTTGGCTGAAGCTTGGGACAAGGTTGTTCGCTTTGACAAGGAAGTTGTTGCAGGAGACGCCTCTTCATCGTAAGGTGCCTTTATTTTCAATCATACGGTCGAGGTCTTGACCCACCTCCTCAGGTACCTACAGCTGGGAAGGATGTGTCGATGAGTACTTGTACTTGAGTTCTCTCCCTTTTTCTCGTTTCCTCGCCCACTGTATATACCATATAGAATGCATAGTTCTTTGAATTGCATCTCCTATAATGTGCGTGGGTTATGCAATCACAAGAAGTGGCGGCTTACCTGGCACTATGTACATAGATGTAAAGCGGACATTGTGGTTCTTCAAGAGCATAACCAACATCAATTTGCAGGACAGACTTCTTACTTTGCGAGCTACTGGATATCTTATGCAGGATGAGCTGGCTATTCTGGAGTGCTTATCCTTGTTCGACATGAACTCTTCCCGACCTTGGCCTTCAATGACCCGGTTGGGAGATGGATGGTCATCCAATGTATTGTTAATGGGGAAGTTTTCAAATTTGGAGGATTATATGTATACACAGCTTCTGCAGATATGGCACGGTTGTGGAGTGCTATCTCCTCTTAGTGTTGGCGTTCCAGTGCATTTCTCTATGGGGATTTTAATAATGCACCAAACCTTGCGGATAATACTACTGGGCATTTTCACATGCTTCATATGGAACGGCAATCATGGGATCAGTTTATGTTGACATGTAATTGGCTTGATTTGTGGCCCTTTTTGTATGCGGCTGATCCAGGATTCACTTTTCAGCATAATGCTCAATCTATGTATCGCGCTCGGCTGGATCGCTAGTATCTTTTTCACATGCAACAGTATGATGACTTTGTATGTGAGATGAGGATTGATTATGCCACGTGTCTCTCGGATCATTTTCCCATATGCTTGAAACTTCATTTTGGCTCTTTTGATGTCAATGATTGCTTATCCAAGAAGAGACTTTTGCATGTCAATAATGCTTATCTCAAGCATGAGCTTTTTCGCGCTATAATTGTGGATATCATCCCGCCTTTGATCTCTCAGATGTATGATGATATGGACATAGCCTGATTCCGCTTTGTTATGCGTGTTCAATGTGTTATCCAGGATTATGGCAGGGATTATTTGTCACAATTAAGGGACAAGTTAATGTTAATCACACAAAGGATTCTTGTAGCAGATTAATGCTCTTGGCTAATCATTCTTCTCTTACTGAGACTAAATAACTGAGTTGCTTTCTTCTCGCACTATGTTATGACAAATGATGAGAGGAAATTGGCCACATGGCTGACTCAAGCTCGTCAACAGGCTTTTGCAAATAAAGGATGTGCTTCTAAACAATTCTTCCAGCATTTGCATCACTCCAGGCAGTCTCAAGCTATACGGAGAGTTAAATTACCGTCAAGGGAGAGGACCTCCGCTTTACGGGAGCTAGCACTAGCCCTACACTCTCATTATGGCAAGATTTTTGAGACCCCTTCTTCTCCCACGAGAGAAGCTCGCCAAGCGTGTCACATGTTTCTATCGCATATTACTCCCATTCTTTTGATGCAGCAGGCTGAAGAATTGGAAGCTGTTTTCACTGAGTCGGAATTGTCTGCTAGCTTGCTTGATTTGGGTTGGTGGACAGCTCCTGGTTGGGATGGTCTCTCTGTGGAATTTTTCTTGTCTTTCTGGGATTATTTGAAGTTGCCTTTGTTGTTCATGATGAATACAGCTTGGGAATTGCCCTCCTCTTGGAAAGGAGGTTTGCTCAAGTTGGTACCTAAGCATGCATTGTGTGAAGAATTCTCTCATTGGCGGCCTATTACACTCATGCCTGTGGTATATAAATCAATGGAAAAAATGCTTGTTAACCAACTCAAGTGCTTTCTGCATGAAGGCTTGCATCAATCTCAATACGGCTTCATTCCACGATGTCAAATTACTGATAACCTCGCGAATGTTATCATTGGTATGGAATATGCAAAATATACTCGACAGGATGTCTTGGTTATACAGGTTGACATTGAAAAGGCATTTGATACTATCCTTTGGGATTATATTGCGGATACCATGCAACACCTGGGATTTGGGCCTAGGCTATCCCGTGTCGTGCTTTTCTTGTATGCACACGACACTTCTGCAGGCTTGTTGGATGGATCTCTCAGAGATCTTGGCCTTCGGGACGGTCGGTAAGGCAAGGATGCCCTCTTAGTGCTTTGCTTTATGCGATCGCTACTTACCCCTTGTTTATGTATTTGAATTCCTTGACTTCCACTAGTAGATTACATGGCTTGACATTACCTTATGGATGACAGTTTACTGGTTAGGCCTATGCGGATGACTGTTTGTTTATGCCTCGCAATCACTATGATGATGTACAACAAATTATGCATACTCTTCACTTGTTTGGATTGGCAACAGGTCTCAAAGTTAACTTTTGTAAATCCAAGCTATTGCCTCTGAAAGAGTGTGACTAGCATAGGATATTGTGTCTTGGGGAGATTGTTCCTCCGCACGTTCTGGTTCGCCATTTGGGTTATCTGCTGGGTTGGAATGTATCGGCTATGCAGAAACTGGATTGGGTGCTTCAACATCTGCATTCCAAGTTAAATTATTGGAAACTGTCCACGTGGCCACTTCGTGTGCGTCTCAGGATTGTCCAATGCATCCTTGTGGCTTATGTGCAGTTTTGCTTGCCTTTGCTATCCTGCCTCGGTTGCGCTTGCAGTCCCTCATGTCCAGTATTTTAGAGCATTTTTGGTGGACCTCGTCTAGCACGAAGGGTCTTCAGCTTCTATCTATGGACAAGCTGTGTTCTCCCAAGCAGCTTGCAGGGTTAAATATTTTGGACTTGCGACGTCATGTTTTGGCTCGGAAAGCTATGCTATTGTCAGTTTTGGTGGAGCAGCAGCAACCTTGGGCTCTCATGGTGACACATTTGTGTACACACATTGTCACCCCATCTTTTGGTCATTGAAACCGACCTATTGGGATGTTTTTGGGAAGCTTGAAGGACACATTCTTGGATGTCCCTTTACTTCTTCTCTCATTGTTGATTGGAAGGTTGTCACTTCGCATTTGGCTTGGCATGGTGGACAATCTTCTGTGGGTAACTCCCTTCTTTTGGAGAGTCTGCATTGGAGCAGGGCCTTCGCTTCGACTTTGGTTCAATGGTCTTCTCGCCAAGCGTATTTTCTTTCCCAAAGAGGAATCTGTCAGGTGCATCAGGTAGTTGATGACTTGGGTTATGTTCTTTTGTTCGTTGATGCTGTGTCTCGCTTTCGGTTGGGTCCTCACTATTCTCTTCTCTGGCAGGAAATTCAAAGGATGCTTGTTGATCACTCACCCATTCCTCCTTTGGATGTGGACTCCCGCTTCTCTGATTGGAATTTGGCTACAACCAGATTGGACTGCATTTCAGCTCTGGCAATGTCTATGCCATCATTCAGTCTGATGTATGGATTGTGCATCATGGTTATTAGCTGTGGTCGCTTTCCGAGTCATCCTTGTGGTGGCAACTCGCATTTGGCAGAGTCATCTACCTTTGAAGGAACGTGTTTTCTTGTGGCGCTGCTTGGTGGGAGCTCTACCTGTTGGGAGTGTGTTACATGCACGGCATATTGCCCCTTCCCGCTGCCTAAGATGCCTTGAAGTTGAGGAGACCGTGCCACACTTACTCTGGCGTTGTCGCCACTTCAAAGATTTCATTCGGCAAGTGTCAACTGCTCTTTGGCTGCATTTTCCTTCTGGCACTTTTCACAGACACTTTTGGCTTTTTGGAGCGCTCCAATCACCACAATCTCAGTTTGCGGTGTTCTTTAGCTGGGTCAGATTTTAGACTCTGTGGGCCATCTGGCACCATAGGAACTCCTTAATGTTCCAAGGCACTTATGTTGACCCCTTTCCCTATTTCAAATTATTTCTTGGTCAAGCGTTGCATTTCGCTTATGACGCTGGAGACATCACTCTTGATACCTACAGGATTTACTTTGACTGTTTCTAATCTGTGCTCCGCTTATTGTATCCCTTTCTTTCTGTGGGTTTTCCTCGCTTTGAGGTTTCCCACCTGTAAATTCTATCAAACAAGATTTACCCAAAAAAAAAAAGTGTGCTAATAAAAAGAGGAAAATGGTATAGCCTTTCTATCACCCAAGTGTGGTAGATTGGTTATGCCATTTCCCTCTTGAATAACAGGTCTTGAGTTCAACTCTCCTTGTCGGATAGATCTTTAAGGTCTCTTGGGACAGTTTCCTGCGATGTTAAAATACTCTTCTTCTCGGGTGTGTGTGTGTGTGTGTGTGTGTGTTGTGCGTGTGCGTGTGTTTGTTATGCAAGTTGAAATTGTAAAGGCCTTTGACACTGTACAGTGGGACTTCATTGTTGCCACAATGAGGTGCCTAGGGTTCGGTCCCAAATTGGCCAATGTGGTTTATTTCTTGTATGCTTGTTGTACGTCTTCGGGGATCCCAGAAGGTGAATTAACTGAATCTTGGCCTCTTGGTTGTTCGGTCAGGCAGGGTTGCCCCCTTAGTGCTATGTTGTATGCTATTGCCACTCACCCCTTATTGATTTATCTTGATCACCTGACCTCTGTTGAGCGTCTTCATGGTTTGTGGTTACCCTTGGCTCGTACCTTCATTGGCCAGGCTCGTAATCAGCAGGCTGATGTCGAAGTGATTATGGAAGCCTCGGAATTGTTTGGAAATGCGGTTGGACTTAGAGTCAACTTTTATAAATCAAAGCTTCTGCCTCTTCGTTCTTGTGATTGGCATAGTCTATTGTGGCTAGGTGAGATTGTTTCTCCAAATGTGATTACTAGGCATTTGGGTTATCCAATTGGATGGAATGTCACTCACTCTCAGAATGTGGATTGGGTAACGTTTGAATGTCAAATTGCAGTATTGGAAGTTATCTACTTGGCCATTACATGTTTGCCTACGAATTGTTCAGAGTATCCTGATGGCATATGTTCAGTTCTTTTTGCCACCACTGATGCACTGGCCTCGTTGTCATCTTGATTCTCTTGTGTCAGACATTTTGTCCCATTTGTGGTGGACCCATGCTAAAAAAAAAGGCTTGCGCTTGATGTCGATGGAGAAGCTTTGCACTCATAAACGTCTTGGTGGTCTTAATATCTTGGACTTGCGCAAGCACGTTCTTGCTAGGAAAGCTATGTTGTTGCCTACACTTGCGCAACAAATTCAGCCTTGGATTGTGATGTTTGCATACCTCGGTCAGCATGTTGTTACTTCCTCATTTGGCCATTGGCAATCATCTATCTAGGAGGTGGTATTTGGCAAGATGGAAGGGCACATTCCTAGATGTCCTCTTGCTTCCACTTTGGTATCTGCCTCGAAAGAGGTTACGATTCATCTCTCATGAAATGCTCGGCAGGAAGGTGATTTGATTCGTTTGGAGAGTCTCCATTGGAGTCGGGCATTCTCTCTTATGTCTACATATGTCATTGCACAGTGTTCTATGAGATACGGGGGCGTTTCCACTGCTTATTTAGAGAGGGTTTTGGTCCTCTATCTAGGGTCATGAGTTATGAGGATCAGAGATGTCTTGGACTATATCTACTTGAGTTACACAGGTATAGAGACACTTTACTGGGGAGAGCTAGAGAGAGGCAGTCCCAGAGACACATTACAGATTTCTTTTCACTAGATATGGGACAGCCAGAGGAGCAGCCACCACTGCAGAGCTCGTCCCACACTCATTCGACCACTACTGGCACTCTCATCGACCGAGCATTGGAGCTACAGAGATACAGACGACCGCGACTGAGGAGGGGAGCTACACAGCATCGACGGAGACTACAACAGAAGATTCGAGCCATACTCTCTCGACATCCAGAGTGCAGATGAGGATGGATCCTCACCATTTCTTCCATCTTTGTTTCACACACTGTTACATCCAGTTTACCGGGTACCTATTGTATCAGCTGCTACACCCACGTAGTTTTAGATTGTAGTAGTAGTAGTAGTATTTTGTTCCACTTCTAGTTCTTTTCTAGTTCTTTTGTACCCAGACATGGTATTAGATTCACTATTTTGTAACTGATTGGTCTCATAGGTCATTTTGGCCTTTTGAAGACGTTAATATAACATTTCATTTCATTTCATTTCTTACTTTGGTTGACCGCTCGCCTCTCTAGGCTTACTTTCTCTTTTGTCGTGGCATTCGTGTGGTTTGAGAATGTAGTTGATGAGGCCGGATATACTTTTGAGTTTCCCTTCGCCGCTCGCCGTTTTGGATTGGGCATGCATTACCGTCAGTTTTGGAGAGAACTTCAAAACATGTTTCTCGTAGGCAATCATTACGATTTGCTTTGGAAGTTGGTGATATCACTGCGGTGGGTTTCCTCGTTTCGAGGTTTCCCACTAGTAAATTAATCGAATCGATTTACAAAAAAAAAAGTGTGTGCTAATAAAAAGAGGAAAATGGTATAACCTTTCTATCACCCAAGTGTGGTAGATTGGTTATGCCATTCGCCTCTTGAATAATAGGTCTTCAGTTCAACTCTCTTCGTCGGATACATCTTTAAGGTCTCTTGGGATAGTTTCCTACGACGTTAAAATAATCTTCTTCTTCTTCGTCATTAGACTCATTCGTCAGGATCTTATATAGACTCATTCGTCAGGATCTTATATACGGAGATCACTAGACTCATTCGTCAGGATCTTATATAGTTGGACACCAGGAGGACATGGGTAGAGCCGATGCAGGAGTTGGGCACGAAGATGGCTTTCTACAAAGAGCATCTTCTCCAACTTTCGGGAGATGGGTTTGTGATTCGTCTGATCTACATGGACACTCATTTGTCTCATGGTCTGCGATGTGCTATTGGTCAGATTCGCATATCCTCACACCAGCTGGAGATTGAGACGGGTAGATTTAGAGGGATACCACCGGAGTCTAGGATATGCCAACTATGCGATAGAGAGCCAGAGACAGAGCTACACTACATATGCTACTGCACTGTGTATTATGAGATACGAGGGTGCTTCCATTGCTTATTCAAGGAGGGTTTTGGACCCCTAGATAGAGTCATGAGGTATCAGGATCATAGATGCCTTGGCTTATATCTACTTGAGCTACATCGACATAGAGAGAGTCTGCTGAGGAGACATGGAGTACGACAGCCACAGAGACAGATCAGAGATTTCTTTGGATCGAGGGAGCCAGGAGACCAACCACCAGCACAGGGTTGTACCCACATTCATACCAGAGGCACCCTCATTGACAGGGCGATTGAGCTCGGGAGATCGAGACGACCACGACCGAGACACAGGAGCACACTCCATCGACGGAGACTGCAGCAGAGGATCAAAGGCATTCTAGCACGACACCCAGAGTGTCATTGAGGGCCTATTCTATATTTCACATTTCACACTTCATTTTTCATTTTTCACATTTTACATTTAGTACTTTTTGTACTTGTACTTCAGACATTGTATTAGATTCACCACTTTGTATCTGATGGTCTCATAGGTCATTTTGGCCTTTTTGAAGACGTTAATATAACATTTCATTTCATTTCTCTCTCTCTCTCTCTCTCTCTCTCTCTCTCTCTCTCTCTCTAAAAAAGTACATCGCTGATTCTCTATTACTTTGGTCCCATGTAGCCTCCCAAAAGGTGCTACCGATAGTGAAGTAAATCTGATACAACCGCCCAGAGGCAAAGTACAAGGCTGCTTGAAGGCATAGAACCTTTAAAGAGCTGAGGCCTATCTTCATCTTTGCCATTTTTTGTGATTGAAAATCCTATAAATAATTGTATATAATCACCTCTCTCTACCTGCTGGGCCATGTGGGCTAACCTGCTAGGCTAGGGCCATGTAGCCCAAGTAAGCACCATGCATTTTTTATATGAGGCCAAGGAACTGCCATAAGCACCACCTACCCACTGTGACTATTCTAGTCTGGCTTTGTATTAACCATAACCTAAACGGCCTTTGCAACCTATAAAAGCAGGCCATTGGCATACTCTACGGTGTCAATGAGAACACACACAGGAGAATAGCACAAGGCATTTGGGATGGGTTTCACCATAACACTCTCCAAGGGGGAGGGGGCTCACAGTTACACACGTGGGTGTTGACAGAAGATACAAGCACACAGTGCTCACCATGATAGGCATTGGGTTATGAGAGTCATTGACGTGCGGGCATGCTAGAAGAATTATTCAATTCACTGGGTAATCAGAGAGGAATATAAGAGGAGAAGCGTGAGGCAATAAGCACCAGGCATGCACCACAATTTGGGGAGTTTACAACACTCGAGCATCATGGCGAAATAACCACTAGCACCTCTCTACCCATCCCTTGAAAGACTTGCTTTGAACCATATGACAAGCGCGAAATTGTAGCCGCTGCACTCTTGCCTTCCTTATCACTGGGGCGTGTCACTTTTTTCCATTCTATGAATATAAATCCACCAAGGTTTCCCTATGCCTTTACTCTCTCGGGCTCTCGTGTGGTATTGATAATCTTATGCTGTTCATGATATTTTGTTCATGGGGTGAATTTTCATAAATCACTAGCACCATTGCCCTCTCTCCTTTGAGAATTATGGTCTCTACGTATTGATGCTTGTTTTGGGAGATGCATGGCTGCATGATGTTGCTTTGTGGCTGTGGATGATTCTTTCTCCCTCTTTTTCTCTCTCACAGTGATATTAGGTGATTTGGATGCCACCCTGCCACCCCACGGAATGCCCTCATTGAAATTGGTGCTGATTTGTACGTCGCTTGCGTCCTAGCCATAGTGGAAGCTAGGTTTTGCCCCTTATCTGCTAGGCATAGGTGTTTGACATAGCCTTATGAGGTGGAGACGATAGGACAGGGCGTGTAGAGGGCACAGGATACCCGACAATCCTGGCTTTCCTAGCTATAGTGAATTTGCAGTGTGGGAGAGATTATGTATGACACTGCGGTTGACCAATGTACGGCATCATGAGCTTTTTCTGAGACAATCGAGAAGGGGGTGGGGGCTTGGAGTTTTTCTGATCTGATCGGCGCCTTGGGGTTTTAACTTATTGCACATAGATCGCTTTTGTGGGGTGGGGGTGGGGGTTGGAGTGTGTGTGTGTGTGTGCGTGTGCGCGTGCATTGCCTCACTATAGAGGCCAGACAGGATATCTACCTTGAGGAGGGGCTACATGATTTTCTATAGGCAAGCATCTCGATGGACTTTGGATCAAAACTCTTTGTATTGCCACTCAAATTTTGAGGTGTTGGAGAAAGCAAATGTAGTGTTGGGTGTTCACTGGGCTATGAATGTACATTCAATTTTTGTACAACCAAGCATGTTTTTTTTGCATGAAGTCTTTTGATCTACATTTTTCATATTCAATAGCTCAAGCTATTTTAATTTTGGTTAAATGTTGAGGCTATGGCCAGTTTCAAATTTAGAGGGGATTTTGAATAGGGTCTCAAAGCTTTTGATTTGGAAACTTGGGAGGTCCTTGGCTTATAACGTCTTATGTCTTGTGCTTTATTTCATCCAGTTTTCATCTTTTTTTAGTCAAGGAAAAGGAAGTTTATAGTTTGAAAGTAAAATTTCTTGAATTGAGATACTGAAAGTTTTGATATGGTGTCTGCAGCAATTGCCATAATCAGGCCTTTGTTCTTGGAAAATGAGAAGCTTTGCGATGATAAAGACAAACAGATTGCGTTGTTTGGTCAGGTCAAGTGTGCAGAGGATATGGAGCTTTTGAAATCTTTATCTTGTGAAACCGACATCATGGTGATGGACGCACTTGAATGGCAGGTTGTCAGATGGTGTTTTAAGCACTGTGATCACCACTCGGATTGCATCTTAAACTTACTTATACCTGTCAGCTTCGACTTATTGATGCAGATTATCAACTCGGAAAACTTGGTGGCCTCATTTCAGAGCACACAGACCTCTCTTTATGCAATTGCAAGGAGTGCAAAAGAAGCCCAAGTTTGTTTTGAGGTGATTTTTAACTGACTTTTCTTAAGCGATAGGGTAAGCGGTAAGAGCAAGTATGTGCTCTTATAATATAGGCGTGTAATTCTTCTTTGTGAGGACACGAAAATGAAGAAACACTTTGTTCATGTCCTTAGAGGCGAGCCAAACAGTCTGTGATACAAATCTGATGTACTCATGTCAATGTTATTCAAGATAATGTGTGAGATTACACAAAAGCATGTGCTACTAGATGTGGCCAATTTATGGAGACACCCATCCTGGATTGTGTCCTATGAACCCTATTACTAATTCGGTATATAGAGCATAAGGCCAATTTTCTTATCTACATGAATATGGCATGGTGCTCATTGGCAATGGGAATACAGTGACTTGTTGCCGTTGTTGAGAAGCGATGGGTTGTTGACATTGCGTCATGATGCAGCAAAGCTCTTGATCTTTTTCATATCTACTAGGAGAGTTGGGGCCCTCAATGGCATAGTTGACGTCCCGGCGGGTAAGTAACTTTGCTCTTGTGGCATGGATGCTGGCTGTTAAAAAGAGGTTGGCAAGTAATTTTTACACTGTTGAGAGTGCTTGCAAGGCTGCATTTCTATGGCACTTTCTTGGAAGCAGTAGCTGACCTACAACAGGTCAAGGTACCAGAGAAAACGCTAGTAAAAAAAGAAAAGCTTACCGTAGAGACTATCTTGAAGAATACCTTCCAACAAGTGCCGCTCTATGACATGCTGCTGCTAGATGCGGGTTTTTGAAGTGACACCCTTGCCGTTATTCAATCACTTTACCTCGGAGCAGGGCCTAGAGGTGGGCACCTTCCAGTGCAACCATCAGAGTCCTATATGAGATCCTACCCTGCTGTTCCCCTCATTGATTATAGAAGCCCTCGTCTCATCGTGTCAATCTTGGGGCGGCACTTCTCAGGAGTGATAGTGGATGGTGGATCTGGTATCAACCTGATGCCCTAGTTCACCATGTTGGCATTAGGTCTACAGCCTACCCGACCCACCCCCTTCAGAGTTACTTTAGTCGACCAAAGGACAGTCTACCCATTGGGCATAGTGGACAAGGTGCCTGTGCAGGTACTAGACTTCAGCTTTAACTTGGATTTTGTTGCGGTTTATCTACCCCAGGTTGAGGGAGGATTTCCTTTGCTCATCGGTAGACTATGGCTGTGGCACACTAAAGTGCTACATGATTGGGGCAATGACGCCATGTGGATACACACTCCTGGCTCCCCAATGAAACCCATTCATCTTGAAGGAGGGATGGATCTAGTGGTGCATCATAGTTCTTTGTCTATGGAGTCCAACCTTGCACTGCAACATCCTACCCCGCCTAAAGGGCCAGATGAAGACCTGCTTGAGTGGTTGGAAGCTACCAAGTCTTTCCCTTGTTATGGGGTAGGATGTTGCAGTGCATGGGCGCAGGGATGGATGGGGAGGCATGGAGAGGCCTCTTATCACCATGATATCCAGGATGATTAGGGCTAAGGCCACAATTCCACATGCAATTATTAGAGCTGAGATGGCCGCACCTCCACTAGTGCTAGAGGCGCTCACGAGATTGGTATCTTTCTAACATAGCCTATGGGAGCTACCATGGGAGCGTTACACTCGATTTGCTCTGAAGTCCTCTCAAAGGCTCAGAGCACATCATGTTGGTATGCACAGATGGCATCATGGTTTGAGTTACATGGTTTCTCTATGGTAGGTTTCCTCCTTTTCAGTATTCCCTGGATGGTCCCTCCCTCTCCTTGACACAAAGGGAGATTAGCAGAGTTACACGGAAGGATCCAGAGTCCTCTCAAAAGCTCAGAGACGCATCATGTCGGTATGCACAGATGGCATCATGGTTTGAGTTACATGGTTTCTCTATGGTAGGTTTCGTCCTTTTCAATATTCCCTAGATGACCCCTCCCTCTCCTTGACAAAGAGGGAGATTAGCAGAGTTACACGGATGGATATATTCCAGCTTGACACTCAGAGAACATGGATTCAGCTGACACAGGAGCTAGGTACGAAGATGGCTTTCTACAAAGAGCATCTTCTACAGCTCACAGAGGATGGATTTCTTACCAGACCAGCTTACATGGATTCCCACTTGTCACATGGATTATGGTGTGCTATTGGATAGATCGGCACATCATCTCATCAGCTGGAGATTGAGAGAGGCAGGTTTAGAGGCATCCGAGCGGAGGACAGACTCTATCAGCTATGTTAGAGAGAGCCATAGACAGAGCTTCGTTACATATGCTAGTGTACAACCTACTATGAGATACGTGGCCGCTTCCATTGCTTCTTTAGAGAGGGGTTTGGGCCTCTATCTAGAATCATGCGATGCCTTGGTCTATATTTGATGGAGATACAACGACATCAAGTAGGGCTCCTGGGAGGGAGAGAGCCACATTTGGAGAGACATACCCAGAGTCAGATCACAAATTTTGTCATACCATAGCACAAATGAGAGCAGCCAGATAGCGGAGATATAGACCATATCATCAGTAGAGACATGCTGAGTGATCGAGCGGCCGAGATTGGGAGATCCAGGAGACCCAAGATGAGAGGCCGCTCTTCCAGACGAATGAGACTACAACAACAGATCAGACTTATCTTGGCGAGACACGGGAGCCGTCCTGTGCAAACCCTCTTTGTGGAGGATATTGATACCATTCAGCATCGACCCATGCGAGTCTTTGATCTTTGACAGCTCCCTAGATACTTACTCACCGAGTTTATCATTTTCTCTATTGTTATTTTGTACACAATCTTACTGTTTAACACAAACTCTGTATCAGATCCACCAAGATTGTATCAGTTTGGTCTCAAAGGTCATTTTGGCCTTTTGAAGACGTTAATATAACTACAAAGACCACTTCCTGACCATCCTAGCAGATGGGTTCATCCAGAGACCGAGGTACATAGATGTCTACATGCCGCAGAGAGCACGGGTCGCCATTGAACAGCTCGAAGTATCATCACACCAGCTAGAGATTGAGGCAGGGAGAGCTGCACATGTCCCTAGAGCAGAGAGGATATGTAGACTTTGCACAGCAGACATTGAGACTGAGGAGCATTTTGTATGCAGATGCAGAGCATATGAGGAGATCAGAGGGAGATACCCGACCTTGTTTGCAGATCAGCCCACCTTACATCAGATTCTTGAGTCCAGAGACCAGCGACAGTTCGGCCGCTTCCTCATAGAGGCACAGCAGCACAGGGACTCTCTCCTTCAGACATCATCAGTCGTGAGAGACGAGCGCCAGACACAGCTCACAGACTTCTTCCAGAGGGACACAGTAGTACCACCATCCCAGACTACTCAGAGAGGAGTGACTCTACAGCAGGCCGAGGAGGTCCGAGCTCGCAGGCGTCCACGTCCCCACGGACGTAGGGCACCCCGACTTCACCAGAGAGAGATCTAGGAGATTCAGGAGCGCTACTACAGATCTCTAGAGGAGAGACGCATCCGGGCTTTTGCAGACCCAGCCGCCATCCTACGGGGATTGTTCACACCTCACCCACCCATGAATCATGTCCTACACCCTGATTACGGGACTGGATGGAGCTAAAGATATGATAGCACTTTCTCTCATGATTGTATATACCCCAGCATATAGAATTGCATTTTTTCCCTGGTTTAGAGCTCCACCCCCCCCCTACCCTTGTACCACCTCCCTTCTCTCCCAGTCATTACACAGGATAGCTATTTTTTGCTTTGTACCTTTTATCCTTCACAGGATATCCAGAGGACACTTACCCCCATGTACTTTGATTTGTCTCATAGGCCGATTTCGGCCTCTTATGGACGTAAAAAAATCTTTCTTTCTTTCTTTCTTTCTCTCCCACAGCCCCTCCCCTTGTGCTCCCTTAGTCCACCCCACCCGCCCGCCCTCTCGCACTACCTTAGCGCCCCCCCCCCCCCCCCCCCCCCCCCCCCCCCTCTCTCTCTCTCTCTCTCTCTCTCTCTCTCTCGCACTCTCTCTCTCTCTTTCTCCCCATCCCTCCCACAGCCCCTCCCCTCACGCTCCCTCAACTCACCCCTCACGCCCCCCCTCAGCCCACCCTCTTGCACTCCCAAAGCCCCTCCCCCCCCCCCCCCCCCCCCGGGCAGAAATTCAGCTGCAGTAGTACAGAAATTCAGATTTCAGCTCCCCTACAGAAATTCAGTCCTGCAGCAATACAGAAATTCAGATTTCAGTCCTCCTGCAAAAATTCATCCAGAAATTTCAGCAGAAATTCAGAATTCTGGAGGAGTTCAGAAAATTCAAAAACTTAGAAAGCAATGAAGAAGTTTTCAAATTTTTCAGAATTCAAAATTCTCAGAATTTTTGCAGATAGGTGTGGAATAAACATGCTGGTTCAGAATTGCAGAGATTGTAGACAAATGTGGAATAAACATATGTGCATAATGTGGAAACCTCTCCCTCTCCCTCTCCTATTGTGGTTCTCAAACATGAAGAAGCAAATCGACAAGGACCACCCTTTGGAGCATGCCATGCAAAAATGCAAAGAAGAAATGTGCAAGACCATCAACAAGATTAATCGCAACCTCCTAAGCACAATACAGACACTTGAAGGACGTGTGTCGGCTCAGGAAAGAAAGATAGATACACTTGAAGATCGTGTGATGGCCCAAGATGAGGAGATTGTGTCACTCAAGAAGGAGCTTCCAGAGGTGCGATCACGAAACACTCAAAGAGAGAGAACTCCAACCTTCAGTAATTGAAGAACTCAACACGATTAAAGAGCAAGTGCGGACCATCAAAGAGGGGGAGGAGCAACACAAAGAAATGACGACTTCTTGGGTGGATGTTATTACCAAAGTTACACGGAACGGGAATGGGAACGGGAATAGGGTGCTCCGGAACGTTTCCGGAACGGGAGGCCCCCGGGGGGCTGGAATGGGAACGGGGCCGGAACGATACACCTAACAGTTGCTTAAATTAAGCTGGATTCAACCTATATGTTAGTAGAGAGCCACACACACCCATTAATCCAAGTAGAATCCTATTTAGATGTGCTTTTCAATAATGCTTAACGTTTGCACGAGGGAGGGATGCAAGATGGAGCTTAAGACTTGAGAGTGAGCCTTGAGGGAGAGATGGAGCTTGAGCCTTGAGGCTTGAACTTCAATGAAGGCTTGGAGCCTTGAGGCCCGAGGAAGAGGGAGAGGGCGAGGTTGAGAGCTTGAGAGTGATGGAGCTTGAGGCTTTGAGCCTTTAGGCTTGAAATTTGAAGCCTTGAGGGAGAGGGAGAGGGAGAGGGAGAGGGAGAGGGAGCCTTGAGGGTGAGGTTGAGAGCTTGAGAGAGAGGGTTTAGAGCCCTTCTTTATATAAGAGATGATGGGAAGGACATCCCCTCCAAAAAAGTTCAAAAGAGTTGCCCCAAACAGCCATGCTTTCAAACTTGAGTGTTCCATATGTTGCCGCTCCACTTGCCGTTTCGGTCGTTCCGGTCATACTTGGGAAGGGAATGGCGTTCCGTTCCCGTTCCCGTTCCGATGAATTGCCCGGCTTGGGAACGTGTTCCGGGAATGGGAGGGCTCCGTTCTGCCCGTGCCCTATTACTTTGGTTATTACAAAGACTCAACAAAAGCAGACGAGGCCGAGAAGTGGATCAAAGTTTCCAAGAAAGGAAAAGTCAAGAAACAAACCCCCACACCCACCATTATTAACTTGACACTAGAAGTGGAACAAAGGAGACGGGTACGTGCGTTACATGTGAAAATTTGTGGCCTCAAAAACAAAGATAATGTGGATGAAGAGGTAAAAGAACTCATGGCTATGATGGTGGTTAATGAACTGACGCATACAAGAGCTTTGAGAGTGGGCAATAAGAAAAATGGAAGCAATGGGAAACCTTGAAGGAAAGGGCACTTATCCTTCGTTTCCCCTCCATGGAAACGAAGGACTTTTTGAAGAAGAGACCAACTCTTAAGAAGACGGGCATCATTCTTGGGGATGGCCTCATGCTCTCGCAGATTGCTCATATGCAGGAGGTAATGCAGGATATAAGAACGACAAGGAAAAAAGGTAAGATTGCTTTCTATCGAGATGGAAGGGTGGTGATATTGGAACGACGCTCCGCATGACTGTGTGAAACCTGTGCAACCACACTAAAGATGGAAGCATGGAACTCTACTGGGTCACTTCGTCTTGATGTAGGGGCATTTGAGGACAGCTGTATGGGCAGAGACATCGTCTTTTACTCAGAGACACACCAAGCACCAGAACAGCTTATGCCACATGTGACTGAATATAGGTGGGAGACAGCTTATCGAGCAAAGACGAGATTAGAGCATAGGGGCAGAGGGTCGGGGGGGTAGGAGTCCTATTGATGAGAGAGGAGTTCCAGCCGCTATATGTTACTTTGCCCCCATCACATTAGTGTATGCCGCACCTAGAGGATAGTCCCCTTTCTCTGCATTAGATGAGGACATATGGGAGTTTTCCAGATATGGTGACATCATTCTCTTGGGGGACTTTAATGCCCGCACGAGAAATCATCAGACAATCTTTTATGATACCTCAGACGAGGTACTCAGAGAGCTAAATACCAGTGATATGGGGCTTGAGAGACGCTCACAGGATGATGAGTACACTAGATATTTGATGGCAATGGGGGACTCACATGGATTGGCCATACTTAATGGCCTACAACAATTTCCCGCAACAGTTGGGTTTACTTGCTTCCCACATAGGCGTGGGACCAACATAGTGGACTATGTCATGGCACAGCCGGCATTTAGGATTTCACAATAGGATCCATACCAGTGGGTGTAGCAGTGGATCATCTTCTTTTGACACTTTCAGTCTCCTTTCAGTATAGGGCAGCCCAGATGTCAGGAAGGAGGACACTTACCCGCTATATATTTTACACAAGAGACTGACCCTGTGTATAGAGAGGAGATCTATGGTCGTCTCTATACAACAGCCAGGCCAGGACTTTCAATGGAGGAGCTCACCACTTCACTAACTGAGACATTGCATGATGTAGCAACAGAGGCATACCCACACACTCAGCCTGATAAGAGACGCCGGCCTGGGAGCATGCCTCAGAACAGTTGGTATGACAAGGAATGTAGCTTCAGAGGAATCTTCTCCTAGAGGTCATTGATCATAGACAGTCTAGGATAGCCTTCCGACATGTTGTGCGATGGAAGAAGCGAGCGTTCCTAGCTCAGATGGAGCGAGACTTATACCACCTGTTCCCGAGGAGAGACTCGGGAGAGGCATGGCGTCTCTTTCATTAGCACTCCCCTCCCCCACTGATTACTTCCCCTGATGTATGGGGTCAATATGCAACACCCTTATATACTCTCCCTAGACAGACACCCCTTCCTGATCCTCGTGAGCCATGGCCATCTACAAGTACTTTCTTTACTACTGAGATGGTAAGTGGCCATTGACAAGATGAGGACCAGGAGGGCATATGATCATGATGATCTAGTAGCAGAGCACTTTATACATGCTAGAGATATGGTGGCAAAGGTTCTTGCAGTCCTGCTCAATCGTGTCATGTGTGAGGGTCTACTTGATACTTGGAGACTGTATACTATTGTGCCTATCTTCAAGGCAGGTGATCCTACTTAGCCTAGAAACTACCGTACTATTATGATTGGACACACGTTGGCACGGTTGTATGCATCGATCCTTGAGAAGCAGTTGAGCAGATGGGCAGAGAGTGAGGGCATATGAGCAGTGGGACATGCCGGTTTTTGGAGAGGCTTCTCCACTCTTGACCACATTCTGACACTCGGAGCCATCATCGAGGAGGGTAAGGCGCATGGGAGACGGATTTATTGTAGCTTTTGTGGATTTTAGAAAAGCATTTGACATGGTGCTTAGAGCCAGATTGATGCACAGACTACGGGAGATGGGAGTGCCCAATGAGTTGATTTGGGGGATCGTGGCTCTGTACAAATCAATGATGGGACATCTACGCACCTCAAATGGGATATCTGATTTAGTGCACTCCACTATTGGAGTGAAACAATGGTGTCCATTGTCCCCTACTCTATTTGGTATCTATGTAGATGATGTGTTTGATTACATTGACAGAGGGTGACAGAGGTGCCTAGCTGGCAGGGAAATGGATTCCATTGCTGCTATATGCCGATGATATTGTTTCTCACCGGAGGGTATGCAAGGACAGTTGGATGCATTACATAGATTTGCAGAGGATAGTGGATTGTCTGTAAACCTTGTTAAAACCAAGTTATAACACCACGCTGCAGTGGATCAGAGATCAACATCTACAGTCACTTATGGTCAGGAGACGGTGGAGTACACAGATGCATACACTTATTTTGGGGTAGTCTTCACAAGGCTAAGGTTTTTTTAAAGAGAGCAACAGAGGTAGACTAACCCGTGCGTATGCTGCCTTGGCAGGATTGGAGAGGATGTGTTCACAGGTTCAATTCCAGGAACCCCAAACAAAACGCTGGCTCTTTGATACCTTCGTAGCTTCATTATGCTGTATGGGGTTCATGTTTGGGGACCCTCTGTAGGTCAGGATGGGTGGAGATGTATGGAGATGCCCTTGGTATCTATGATCTCTCGGCTGATTAGAGCCAAGGCCTCCATGCCACATGAGATCATTAGAGCGGAGTTAGCAGCCCCCCCCATAGAGATAGAGGCGCTTAACAAATCATTCTCCTTTATGCATAGCTTATGGGATACTACCAAAGATAGATATGCCAGATTGGCCCTTGAGTCCTCCAGACAATTAGCTTTAAAGGGAGACACATCATGTTGTTATGCACAGATGTCATCATGGGTCCAGATACATGGCTTCAGCATGGACAACTTACCCCCCTTCCAGTACTCCCTTAATGCATCATCGCTATCTCTTACGCAGGTGGAGATTACTAACTTGACCCAATTGGACACCAGGAAGACTTCGATAGAACCGACCTAGGAGTTGGGTACGAAGATGGCTTTCTATAAAGAGCATCTTCTCCAACTCACAGGGTATGGGTTTGTGATTCGACCCAGCTATATGGATACACATCTATCTCATGGGTTACGGTGTGCCATTGGTCAAATATTGACATCTTCCCACCAGCTTGAGATTGAGACTGGTAGATTTAGAGGGATACCAGCAACCAGCAGGATCTGTCCCCTATGCTATACAGAGCCAGAGATGGAGATGCATTATATATATCAGTGCACAATGTACTATGAGATACGGGGTCGCTTCCACTGTCTATTCAGAGACGGCTTTGGACCTTTCTTCAAAGTCATGAGTTATCAGGACTAGAGATGCCTTGGATTGTATCTAATTGAGTTACACAGACACAGAGACAATCTATTGAGGAGATTTGAAGAGAGACAATCCCAGAGACAAATTACCGATTTTCTCACACCAGACACTAGACAAAAAGAGGAGCAGCCACCACTGCAAAGCTCAGCTCATACTCACACCCATGGCACTCTCATTGACTGAGCATTGGAGCTAGGGAGATCGAGACGCCCGCTACTAAGGAGAGGAGCTTCACAGCATTGACAGAGATTGTAGCAAACTATCTTGACATCCAAAGTGCACATGAGGATAGACTCATGACCCATTACACCACCCTTTTGCAGCGGGCACCCTTTGTATCAGTGATCACACATACCCCACACAGTTCGAGTTAGTAGCAATCCTAGATTCATTTTAGCATCTCTTTTTTGTTCCCAGACATGGTATCAGATTGACTAGTTTGGTCTTGTATGTCATTTTGGCCTCTTGAAGACGTTAATACATCATTTCATCTCTCTCTCTCTCTCTCTCTCTCTCTCTCTCTCACACACACACACACACACACACACACACACACACACACACACACACACACACACTTTTTTTTTTTTTTTTTTTCCGAGAAAAAGATCCTTCTATTAGTTAATGAAAACTGCCCATAGGGCTACATCCACCTCTGCAAGAGAGGGCTACAACAAGCATGATGGGGAGACTCTCCCAATGAAAAAACAACATATATACAATGCGGCTAAATCAAGAGATGGGAGGAGGGAAGAGCCACACAGGTGGACAGTAGTGCCATCTGAGCACCCCCTGGACCATGGTGTAGAAAGGCCCAGGGCGCCAGAGTCGAAGGAAAGCCTCGCGGCGCTCCCGCATGCGGTCGGAGCTGCCCTGTAGTCCCTCAAGCTGTCCTCTGAGAGTATGGATCAACTCAGCCAAAAGTCACGAACAGTCTCTGCTGGTGGCACAGGGCGAGCCTCAAAGATGCGGAAACAACGGGCCCGCCAGATGAACCAGAGAGCTAGGCCGCTGATGAGCTCCCAACACTCCTCTCTCTCACTGCACCACTCTTGTAGAGTAAGGTCTGTAGCAGGCTGGAGTGTAGGTCGCCCCCCCAGTATCACTATCATCCTACTGGTGGAAGATAGCTCAAACTGAAGTGCCGGGCCCGTGAGGGTGGACCACGCCGCTGCCCCCCAAGTGTACTGTCGAGCCGAGGAGAGGGCAGGCATCAGCCGAAGAACTCGTAGCCACACCTGCTGGGCCGAGGGACAGTCCCAAAGACAGTGTCGCTGACTCTCCACCAACTGGTCACAGGTTGTACATGCGGCTGAGAGACCACTATGCACAAGCCAGCTCCCTACTGCTGTGGCTCTGTGTGCAACCAACCACTGGAACAAAGTGACGCGCCTCGGCTGTCTGGAGTCCCATAGCCTCTGCCAAAAAGCTGCCAAGAACTCAACTGTGAGGCCCTCCTCCTGCCAATGACGTGCTGCAGCGGGGCGGGCCTCTCTCTGTGCTGCAAGTATATGACGTCCAAGCCGAACAGTGTACTGAAAGAAAGGGACTCCTAGGCGGTCTGCAGAAGAGAAGGGGTCCCTCCATAGCCACTCACCAGGATCCCACTGTACTCGTGCCAGTGGACAGCACTCCCAAGCCCATAGCCTCCAGTGTCCTGTCTCAAGAGCTGCTGGGTCAGGGTCTATGACGCAAGTCCTCCCACAGATGCCCACAACTCGGATCCTCTCGAAACAGCACTCTGCTACTTGCGGGGCCTCTACTGCAACTCGTTGTAATCGTCCCCCACCCTGAAGCTCGAAGAACAGGGGTGGGACAGTCTCTGAGCAAGCCCTGACTGAAATGAGAACCTCCAGTCGTGTGAAGGCTCCCATCCACCGGGGTGCAACTGGCTCGAGAGGCGTGAGCCACTCAGGTGGAACTGACTCTGAGATGTCCTGACACATGCTCTGAACCCCTCTCATGCCCTGTAGCTGGACAGCTTGCACCTCCTCTGACAAACCTGTGAACTCTAGCCAGTCACCTAGAGAGCGCTGGACCTGCTGCCATGGGACCCCAAGAAACATGAGGCCTACTCCCAACCAAGTGACCTCTCTGAGTGCTAACCATGGGGTTCCAGACGAGGGGCTGCCGTAGGCGCTCCTCCGTGCACGTCGGCTGTCTCTGCTCTAGGCCACGCCGTAATAGCTCCCAAGAATGCAGCAAACACATAGCGAATCGGTCCTCCAGTCTCCTGCTCAAACCAACTCGGCGCAACTCTGTAAAGATCCATCTGGTCGAAGGTTGCCAAGGGCCTCCTGACTGAGGCACCCTGGCACGAAGCCTCTGCAGCAAGAACTCCTTTCAGGGCTCCCTGCCTGGAAGTTCTCTGACGACGAACTTCCCAAGAAGGGCTCTGCTGTGCTGTGCTAGATCAATGATCCCAAGCCCTCCCTGAGAACAAGGAAGTGTGATGACCGACCAAGCCACCTTGGCTCGGGCAATCTGAGTGTCGCGACCTGACCAAAGGAAGTTCCTGATCAGGCTCTCTACCTGGCTGATGCAAGAACTCGAGAAGATCCAGCAAGAAGTGATGTACCACATAGTTGCCAACAACACCTGGGTGGCAACTACTACTCTACCAGCCAGCGAAAGTCGTGCTGAGCTCCAATGTAACAGCTTTCTCCTGATGGATAGGAGAAGAGCACCAATCTGCTGCTCGGGGGACAAGTTCAAACCAACCTGACAACCCAAGTACCGAACTGCAATCCTTGGAGGAATCCATCTGAAACCCTCTCCTGGCATCCAATCTGGCACACTCTCCTGGCATCCAATCTGGCACAGGAGCACTACCAACCGAGAAAGCCACTGTCTTTCTCCAGTTGATCAGTGTGCCCGATGCACAGCAGAAGGTCTCCAAAGCTTGCTCACATCTGTGTAAATTGGCCTCCTGGCCCTCTAAGTACAAGGCTGAGTCGTCGACAAACTCAGCGTCCAGAAGCTCATCTCCCCGTATAGAGAGTGCTAAGCCCCTCAAACCAACCTACTGTGACACCAAAAATCTGCTCATCGCCTCCGCATAGAACAGAAAGAGAAAGGGGGCAAGAGGACAACCGTGTCTGACCGATCGTGTGAGCATGAAGCGCTCACCTCTACCTCCTGCCAAAAGCACCTGACTGTGAGCCTGTCTGTACAAAGCTGACACCCCTTTGATCCAAGCATCTGAGAAGCCCATCCTGCGAAGCGTGCCCTCTAGAAAGTCCCAATCAACTCTGTCGTATGCCTTCTCAAAATCGAGAAGAAGAATCACAAGGTCCTCCCCATGGAGACGTGCCAGGGCAGAAGCCTCCCAGAAAGTGAAGATGTTGTCAAGGATACTGCGTTCCTTGACCAAACCTGTCTGAGTCCCATGTATAAGGCTCTCCAAAAGTGGCTGAATCCTCAAACTCAGAGCCATGGCAAGAATTTTGTAGGCTGAGTTGAGGATGGTGATGGGGCGCCACTGTCGAATCTCATCCAAGGAGCCACCCTCCTTCGGAATGAGGTAAATCAGGCCCTCACTCATGCTATCCGGCATCACTCCTGTGTGCAGAATGTACTGAAAGGCACTACAAAGATCTGGGCCAAGCAGGTCCCAGTACTCCAGGAAGAAGCTGGGAGTCAGCCCATCTATACCTGGACAGCTACCACGAGGGAGGGCCCTAAGAGCCGTGTGCAGCTCCTCAAGCTGAAGAGGTATCTCTAGCCTCTGGCGCATCTCCTCAGTCATAAGACAAGGCATCTGCGCCCAAACCTACTCCCTGCATGCATCCTGTCTCTCTGACTCGGGCTCAGCCGACAGTAGCTCACGGTAAAAGTCAGTAGCAACTGCACGCATATCCTCAGGCTCACAAACAACTGACCCATCGGGTCTCCTCAGATGATTGACCTTGGCATGCGAGTGCCGAGGTCCCACTGTCTCAAAAAAAGCACCTGTCACTCTGTCACCCACCTGAGTCCACTGAGATGCCTGTCGGTGAAAGTCAAACTCATGGCGCCTCTCCTCTGTGTAAGCAAGCTCATGTTGAGCCTGCAGTAACTGCTCCTCCAACCATGGACTGTCTGGATGCTCTCCTGCATCCTCTGTAGTGAAGCAATGCCTCGTCTGAGACGCTGCTCCTCCTCTCTCGTTGCAGCCCGTCGCGCCAAAGACTCCTGGAGAAAAAAGTGGCTAAGCTGAGCGAGGCCTAAGGCCACTCTGTCTGCAGGTAGAGCCTGGCTGTCCATGCCCTCTGTCTAGAGAGCCTCTACCCTCTCTTTGAGTGCTGAGTCCAACAAGACCCGCTTTGGGATGCGAAGCATCGTGCTCCCACTCCTCTGCCTGTTTGCCACTGTGAGGATCACTGGTGCATGGTCCGAGAAGGATGTCCCTGCCAGGATGCCCACTGATCCCCCCGAGTCACTGAAGTGGTCACTAGTGTAGAAGCGATCTATCCGCGATAGATTCACTCCTCCCACTCTACGGTCCGATCTAGAGAAGGCAAGACTCTCTGGAGGCCTCACAAAGCCAGAATGCTGCCATGTTTCCGAGACCCTCAAAGTCATACACTACCTCTCCCAAGTTGCTAACTCGACTCCATGTACAGTAGCATGGCTGCCTCCGATCCTGTCAGAGGGGTCCTCCAACATGTTGAAGTCCCCTCCTACACACCAATGGTCAACCTGTGGCAAAGACTCAACAATCAGTGACCAAAACTCTGCACGAGCACTCGCCACATTGGGCGCATAGATGTTCAGGAAGCCCACAAGGCCACCCTGAACCTGCAAAGTAATCCACTGAGCTCTGCCTGGCACAATAATCCCTCTGCCCACAATGGCCTGCTGCAATGAGTCCGCAATAGTCATACATACCCCACCCTGGATGCCTCCAGGTCCAAAAGCAGCTGACCAAAAGGTATCATAGCGTGCACGCAAAATCTGACCACATCGCCGAATGCGGCTCTCAGACAAATGGTGCTCCTGAAGCATAAGGAGATCAATCTCTCCTCCCACAAGGCAACGCTGAAGCTCCTGACGCAATCGGCCCCGCTGTCGCTGAAACTGGGGCCAACCTAGTCCCTGCACGTTCCACGAGACGATCCTCATGGGGAGCGAGAGAGAACAGATGCTGCCGCAGCAGCAAGACGAGCTATCTTCGAGGCTGGCTTGGATGGGGAGTAATCCGCATCCGAGCGTCCTCTAGATAGGCGAGACTGCAGTGAGTGCCTGGTCCAAGCCCAAGCAGAGCGAGCCGTGCGTAAAGCAACGTCCTCTGTCCAGGAGTCCTCATGAATGTATACATAGCAAGGCAAACACTGCGTATTAGCAAAAAAGTACACCACAATGTGCCTACATCTTGCTGAGTCTGGGGGTGTCACCGCAAACTTGGCCAGTGGCCACAAAGTCTGCAGCAAATCTGTAACTCCAAGTTCTCCCATGTGGTGAGAGAACTCCAGAACCTGTGTATGCAACCATCCCACCACTGAGTCTAGGGACCACTCTGTCTCGGTCTGACCACAGAGGGGAAAGGAGAAACCAACTACTGAGTCCAAGGCCTCTGTCCCTCTAGCGGCGAGGAACAGAGCATGGACCCTGAAGCAGGCTGCCTCGTGGTCTGCTGCGGAATCGCCGAGAAAGCGAGTGAATCCGTAATCGAAGAAATCCCAGCGGCGTCGAAGGTCAATGCTCGTCAGACCACGAGGGATAGCTGCAAGGGACGTTGTCTGAATCTGCAGAGTGGGCCGCAAGAAGGGCTGACCCTCTCTCGCTAGGCGACTCGTGGCAAAGGCGCTGCCAAGAGATCTCCTAGCCGCCGGCGAGGGACCAGTCTCCTGAGCCGACTGTGGTACTGAAGCAGGAGGAGGGGGAGAAGGAGCTAGGGGGGGCGGAGGAGAAGAGAAGCGGGGTGGGGTGACAAAGACAGGGGGGCGAGGTGGGGAGTGGACGGGAGCAGAGGGCGGGGGAGGGGATGAAGAGGAAGAGGGGAAATATGAAGGTGGGGTGGATGGCGAGGGTGAAGCGGAGGTGGAGGCTGGCGTAGGGGGACTCCTCCTGCTCAAGAGGACCAAAGCGGTTCCCCGTGGGAACCCACTGCTGCTGAGTAGGCACCTGAGGGCCACTCTGAGTGCCAGGCTGCCGCTGTGGTCCCTGGCGTCGACGGCCACGGGCCTGCTGCCATCCCTACTCCTCTGGAGCCCCAGGCCCGGAGGGTGGCTCAGAATTTGTGCGCTGTGCCGTTGGTTGTGGCTGCGGCCCAGCCTTGGCAGGCTGGGGCTGAGGTTGAGGTGCAGGTCGTGGCCTCCTCCGTGGACAGGCCTTCGCTAGATGGCCCATCTGTCTGCAAATGAAGCACTGGTTCGGGAGACCCGAGTACTCCACACTCTGTCTAAACCAACCCCCACTCACCCGAGGCAGAAGGATGACCTTCGGGAGCGTGTGGGTATCTCTGACCAAAACTCGAACTGAAGGGATGCCAGCCGCCTTGGCAGCTACTGATGTTGCCGTACGAGGTGTCTCCAGGACAGTCCCGATGGCGGAGCCAATCCTGGAGAGAAGTGGAAGGTACTCCCTCCGTAAACCCGGAAAGCAGACTGAGATGGGGATGTTTGCCTCCTCTACTAGCACATTCGAAGTCGGGTCAAAATAATGTCGCCACTGTCGAAAGTGGGCGCGTGATGCTTGGATGGCCAGTGGACTCATAGCTATGACCTTGGAGGCCATCTCGGAAGTCTCCTCGATCTGGTAGTACCCCCGTCCGAGGATCTGGACATCCAAAATCTTGCCCACCTCTGCGAGAAGGCGGGCTTGGAGAAGGTCTCGCAGCTCTCCTCTGCTAGGACGGGTGCCGAGAACCTTGCAGATGACAGAAGTCGCCTGCAAGCGCTCTACCTCTACGGCAAGGCTCGCTTGCTCTCTCGATGAAAGAGCAAGTCGAATGGTGGGCTCAGCGGGGTCGGGCGAGGGGGCTTCAGGCGAGTCCCTCTGTGGCGGAGGTGGAGCCTCCATCTGTGTCTACTGTTGAGTCGAAGAAGCGGATGGTGAAGAAGAACTGCAACCGAGTACGCCGAACACTAGTCCGAAGAAAAAGCGATGCAGAGCCAGGTGCAGATACCCTTCGGGGGCAATGGGGACGGGGGGGGGGGAATGGAGGGAAGAATACAGTGGCGAGCGAAGGAACAAAAGGCTGCTGGGGGGGGGGGGGGGAACAGCCAGGGAATGGGGGGGCAGCGGGCGGGTTAGAGGGCAGCTAGGGGGACGAGAGCAGCGGGCAGCGGTGGCGGGCTGGGCTGGGCGAGGGAGACAGCGCGAGGGCGAGAGGGGGGGGGGCAGGGGAGGCAGCGCGAGGGCGAGGGGGGGCTGGAGGCAGCGTGAGGGCGAGAGAGAGAGAGAGGGGGGGGGGGTGAGGGGCAACGATGGCGCAGGGGGGGGGGGAGCGTGCAGCAGCAGCGAGCGAAGTCGTCCTTTCCCACACACTTTTTTTTTATAAATCGATTCCATTAATTTACTGGTGGGAAACCTCAAAGCGAGGAAAACCCACCAAAAGGGTAATATACAAGGGGAAAAACATTGAACTACTCAGCTGTACAGAGTATCTAGAAACATTCATAGGAAAGCCGATGTATCTGTGCAGTGATATCACCAGCTTCCAAGGCAAGCCGCAATGATTGCCTAAGAGAAAGCTTGAAGTATGGGAACGGGTTTGCATGAGTACGATGGAACATGTAAGCATTACGCTGACGCCACAGGGTCCAATAAACCCAGTGTCTGACCCACATGAAGAAGACCGCAAAGTGCTGTAGTGTCGGTGAGAAAATGCCAAATGCCTTGAACCTTTCGTGAAAGACAACCCTAGGAAAACGGAGTCGCATACAAGCCAATACCCCGTGAATGAAATCTCTAGTAATGCAGCAATCCCCCAACAAGTGGCAAATATCCTCTTCTGCAGAGGAGCAACGGACGCAAGAAGAGGGGCCAATCCGACGCGCCCTAAGAAAAGTGCCGACTGGAAGCACGCCAAGCAAACATCGCCAGAGAAATAGACGCTCCTTCAAAGGCAAATGGCTTTTCCACAAGGCAGAGAGAAGCTTCTTCCACCAGAGATTAGATTTGTGCATGTGCCAAAGGGCATTACAATGATCAACAAGTCACTGGGGTAGAAGAAGAGCATAAATTCGAATGGCAGAAATATCCCGAAAAGGCGTTTCCCGAAGAACCCAATCAGACATGCGATCACCATCAAGTAAAGGTGAGACAAGCAAAAAGTCAAGCAACATGCTTTGAAGTTCTCTCCAAAACCGACGGTAATGCATGCCCAATCCAAAACGGCGAGGGGCTAAGGGAAACTCAAAAGTATATCCAGCCTCATCAACTACATCCTCAACCACACGAATGCCATGACCAGAGAGAAAGTAAGCCTGGCGAGGGGAGCAGTGTACCAAAGTAAGAGAGAATGCCCGGCTCCAGTGGAGACTCTCCAAACAAATCGAATCACCTTCCTGTCGAGGATTCCATGAAAGATGAATCGTAACCTCTTTCCAGGCAAATATCAAGTCGGAAGCAAGAGGACAACCAGGAATATGCATAGTTACAGGGGACGGGGGGGACGGGCCCTAGGGCCGGGGGACGGCCGTAACCGGGCCGGGAACGGAAGGGAACGTCGGGGACGGACGGAAATCCGGCCGGACGGGCGGGTCGCAGGGGGGACGGACCGGGGACGGACGGACCGGCAGGGGTCGGCCGGGGTCGGACGGAACAGATTCAAATTTTTGCCCGTTTTTGACCGTTTGCAACGGATCTGTGCAGCCCCAACTGCCATATTTTTTGAGCCTTGGCCCTTGGGAGGCTATAAAAGGCTCCCTTGGGCCTCTTAATACTCATAGTCTCAATGCTCATTCCATTTCCCTCAAGCTCAAGGCTCAAGCTACTCAAGTCTCAATCATCAATGCTTTCCTCTCTACTCAATGCTCATTGCTCAAGCTTGAAGCATGACCATTGACTACTCTACACTCTAGTCTCCACTCTCAAGTCTCTCCCTCTTCTATCCACTTTGAAGTTTGAACTTTGAAGCTCTCCTCTCTCTCTTTTACCCACTTTGAAGCTCTCCTTTACTCTCTCTCCACACAAGCTCTCCTCTAACTCTTCTAACTTCTAAGCTCTACTCTCTCGAGTCTCTCCACCATCATGTCATCTCAAGCCAACTCCACTTCTCAAGCCGTTTCTTCTCGAAGGAGGCCCGCCGTGCAAACGTGGTCGTGGTGAGATGAAGTCGACTTTATCTCGCATGGCAAAGGTGGCGGTGCAAGACCATGGACGTGCAAGCTATGTCCATACAAGAGATCGGGTGGTTCAAACAAAGTGCGAGCCCATCTTCTTCATGAACCCGGTCACGAGGTGAAGTTTTGCCCTTATGTAGCTCCCGAGAAGAGGTTGGATCTTCTTGAGAAGCTCACGGTGTATGAGGTTGCGGAAGCGGCCAAGAGGAGCTGTTTTGTTGCCGTTGATCCCTCCGCCACGGTGACACCGCGAGAGCAAAGGGAAGCCATCCTTGACGACATCTCTCGAACCTTCAAGAGCCATGGATCTACACCGTCCTCTTCCGTTCCGCATCGCCAAACGACTCTCAACGAAAATTGGAATCCTAAATTGAAGGAAGAGGTGGATAGGTCGGTTGCCCGATTCTTCTTCCACGACCACATTGCCTTCCATGCTTCGCGGTGAGTTTCCCTTGGCATATGCACATTGCAATCTTCCATTTTGTATTCATAATGGGTTATAACTACTCGACTCTCGACTCTCCATACTAACACAACATGCTCTATTTTGTGTGGACAGGTCTCCATACTTTCGAACCATGGTTACGAAAATAGGGGAATATGGCTCCTCTTATGTGCCACCTTCATCGGAGAGGCTTCGCACCACCCTCCTTGACAAAGAGAAGCTTGCCGTGGAGCAAGCGGCCCAAGCAACAAAGGATTTGTGGGAGACCAATGGCGTCTCTCTTCTTGTAGATGGATGGAGCGACACCCGCAAGCGGTCCATCCACGGGGTGGTGGCCTACTCTCGGGGGGAGATGTACTTTGTGGAGTCACATGATGCATCCGATAGTGGCAAGGCCGCCGAGATGCTTGCTGCGGAGTGGACAAGCATCATAGAGATCACCGGCCCGGAGAATTTCCTTTGTATGGTTGTAGATGGAGAGGCGTCAACTAGGACAGCCGGAGCTATCATTGAGGGCATGTATCCCAGCATCCATGTCACATTTTGCATGGCGCATTGCCTCAATAACCTCCTCAAGGACATAGGGAACTTGTCATGGATTTCACCCACCATTGGTGACGCCTCTCGAATTGTCTCCTTTGTGCTCAACCATCAAAAAATGCGCCATGAATTCTCAAAGAGGAGCCACTTGTCCTTGCTCAAATATTCAGAGACAAGATTTGCATTTAATTGGCTTATGCTAGGCCGCTTGTCTACATGTGGTGGAGCCTTAAGGGGCCTCTTTCTCAGTGATGAGTTCCAGGCCATGCCGGAGTCTACATCAGCAGTAGGATTGAAATGCCGAGAATGGGCCGACGACGCCGCTTGGTGGGAGGAGGTGAAGACTCTTGACGCCATGGTCAAGCCTATTCTACACCTACTTCGAGTGGTGGATGGCTTGCAGCCATGCATTGGCAAAGTCTACGAAGCCATGGATCGGATGATAGAGGCACTTGAGAAGCTTGTGTCTGACCCTGTTCAGTATGCGGAGATTCATGGCTTGTGTGAGTCGAGGTGGAATGGATACTACTCTCTACTTCATGCGGCAGCTTATGTGCTTGACCCTGAGTTTCAGGGAAGGCGTCAAGAGACCGACAAGGAGGTGAGCAAAGGATGGCGGCTTGCATTGGAGCGCCTTGAGCCTAGCAGTGACATTAGGCACAAGATTAGAGACGAGCTACTCAACTACAGGCAAAAGAAGGGCTCCTATGGATGTGTAGATGCATAGCTTGATCGCAACAAGATTGGCTCGGATTTGTGGTGGGAGGACTATGGAGGAGATGGCCCACATTTGTAGCGCTTGGCTGTTCGTGTCCTTAGCCAAGCATGTACCACTAGTTGCTTGGAGCAACTATGGAGTGTGTACAGCCACATTGCCTCTAAGAAGAGGAATCGCCTTGGGGTTCAGAGGGCCAATGATTTGGTGTTTGTGAGCGCTAACTTGCACATGCTTGCCAAGAGCGTCACACACAAGGCAGATCCTTTCACTGAGTGGGAGATGGCACAAGAGAATCCATCTATGGCCGATACTCTTTTGGAGGAGCTAGATGAGGATTTCGAGCCTCAATGAGAGCCTCCCGAGCCCTCATACGTCGCTGACGACCTCGACTACGACGACGATGTGGAGATTCAGCAGGAGAGCACTTCTTGAGTTTGATGATCATTGATCACTCGACTCTCGAGTCTAGACTCTTGAGTCTACGACTCTACCTACTACATAGCCCTTTGTACTTTTTGTTATCCTTGAGGCCTCAGGCTTGTCCTAAGTCCTTTAGGCTTTTTGACTCTTGAGCCCTTGTGGCATGCACTTCTCATTTTGTATCCATCGATCATCGATGTTTTATTAGCACATTTCAGCCTATATGACTCGTGTTCTTTGGTCTATTTAGTGTAAATTTATGGTCAAAGTGATGCTCAATGTGTGTGGCATGTGTGTAGGTCAAAAAATGCCAAAAAAACTCTTTTTTTTTTTGCCGTTCCGACCCCCGTCCCCGTTTCCTGACTTTTGCCGTCCCGACCCCGTTCCCGACCCCGACCCGTCGTCCCATGTAACTATGGGAATATGCCCTTCCATCTTGCCAAAAACCAACTCCCAGATAGATGCTTGCCAATGGCCAAAAGAGGAAGTAACAACCTACTGACCAAGATAAGCAAACATCAGAGTCCAAGGCTGAATTTGTTGCGCAAGTGTAGGCGACAACATAGTTTTCCTAGCAAGAACATGCCTGCGCAAATCCAAGATATTAAGGCACCAAGAAGTTTAGGAGTACAAAGCTTCTCCATCGACATTAAGCGCAAGCCTTTTTTTTTTAGCATGAGTCCGCCACAAATGGGACATAATGTCTGACATAAGAGAATCAAGACAACGACGCAGCCAATGCATGAGTGGCAAAAAGAACTGCACATAAGCCAACAGGATACTCTGAACAATTCGCAAGCGAACATGTAAAGGCCAGGTGCATAACTTCCAGTAATGCAATTGGACATTCAGACGTTGCATAACCCAATTCACTTTCTGAGAGTGTGTGACATTCCATCCAATAGGATAACCCAAATGCCGAGTAATCGCATTTGAAGAAACAATCTCGCCTGGCCACAATAAGCTATGCCAATCACAAGAACGAAGAGGCAGTAGCTTCGATTTACTAAAGTTGACTCTAAGCCCAACCGCAATACCAAAAAGTTCCAAGGCTTCCATAATCACTTCAACATCAGCCTGTTGATTTCGAGGCATAAACAACGAATCATCAACATAAGCCTGGCCAATGAAGTTGCGACCTGAGGGTAGCCGCAGACCATGAAGACGGTCAACAGAGGTCAAGTGATCAAGATATATCAATAGCGGGTGAGTAGCAATAGCATACAACAAAGCACTAAGGGGGCAACCCTGCCTGGCTGAACAACCAAGAGGCCAAGAGTCTGTTAATCCACCTTCCAAGATCCCCGAAGACGTGCTACAAGCATACAAAAAATAAACCACATTGGCGAATTTAGGACCAAACCCTAGGCACCGCATCGTGGCAGCAATGAAGTCCCATTGTACAATGTCAAAGGCCTTTTCAATATCAACTTGCATAACCAGCACATCCTGCTGAGTGTACTTAGCATACTCCATGCCAATCATAACATTAGCTAGATTGTCCATAATCTGGCGACGAGGATTGAAAGCATATTGAGCGTGATGGAGTCCTGCAAAAAATGCTTAATGCTGTGTACTAGCAGCTTAGCCAATAACTTGTAAACCACCGGCATCAAAGTAATTGGGCGCCATTGAGAGAACCGCTCGCAAAGCGCTTGCTTAGGCAGCAATTTAAGTAAACCTTCTTTCGAAGAAAGTGGCAAATCCTGTTTCTCCCATGCTGCATTTATCATGAAAAGCAATGGTTGTCAAGAACCTCTCAGAAGGAGAGGAAAAATTCCACAGTAAGTCCATCCCAACTAGGAGATCGCCAACGGCCCAAAGCAAGCAACGCACTATGCAATTCCGAAGCAGTGAACGGGTTCTCAAGGAAACAAGCATCTTGTGGAGATATGATCGGGTGAACAAAGGAAAACATCAGTTGACGCGCATGGCAGGCAGTTGGAGATGCCTGAAAAGGGGCAGCAAACACCTGATGATAATGCGAAACCATGGCATCAGCGAGTTCTTGCTTCGAAGAAGTCCAAACACCTGAGGAAAGCATAACCCGCTTGATTGCTTGGGAGACCTTGTATGATGCAAATGCTTAAAGAATTGCTTCGAAGCACAGCCTTTATCCATGAAAGCTTGTTGACGGGCACGCTTCTCCCATTTAGCAAGTTTGCGCTTGTCATTAAGCTGAATACACACACAAGCTTCACACAAGTCCGACATCTCAGAGTCAGAGACAAAGGCCGCAAATCAGCCAACATTTGCAGATGTTGACAAGCTTGCTTTGCATCCTTGACATGTCCCCGAGTGCACTGCATGTATTACGTGCCATAATCATGAATTACACTTTGCACCCTCGTAACAAAGCGATACTGGGGAGCATCGAGATCAATATGCATGTGGGCAAGCAGAGGGGGAATAATAGCAAAGATCATGTCACGAAGAACCTCATGAGTGAGATAAGCATTATTGATATGGAGCAGACGCTTCCTAGGAAGAGGCCGATCACAAAAAGCCTGCCCAAAACTCACATTCAACAAAACATGATAATGATCCGATAGCTGTAAGGTGTAGTCAATGCCGACCTCACATACAAATTCCTCATATTGTTGCAAGTCAAGCAAATACCATCGATCCAACTGCGCTCAATAAGAAGAGTGAGCAACATGTCGAAAAGTAAATCTAGATGCGTTTGGATGCAAATGCCGCCATAAATCGATCATCTGAGTAGAAGCAGAAAGACTATCCCATTCTTGCCGTTCCGCAAGCAACATATGAGAATTACCTGTAGTACTATCACCCGTCGTAGGGGTGTTATTAAAATCACCGCAAAGGAATGCATTTGAAGTCCATAAATGAAAAGAGATGTCTCTCCACAAAGCAACCCTTTGCCCAGATGCTGTATGCGCATAGATACCTCCAAATTCATATACCTGACTGTCCAACGGGCATTGAACCACCATCCAACGGCCCTGCGGGTCATTATACAAGAGAGCTGGCTGAAGCTCATGTCGAACCAGCATCAATAAACCCGAATAGCCTTGTAAACCAGCATATGCAATCCAATAACCAGCAAAATAAGAGCAGTGACCGGCAAACTCATGCTGATTGTGTTCTTGCAAAACAACTATATATGCCCTACATGTATGTACATAGTGCCAGTTTAGTCGCCATTTGTCAAGGTTACATAACCCACGCACATTATATGAAATACATTTAATGTGACTATGCATCAAAAATCATATGCACAAGGCCATGAAATACAGGGATCATGGCGAGATGCCCATAGGGACATCTCCATCCTCCACATCCACACCAGAACCCATCCGCTGAGTCAGAGCAGAAAACTTATCCATTGAATCTGTGTGAGAGGTAGAAGCCTCCCCCAAAAGCACATCCTTATAAGAATGCATCGCTTTTTCCCAAGCATCAATCAACGTGCAATTGTCATTACAGGGAAGCTGCTTGAATGATACATTCTTATTTGCATTAACCAAAGGAACATAATTACGGGAGGAAGGTGGAGTACGAATTTTCATTGTTTTTTTTTTCCCGAGAAAAAGATCCTTCTATTAGTTACTGAAACTGCCCATAGGGCTACAACCACCTCTTCAAGAGAGGGCTACAACAACCATGGTGGGAGACTCTCCCAATGTAAAAACCAGCATATGTACAATGGGGCTAAATCAAGAAATGGGGGGAGGGAAAAGCCACACAGGTGGTCGGTAGTGCCATCGAAGTACTCCGTGGACCATGGTGTAGAAAGGCCCAGGACGCCAGAGTCAAAGGAAAGCCTCTCTGTGCTCCTGCATGCGGTTGGAGCTGCCCTGTAGTCCCTCGAGCTGTCCTCTGAGAGTGTGGATCAGCTCTAGCCAAAAATCGCGAACAGTCTCTACTGGTGGCACAGGGCGAGCCTCAAAGATGCGGAAGCAACGGGCCCGCAAGATGAACCAGAGTGTCAGGCCACTGATGAGCTCCCAACACTCCTCTCTCTCATTGCACCACTTCTGTGGAGTAAGCTCTGTAGCAGGCTGGAGTGTAGGTTGCCCCTCCTGCATCACTATCATCCTGCTGGTGGAAGATAGCTCAAATTGAAGTCGTAGCCACACCTGCTGGGCCAAAGGACAGTCCCAAAGACAGTGACGTTGACTCTCCACAAGATGGTCACAAGCTGCACATGCGGCCGAGAGACCACTATGCACTAGCCAGCTCCCAACTGCTGTAGCTGTGTGTGCGACCAGCTACTAAAACAAGGTGACTCGTCTCGGCTGTCTGGAGTCCCACAACCTCTCCCAGAAGGCTGCCAAGAACTCAGTTGTGAGACCCTCCTCCTGCCAATGAGGTGCTGCAGCGGGGCGGGCCTCTCTCTATGCTGCTAGTATATGACGTCCTAGTCGAACAGTGTACTGAAAGAACGGGACACCTGGGTGGTCTATAGAAGAGAAAGGGTCCCTCCAGAGCCACTCACTAGGATCCCACTGTACTCGTGCCAGTGGACAACACTCCCAAGCCCACAGTCTCCAGCGTCCAGTCTCAAGAGCTGCTGGGTCAGGATCGATGACACAAGTCCTGCCACAGATGCCCACTACTCGGATCCTCTGAAAACAGCACTCTGCCACCTGCGGGGCCTCTACTGCAAATTGCTGTAAGCGTCCCCCACCCTGAAGCTCGAAGAAAAGGGATGGAACAGTCTCTAAGTAGGCCTTGACTAAGATGAGAACCTCCAGGCGTGTGAAGGCTTCCATCCACCTGGTGCTACTGGCTTGAGAGGCGTAAGCCACTCAGCTGGAACTGCCTCTGAGATTTCCTTGCACATGCTCTGCACCCCTCTCATGCCCTGTGGCTGGAAACCCTGCGCCTGCTCTGACAAGCCTGTGAACTTTAACAAGTCACCTAAAGAGCGTGTTGGACCCGCTGCCATGGGACCCCAGGAAACATGAGGCCGACTACCAACCAAGTGGCCTCTCTGAGTGCTTACCATGGGGTTCCAGACAAGGGGCTGCCATAGGCGCTCCTCCGTGCAAGTAGGCTGTCTCTGCTCCAGACCTCGCCGCAAGAGCTCCCAAGATCGAAGCAAACTCACAGCGAAGCGGTCCTCCAGTCTCCTACTCAAACCAACTCTGCGCATCTCTGTGAAGATCCATCTAGTCGAAGGTCGTCAGGCGCCTCCTGCCTGAGGCACCCTAGCACGAAGCCGCTGTAGCAAGAACTCCTTCGAGGGCTCCTCACCTGGAAGAAGTCCTCTGATGATGAACTTCCCAAGAAGAGCTCTGCACTGTTGTGCTGGGTCAATGATCCCAAGCCCTCCCTGTGAACAAGGAAGAGTGATGACCTGCCAAGCCACTTTGGCTCGGGCTATCTGAGTGTCACGTCCTGACCAAAGGAAGTTCCTGATCAGCCTCTCTACCTGGTTGATACAAGAACTCGAGAAGATCCAGCAAGAAGTGATGTACCACATAGTCGCCAACAACACCTGGTTGGCCACTACTACTCTGCCAGCCAAAGAAAGTCGTGCTGAGCTCCAATGTAACAACGTCCTCCTGATAGACAGAAGGAGGGGAGCAATCTGCTGCTCGGGAGACAAGTCCAAACCATCCTGACAGCCTAAGTACCGAACTGCAGTCCCTGGGGGAATCCACCTAAAACCCTCTCTTGGCATCCAATCGGGCACACGAGCACTACCAAGCGAGAAAGCCACTGTCTTCCTCTAGTTGATCAGTGCGCCCGATGCACAACAGAAGGTCTCCAGAGCCTGCTCACACCTGTGAAGGTTGGCCTCCTGGCCATCTAAGTACAAGGCTAAGTTGTCGGCAAACTCAGCGTCCAGTAGCTCATCTCCCCGAATAGGGAGTGCTAAGCCCCGTAGACCAATCTGCTGCGACACCAAAAACTTGCTCATCGCCTCCGCATAGAACAGAAAGAGGAAGGGGGCAAGAGGACAGCCCTTTCTGACCGAACGTGTGAGCATGAAGCGATCACCTCTACCTCCTGCCAAAAGTACCTGACTGTGAGCCTGTGTGTACAAAGCTGATACCCCTATGATCCAAGCATCTGAGAAGCCCATCCTGCGTAGAGTGCCCTCTAGAAAGTCCCAGTCAACTCTGTCGTATGCCTTCTCAAAATCGAGAAGAAGAATCACTAGGTCCTCACCACGGAGCCGTGCTAGGACAAAAGCCTCCCAAAAAGTAAAGATGTTGTCAAGGATACTGCGTTCCTTGACAAAACTTGTCCGAGTCCCATGTATAAGGCTCTCTAGAAGTAGTTGGATCCTCAATCTCAGAGCCTTGGCAAGAATTTTGTAGGCTGAGTTGAGGATGGTGATGGGGTGCCATTGTCGAATCTCATCCAAGGAGCCACCCTCCTTGGGAATGAGGTAAATCAAGCCCTCACTCATGCTGTCAGGCATCACTCCTGTGTGCAAAATGTACTGAAAAGCACTACAGAGATCTGGGCCAAGCAGGTCCCAGTGTTCCAAGAAAAAACTGGGAGTGAGCCCATCCTCACTTGCATAGCTACCACGGGGGAGGGTCCTAAGAGCCGTGTGCAGCTCCTCAAGCTGAAGTGGCAGCTCAAGCCTCTAACGCATCTCCTTAGTCACAAGACAAGGCATCTGTGTCCAAACCTGCTCTCTGCATGCATCCTGACGCTCTAACTGGGGCTCTGCTGACAGTAATTCACGGTAAAAGTCAGTAGCAATTGCACGCATATCCTCGGGATCAGAAGCAACTGACCCGTTGGGCCTCTGCAACTGACTGACCTTGGCATGCGAATGCCGAGGTCCCATTGCGTCAAAGAAAGCACGAGTCACTCTGTCGCCCACCTGGGTCCACTGAGATGCCTGTCGGTGGAAAGCAAACACGTCGCCTCTCCTCTGTGCTAACAAGCTCCTATTGAGCCTGCTGTAGTTGCTCCTCCAACCAAGGACTGTCTGGATGCTGCTCCTGCATCCTCTGTAACGAAGCAATGGCCCGTCTGAGACGTTGCTCCTCCTCTCTCGCTGCAGCCCTGCGAGCGAGAGATTCCTGGAAAAAGAAACGGCTAATCTGAGCTAATCTTGAGGCCACTCTGTCAGTAGGAGAATCCTGCCTGTCCAAGCTCTTTGTCCAGAGAGCCTCTACTCACTCTCTGAGTGCAGAGTCCAACAAGACCCTCTCTGGGATGCGAAGCATCGTGCTCCCTCTCCTCTGCCTGTCTGCCACTGTGAGGATCACTGGTTCATGGTCCGAGAAGGAAGTCCCTTCCAGAATGCCAGCTGTCCCTCCCAAGTCACTGAAATGGTCACTAGTGTAGAAGCGATCTATCCGCGATAGATTCACTCCTCCCACTCTGTGGTCCGAACGAGAGAAGGCAAGGTTGTCTCGGGGCCTCACAAAACTAGAGTGCTGCCAAACATCCGAGACCCTCAGAGTCATACAAAACCTCTCCCAAGCTGCCAGCTCAACTCCATGCACAGTAGCATGGCTACCATCAATCTGTCAGAAGGGTCCTCCAACATGTTGAAGTCCCCTCCTATGCACCAGTGTTCTGCTTGCGGTAGAGACTCAACTATTTGTGACCAAAACTCTGCTCTAGCACTCGCCACATTGGGCGCATAGATGTTCAGGAAGCACACTAGGCAACCCTGAACCTACATAGTAATCCACTGAGCCCTGCTTGGCACAATAATCCCTCTGCCCACAATGGCCTGCTGCAAAGAGTCCGCAATAGTCATACATACCCCACCCTGGATGCCTCCAGGTCCAAAAGCAGCTGACCAAAAAGTATCATATCGTCCACGCAAGAGCTGACCACAACGCCTAATGCGGCTCTCACACAGATGGTGCTCCTGAAGCATAAGGAGATCAATCTCTTCTCCCACAAGGCAGCGATGAAGGTCCTGACGCAGTCGGCCCCGCTGCGCTCAAACTAGGGCCCACCTAGTCCCTGCACGTTCCATGAGACGATCCTCATGGAGAGTGAGAGAGAACAGATGCTGTCGCAGCAGCTAGACGGGCTATCTTCGAGGTTGGCTTGGATGGGGAGTAATCCGCATACGAGTGTCGTCTAGATAGGCGTGACTGCAACGAGTGCCTTGCCCAAGGCCAAGCAGAGCGAGCCGTATGTAAAGCAACCTCCTCTGTCCAGGAGTCCTCATGAATGTGTACATAGCATGGCAAGCACTGTGTATCGGCAAAGAAGTAAACCACAATGTGTCTACATCCTGGTATATCTGGAGGTGTCACCGCAAACTTGGCCAATGGCCATAGAGTCTGAAGCATGTCTGTAACTCCTAGTTCTCCCAAGTGGTGAGAGAACTCTAGGACCTGTGTGTGCAACCATCCCAACACTGAGTCGAGAGTCCACTCAGTCTGGTCCCTGCCCAAAAGGGGAAAGGAGAAGCCAACTGTTGAGTCTGTAACCGGCCTGTTCAATCCAAAAAGGGCGGTAGACTTTACCTCAAACCTTGATTTAGCTTTCACCGATTATTAGTCGTCTATTATACCTGCGCTATAGTGACACAAGAGAGGGGAATGGGATACAGATGCTAGAATGCACCTGTATGAGAAGACCGAAACCAGATTGGCCCCTTACTCAGGCGCCCCTTTCGGTATTTCTTTATTGTTCAAAAGTGGGAATAAATGCTGTGGATCCCTACAGGCTGCCCCGCACAAACTTGGCTGAATATCAACTGTTCCGGCCTGATTTCGGCAGCATAACTGTACTAGGACCCTTCACAGTCAGTATTCCCACGCATTGACTGACTTTCCCGACGCATACGGGCACTTTGCAAAACCTGGCGAGAATCTGCAGCACGCTGAATTCTCTGTTTTCAGCCCTGAAAATGCGCCGGATCGCCTGTACAGCGGTCCCCTTGCGTCCCCGAACCTCTTGGGGGTATTAGGGTCCGTTTAGGGCCAAAACCCTAAACCTGCAAAAATACACAGCAGGCTGTAATTTACTGTTTCGGGCTCCGTTTCGCGTGCCGGTCGCATCCGTAGCAAGTCCTCGAGCTCCCGCACCTGTAGGGCTACTTGCCCTTTGAATCGAACGAGATTTCTGGCGTGAAACCTCTCCGAATTCACCTGTACCTGTGGGGGGGATTAGCTGCTAGCTAATCTAGTACCTGTGCAAGAGGCTCTTGCCTCGGCAATCGTGCATGAACCCACACAACTGTACATTGGTCAAATGAAGAGCCCACTAGAGAGGCATAACATACTGCCAAAGGGGAGAGAGAGGGCAGTGCGTAGCGTGCAGGGCATCACTCCTGGCACCGCACTGTGCATAAGAGGGAAAGCAAGCACTCCATAGCTCTTAACTTGTGACAAAATCTGAAAATCAGCCTCCTCTCTCATTTTAGGCGTCCCCTCTCTGGCCAGGAGTAGCAGAATGCTCACAGAGTGCCACATGGCACATTTTCCGACTTTGGGCATTCTCGGCTAAAAATATCTCAACTGATGCGTTAGTTGACTTTGCAGCAGAGCAAGAAAATGTTCCCCTTGTCATTCCGGAGGTAATGACTCCAACACATTTTCAGGTCCCAAAATAGCAGTTCCTTAAATTTTAGGAGATGTTGCCATTGTATCTTTCTAGGTCATCTGACCCTCTTTGTACACTGCGGCCACATCCAGAACTGAAATGTAGCCTCTGTAGCAAAGGATTCCACTTTGGCTAGTCAATTTGAAAGTAAATAGATAATAAGAAAGAAATCAACAAAAAGGATAGATAGTAGTCACACGCTGGTGACATACCCCCCTCTTGAAATCTCAAACGTCCTCGTTTGCATCTATGTCGTACATGCTTATTGTCAACACTGATGTATTCAACACCTGTCGACACATATACGACACATACATGCTCATTGTCAACCCTGGTGTATTCAACACCCCGTCGACTCATGTATTGCCTGCGTGTGAACCGTGTCCCAATGTCATAGTGGTAGCTTCGCACTCTGCCATTGCTTTGAGTCACTAACTTTTCAATGACAAAATGGTAGCTGCACATTTTGCCACTGTCTTATAGTACACGTTGGATCCCGTAACACTTTCGAGCATACCCAAACCGACAGTTTAAGAATGCAGTTACACATGTACTCTTGAATAGAAGCAATCACTGTATCCTTGACAAACTGACAAGAAATACTCACTTCTATAGCACTAACCAAACTTTTGGACATTCCATAAGAGCAATTGCCAAACTGACAATCTGTACAGCTCTAACATTTATGTAACAGGTATTTGATTTGAGCTCACTTTAAATACCATGTAGATCATTTGTTTCAGAAGCCTTTGTCACACTGACAATCCATGTAGCTTTGAAACTCAAGGGGTTAAGGTAGGTTGCAAATCAAAGGCTTCAAGGTAAAGTGATAACACAGTTGGTGATTCTGCAAGTTCACCTTCTTCCATCCACTTAGCATCCATTGGTGGATAGTTTCTGAACTTTACTAAGTAACGCCTAGCAACCTTGCCTTTCACTTTCCTTTCTTTGTGTGCCAAAATCTGTTCAGGGACCAAGATCTCGTCAAGTTCCTCGACTTCCGGCTGATCTTTAGCTGTCATATCTTCTGGCACATCACCCACATAGGGTCTGAGAAGACTCACATGAAACGCATCGTGAATCTTCCAACTGTCAGGCAATTTCAGCCTATATGCAGCATCACTAATTATGTCACACACTTGAAAAGGCCCATAGTAACGCATGCTGAGCTTTGGAAACAGTCTTTCCTTGCCCTTCATCTTCTTTAACCTTGCCCTTTCAAAGCGTAAAAGCAACCAATCACCAAGTGAATATACCACTTCACGACGGTGACGATCAGTTGCTTTCTTATGCTTTGCCTGAGTCTTTTCCAAGGCCACTTTGACCTTCTTGTACATTTCATCCATGTCCTGAACTTACTTATCTGCTTCAAATAGCTTGTCCTTTGTATGCAGTATGGGAGGAACTTTCTTGCCACCTTCAACTATCTCAAAAGGTGCCTTGCCAGTTGATGAATGCACTGTATTATTGTATGCATACTCCACCAATGGCAAATAGTGCTCCCACTTTCCTTTATGCTCTGACACATAACACTTCAGCAGATCTAGGACAGTAGAATTTGCCTCTTCTGACTGCCCATCTGTTTGAGGATGAAATGACGAAGAGAATTTGAGCGTGGTGCCCATATTCTCAAACAAGCCTCTCCAGAACAAACTTGTCATGCGTGGATCACGGTTGCTAACAATCGACTGTGGCATGCCATGATACTTGAAAATATTGCTCATAAACAAGCGTGCCATCTGATCTGGCTTTATCTTCTTCCTGACAGGAATAAAATGAGCCTGTTTGCTGAATCTGCAAATAATGGTCCAAATACCATCGTTTCCTGTCTGCATTCTCGGAAGATCAAAGATAAAATCCATAGCAATACTTTCCCATGGTTTATCTGGAATAGGTAGTGGTTGCAATAACCCTGGTGCCTTTTGCCTGTCAAACTTGACCTTTTGGCATATTAGGCATTCTTGCACAAAGGCATCCACATCTCTTCTCAATGTAGGCCAATAGAAGAATGTCTCAACCGCTTTAACTGTAGCATCGATACCACGATGCCCTGCATACGGTGGGACATGACTCTCTTCCATAACTTTGCGTCGCAATGGCTTTGTGACACACAATCTGCCATGCATCATCATGAACCCATCTTTGAGAAGATAGTGTTCATGACGTTGTCCTTGCATTAGCTGCTCGAAGACCCTTGCAAAATCTTCATCATTTTCATACTGTTCTCTCATATCATCAGGTTCATGATGATAAGGAATTGACACAGCTGAAATTTGTGGCTTCCTAGACAAGGCATCAGCCACAACATTGTTCTTGCCTTCCACATGCACAATCTGAAAATGGAACATGGACAAGATATTTGCCCATCGCATATGCTTCTCAGATAACTTTGTCTGTGTCAAGAAGTACCGCAAGATCTGATGGTCCGTTTGGACAACGAAATCTGCCCCTAGCAGGTAGTGTTTCCAACTTAAGAGCGCATGAATCACAGCCAGTAACTCTTTCTCATAGACCTGCATGGTCATCTCTGGCCCTTGCAAAATTCTGCTCTCATAGGCTACCACCTTGCCATCTTGCATTAGCACTGCACCAATGCTACTACCACAGGCGTCGCACTGGACCACAAATGACTTCCTAAGATCTGGCAATACAATGACTGGATCTGAAGTCATCTTTTCCTTTAAGAGATTAAAAGCTGAAATCTCTTTCTGTGTCCATCTAAAGGTGACTACCTTCTTTTGAAGAGCATGTAAAGGTGAAGCAATCTCAGCGAAATTTCAGATAAACCTTCTGTAATAGGAGCATAGTCCCAAGAAGCTTCGGACATCGTGCACCGTCTTCAAATCTGGCCATGACTTGATCGCTTCAACTTTTGCAAGATCCATTCTGACACCATCCTTTGAGACAACCAGAAAATGAATCTCTTCCAGAAAAAATTCACTTTTCTTTGCATTGATGAGGAACCTATGACTGCGTAGCTCTTTGAACACAATGGCCAAGTGATGCCTATGCTCCTCTTCATTCTTTGAGTAGACTATCATGTCATCAAAGAATGTACCAACAAACTGCTAGTGTGGACGGAAAATTCTGTCCATCATTCTATTGAACGTAGCATGAGCATTTGTGAGACCAAAGGGCATCACTAAAAATTCGTAAAGGCCAAACGTCGTTCTAAAAGCAGTCTTGTGCACATCCTCTGATCTAATGCGGATCTGATGGTACCCACTCTTTAGATCTATCCTGCTAAACATAGCTGCTCCTAATTTGTCCATAATATCATCAATTCTAGGTATAGGGAACCTATTCTTGATGGTATTCTTGTTTAGTGCATGGTAGTCTATGCACATACGCCATGATCCATCCTTTTTCTGCACCAACAACACTGGAGAACACAATGGAGATGAACTGGGCTGAATCAGCCCCTTTTCTAACAACTCCTGTACTTGGCCCATTATCTCTTTCTGCTGAGCCGCACTAACCCTGTACGGAGGCTTATTTGGTGGGCTACTGCCTGGCACCAAATCTATCGCATGGTCCTTGGGTCTCTCTGGCGGTAATTGAGACGGTAATGAATCGGAAAAGCAGTCACTATACTGTTGTAAAAACATTGACCTTTCTTTATCTAGCATAGATAAATTTGATTCATCACAATCTGACACTTCACGTGCAAAAACCAAGTACGCAGAAAGATGCTTTTTCATTACAGAAGTAATAGCAGAAGCTGATACAGTGGGAATAGACTCCCCTTTAAGCTTTACATCCAGAATGTGAGTCTTTCTCCTGCTCTGTACAGTGATCTTTTTGTTGTAAGCATCCAGGATTCCGTGTACACGAAACAACCAAGGAATACCTAACAACACATCACATCCGTCCAGTGGCATGATGTAAAATTCTTCAGCATCTACATAGGACTGGATATGTAGGTGCAATTTTCCAATGATGGGTGTCACAGCCTCTGTATGGCCAGGACATGCCAAACCTGCCTCTGATGTATACCCCATCTCTTCAGGTCTGATTCCCAACTTTGAAGCCAATTCTGGGGAAATGAAGTTGGCTTTGGCACCTGGATCAAAGAAGATAAGCACTGTTTGATCCCTGACCTTTCCCCATGCTCTGCAAAGCTCACTTGCATCTGAATTTGGCTTGTCGCCCCCCATATCTGGCACTAGACCAGCCGTGGGCTTCTTTCCTTTCTTGTCTTCCTTGTCATCAGAATCAGCTGGCCTTTTCTTTGTAGGACAATTGTAAGCAATGTGGCCAGGCTGCTCACAAATAAAGCATTTGTTCTCTGTCCTCAGGACTTTCTTTTGCTCTTCTGACTTGCGAGGAAAACGTCTTTTCCATTTCTTCGCTGGTCCCTTTTCTGATTCAGCCGTAGCTTTATCTTTCCCTGCGTTGGCTGACTCCTGAGTCCCTTTAGGAGCCTCATTGGGAACGTGCTTCTTGGCTGAATTTTTCTTGCCTGATGCTGCCTTGACGCCAGTGTTAAATTCACAATCTTCTCCCTTGAGCAAACCATTGCCAGTGTTTGCTACCTCGATGAGTTGCGTCAAAGTCGTGACTTTTGTCTTCGTACAGTACTTTCTCAATCCTTTAGGTAGGCCACAACAGTATTTTTCAATCTGTTCTGTCAATGGCACAAACCTATAGGAAGTTACTGGAAGTAGAGCTTTCCAAAACTTCCGATTGTAATCATCCAGATTCCTGCAAGTGGCAGCATTAAGCTGGTGCCATTCTGTCATGACATCTGCTTCAAAGTCATCAGATAACCATGCTGCTGCAAAAATCTGCTTGAAATAAATCCATGTGGACAGAGCTTGCCCTTGAAGCAATAAAGTTGTCCACCATTGTCCCGCATTCCTTGTCAAGAAAGTGGCTGCCTTGCGGACCTTGGAAGCCTCTGTAAAGTTTCCCCCTGCATAGGCCTTGTCAAACTGCTGGAGGAATGAGAGAGCCTTCTTCCTGTCATCAAACCCTCTAAAGGTCGTGAAAGACACACCTTTGCCACCTTCTTTGTACGGAGTTGGCCTCTCCAGCGGCGTCAAATTGTCATATGGAAGTGACTGAAACATGGGAACACTGTTAGGGTTCATTTGTGTTCCCTGGCCGCAATTAAGTTGACCTGGAAATGCCATATTTGGCTGCTGATTTGTAATTCCAGCCATACCAAAATTTGCCTGTGGCATCCCAAATTGGCCCTGAGTGCTCTGAAACCCTGGTAGCATGCCCGTGACACCATACATGGGATTATGCATCATCGTTTGAGCACCCCCGAACACTGTTCCTGGCGTGTAAAACTGATTTCCAGGTGCATGACCAGCCATGCTTTGGAATACCGATCCACCTCCAAAATAGCCAGGGTGTACTGAAGGTGGTGGGAAGACCTGTTGCATAGCCTGTAGGTTGCTTCCCTGCCCATTAGAACCAGCTATAGGCTGCTGAAAGGTAGCGGGCTGAACTGGTACAGCTTGAAAGACTGGCATCTCAGCCACCTGTTCTTGCACCTTAGGCATAGGTTGTGGAGACTGCATGTTCTCCGTCAAGTGTACAGGTGTTTCCATTGACTGTGTGGTATGAATCACCTGTGCTCGAGCCTTAACAGGCTTTTGAATATGATCCAGTGACCCAACTTGCTGAGACGGAACAGGAGGTTGCAAAAAGGCTAAAAAACTCGGGTTCTGCATTACTTGTGTGAACATAGCCACAGCAGTAGCCAACTGGGTCCTGAATATATCGTCATCTGTCTGTGGTGGTCTTGAGGACTCACCCACTTCATGTGTCTGTTGACCTTGTGAAGAGGAAACCTCTTCAGTCATATCATCTGGTCTGTCAGCCATAATTGCAATTCCTTGTGTCTGGTCTATGATCCCCTGTGTCTTCAAGCCCAAAACTGACCAAGGCTCACTTATATGGGAAAAAGTGATTTAATCCCGTCGATGGAACCATGTAACCGGCCTGTTTAATCCAAAAAGGGCGGTAGACTTTACTTCAAACCTTGATTTAGCTTTCACCCATTATTAGTCGTCTATTATACCTGCGCTATAGTGACACGAGAGCGGAATGGGATATAGATGCTAGAATGCACCTGTATGAGAAGACCGACACCAGATTGGCCCTTAACTTAGGCGCCCCTTTCGTTATTTCTTTATTGTTCAAAAGAGGGAATAAATGCTGTGGATCCCTACAAGCTGCCCCGCACAAACTTGGCTGAATATCAACTGTTCCGGCCTGATTTCGGCAGCATAACTGTACTAGGACCCTTCACAGTCAGTATTCCCACGCATTGACTGACTTTCCCGACGCATACGGGCACTTTGCAAAACCTGGCGAGAATCTGCAGCATGCTGAATTCTCTGTTTTCAGCCCTGAAAATGCGCCAGATCGCCTGTACAGCGGTCCCCTTGCGTCCCCGAACCTCCTGGGGGTATTAGGGTCCGTTTAGGGCCAAAACCCTAAACCTGCAAAAATACACAGCAGGCTGTAATTTACTGTTTCGGGCTCCGTTTCGCGTGCCGGTTGCATCCGTAGCAAGTCCTCGAGCTCCCGCACCTGTAGGGCTACTTGCCCTTTGAATCGGACGAGATTTCTGGCGTGAAACCTCTCCGAATTCACCTGTACCTGCGGGGGGGATTAGCCGCTAGCTAATCCAGTACCTGTGCTAGAGGCTCTTGCCTCGGAAATCGCGCATGAACCCACACAACTGTACATTGGTCAAATGAAGAGCCCACTAGAGGGGCATAACATACTGCCAAAGGGGAGAGAGAGGGCAGTGCGTAGCGTGCAGGGCATCACTCCTGGCACCGCACTGTGCATAAGAGGGAAAGCAAGCACTCCATAGCTCTTAACTTGTGACAAAATCTGAAAATCAGCCTCCTCTCTCATTTTAGGCGTCCCCTCTCTGGCCAGGAGTAGCAGAATGCTCACAGAGTGCCACATGGCACATTTTCCGACTTTGGGCATTCCCGGCTAAAAATATCTCAACTGATGCGTTAGTTGACTTTGCAGCAGAGCAAGAAAATGTTCCCCTTGTCATTCCGGAGGTAATGACGCCAACACATTTTCAGGTCCCAAAATAGCAGTTCCCTAAATTTTAGGAGATGCTGCCATTGTATCTTTCTAGGTCATCCGACCCTCTTTGTACACGGCGGCCACATCCAGAACTGAAATGTAACGTCTGTAGCAAAGGATTCCACTCTGGCTAGTCAATGAGCTCACTTGGCTAACCATAGTCCTTGTCCAACCTTAGTGCTCTCTTGCCCTCAGGCCTGGACTCCCTCTGGACAGTTCCACACTAGCTATGCAATGCACGGCAGTTAGATATCCCGAGGGGTGTTTCCAAAAGGTGAAAGTAAATAGATAATAAGAAAGAAATCAACAAAAAGGATAGATAGTAGTCACGCTGGTGACAGAGTCCAAGGCCTCTGTCCCCCTAGCTGCAAGGAAGAGAACATGGACCCTGAAGCAGGCTGCCTCATGGTCTGCTGAGGGGTCGCCGAGAATACGAGTAAAGTCGTAGTCGAAGAAGTCGCATTGGCGCCGGATGTCAATGCTCGTCAGACCACGAGGGATAGCTGCAAGGGGAGACGTCTGTACCTGTAGAGGGGGCCGCAAGAAAGGCTGTCCCTCTCTTGCCAAGTGACTCGTGGCAAAGGCGCTGCCAAGAGATCTCCTAGAAGCCGGAGAAGGCCCTGGCCCCTGGGACGACTGAGGAACTGAAGCGGGAGGGGGGGGGAGAAGGAGCAAGGGGGAGCGGTGGAGAAGAGGGGCGGGGGGGAGCGGCAGAGATAGAGGGGCGGGGGGAAGAGGCGGCGGGAGCAGGAGGCGGGGGAGAGGATGATGAGGAGGGGAGGAACTCTTGGGGGAGTGGGGCTGTCGAGGGTGAAGCTGAGGTGGGGGCTAGAGCAGGGACCTTATCCTACTCAAGAGGACCAAACCCGTTCTCCGTGGGAACCCACTGCTGTTGAGTAGGCGCCTGAGGACCACTCTGAGTACGAGGCTGTCGCTGTGGCCCCTGTTGTCGTCGACCACGGACCTGCTGCCATCCCTCCTCCGCTGGAGCCCTAGGCTCAGAGGGTGGCTCTGCATGTGTGCGCTGTGTTCTGTCTGTGTCTGCTGGCCAGTCCTTGTAGGCTGGGGCTGAGGCTGTGGTGTAGGTCGAGGCCTCCTCCGTGGACAGGCCTTCGCTAGATGGCCCATCTATCGACAAATGAAGCACTGGTTCGGGAGGCCCGAATACTCCACACTCTGTCTAAACCAACCCCCACTTAGCCGAGGCAGAAGAATAACCTTCGGGAGCGTGTGAGTGTCTCTGACCAAAACACGAACTGAGGGAATGCCAGCCGCCTTGGCAGCTACTGAGGCTGCCGTGCGAGGTGTCTCCAGGAAAGTCCCAATGGCTGAGCCGATCCTGGACAAAAGTGGTAAGTACTCCCTCCGCAAACCCGGAAAGAAGACGGAGATGGGGATGTTTGCCTCCTCTACTAGAACATCCGAAGTAGGGTCGAAACCATGTCTCCACTGTCGAAAGTGGGCTCGTGCTGCTCGGATGGTCAATGGACTCATGGCGATGACCTTGGACGCCATCTCGTCTCAAACTCGATCTGATAGTAACCTCGTTTGAGTATCTGTACGTTCAAGATCTTGCCCACCTCTTCGAGAAGGCGGGCTTGGAGAAGGTCATGTAGCTCTCCTCTGCTAGGTCCGGTGTCGAGAATCTTGCAGATGATAGAAGTCGTCAAGCGCTCTACCTCTACTGCTAGGCTCGCTTGCTCTATCGGTGAAAGAGCAAGTCGAATGGTGGGCTCAGCGGGGTCGGGTGAGGGGGCTTCGGACGAGTCCCTCTGTGGCGGAGCTGGAGCCTCCATGTGTGTCTACTGCTGTGGCGAAGAAGGGGATGGAGAAAAGACTCTGCAACCGAGCGCGCAGAGCACTGTCCAAAGAAACAATGCTGCCAGAGCCAATTGCAGGGCAACTTCGGGAAAGAGGAAGACATGGTTGGGGGAGGGGGGAAAGCGGATAAGGCGGTCACGGGGGGCGGAAACTCAAGAGGCAGCGGGCGGGGGGGTGGGTGGCGGCGCGAGAGGGCAGCGGGCGGGGGTGGGGCGGCGTGAGAGGGGGCAGCGGGTTGGTAAAGTAGAGCGCAGTAGGGGGGGGCGGGCGGGTTGGGCTGCCGCGCGCGAGGACAGGCGGGGACGGGGGGCAGCGGGGGAGGGCAGTGGGGGGGGGGGGGGGCAGCGATGGCGCAGCAGGGGGGGGGGGGGGGGGGGGGGGGGGGGGGGGGTTTAGCAGTAGCGAGCACCTAATGCGTATTTTTATTTTCGCTGTCTTTTTAGGTATCACCCATGAGCTAGCGTTAGTCGACCCAACATTTTTCCCTTTCTCTGTATTTGCATTCCCAACATCAATAGACTGCGGGTTTTTGTTTGTCCCCTTATCCATAGTGGGAGTCACCTTCATATTAGAACCTCCATTCAATTTGGCTTCACCAACAGATTTGCCTATAGGGGTAGGGGCAGAAGAAGAAACAGCCGAAAGAGGGTGTTGCAAAACTGGTTCAAGACATTCAGAGTGCATGTGACCCGAATCTACCACAACGAAAACAAGAATTTGCAAATTTTCCCCATTTGAGTTTAAAAGGACGCTTGCCCACCCATGGATCCCGTGAATCCACCATAATTCCATCCGGAGTATGCTTGTCCGTATCCCAAAGAATGCAAAACTTGTTGGTGTTCGCATCCAATTTCGGGGGGCAAATGAACTTGCCTAGTTGAGCAGCCAACAACGGAAGAAAATGCCTCCACGTGCGAGGGAAATCAACAATTTTCATCCACACAGGACATTTGTGACAAATAAGACTTTGATAGTCCTTCGTAAGTGCCCACGGCAGAACATGTGTGATCTGCATTCCAAAAAAGAGAGGAGACATCTCCAACAGAAGGTTTCTAGCTTCAGTGTTTGCCAGCAGAACCTCATTGAAACCCCGAGCACCGAAATAAACGCCTCGGACAGCCTGGTGTTTGAGAAGGAAATCAACCCATTGTCTGACATCCTGCGCAATGGGCATTTTACTCGGGAAAAACAAGATGACCGCGTTCATGGCATATTGCGTGACCGGATCCATAAGGTCCTGTACAAGAATTCGCACCTCAAGGGCAGGTGCCTGACCATTCCATGCTTTCCTGGCCTCTTCAAAGTCTTCTTTATCAAGTGCAGGTGCTTGACCATTCCATGCTTTCTTGGCCTCTTCAAAGTCTTCATAAAGACAGCTTTTGATTTTAGAAGCACTCTCTGAGACATTATCCATGGCTTTACGACGCTTGAAAACACACTGGATTTCTGACATACAACTAACCAACCACGAGCTAAATCCAAAACAAAAGGGTTTTTTTGTATTTTAAATTGTTGTCTATTTACAATGCCCTCATAAAAATATACATCTTCCACAGTGGACATACATCTCGCAAAACAAATGCTTGGAAAACTGAATACTGTCATAGACTAATCAAGGTTCAGGGATTTTACTGAATACTGTCCAGAAAACTATATACTGTCATTGCCTGGAACACTGTTTAGTGTTACTGTTTGCAGAGTATCTGGCGCAGTTGCTCCAGCACGCCACACAGAGCTGACAGTGACGAGCAGGCTCAAGGCAGCAAGGGCGTATCTCCTGCAGGCCTAGGACAGGTGCGCAGAGCAGCTGGGAGAGACAGGGACTGGCACACTCCACAGAGAACGTGCAGGCAGAACAACACAACAGTGAGGTCAGCTTCGCGAGCCCACACAGAGGCGCTGGTGCAGGCGTAGAGTAGCACAACAGCACGCAGGAAACTTGACGACAGGAGCAGAAATTCGTACGCTTCAAGTTCACACACACTCACACGCGCACACACACACACATGCTGGCGAGGGCGCAGAGATGCAGACGAGCGCAGGAGACCCATGCAACAGAGGAGCAGGAATCGCGTCACCACACACACACACACACACACACACACACACACCCAAACCTCTCACACACACTATTCCCCCAATGAACTCTCTCTCTCTCTCTCACACACACACACACACACACACACACACACACTTTTTTTTGTAATCTCAGATTGAATTACCAATGGGAAACCTCAAGACGAGGAAAATCCATGAGAAATACTACAAACAGGAAATCAGAAACAGTCAAAATAGAGCTCATAATGGCTGACGGGAAGCTCATCCAAGTTATAGGCAACTCGAAGAGAATGTGGAAGAGATGTCTTGAAGAAGGAAACAGAGTCCACTCGAATCTGCTGAAACATGAGGAAATTACGTGCTCTCCACACCGTCCAAAGTGCCCAAAATCTGACCCAGCCAAGATAGTATGCATAACGGCCGAAGCAATGGCGGAAGTACTCCAAAGATCCAGAAAGATCTACTAAAATGCATGGCAAGAAAATGCGTGCAGAGAGTTGTAGAGATGCAGTCCACAAATTGTAGCGTATGAGAACAAGACCATAGTAAATATGGAATGTTCTCAACTGCTGCACCACATCGGACACACCTCGAAGAGGCTAATCTTCTGGATCGCAGAGATTTGCCAATCGTGAGAACCCCAAAAATGCTTCTCCACATAAATAGTCGCTCCTTCAGAGGCAATTTCTCATGCCACACTTTCATGACTTTACTCCGCCACCATTTAACACTCTTGTTCATATTCCATACCTTATCACAATGTTCATGGATCCAAGAGGACAACTGCAAATGACAGTACACTTTCTTTGCAAAAATCAAAGAGGTTAAAGAACCAACGTAGTGCCAATCACAAATTCGGTTTCCATCACCAGCAGTGGAACAAGCGATATGGAATCAACCAGTTTTTTAATGTTGTCTCACATGGGCCCATAGTGCGTCCCAAGCCCAAAGGTAATAGCAACCCGTCTAAATGAGAGCACTTGTTCATTAGCGTCCATCACATCAATTATGCTGTCAATACCTTTCTGGGAGAGAAAATAATCCTGTCTAGGAGAGCATTGAACAAGAGTTTGATCAAAAACCCGACTCCAATGCAAACTTTCCGATCGAAGTGAGTTTCCACAGGCATCATCTCTACCATGCCACAACAATTCCCGTGTGACCAATTTCCAATCCGCTATAAGATTGGAAGCAAAGGGGCATCCAGGTATTGTGGCCTTAAACTTACCAAGAACCACATCCCAATACAACGGTGGCCAATGGCCAAAAAGCTGATGTAGAAACCGCATGAGAGCATAGAAACGCAAACATTTGCGTCCAAGGTTGCTTTTGCTCACACCAACAACAAAGTGGCCTTTCTTGCTATAACATGAGAGCCCAAATGCAGAATATTCAGACCACCACAACGCTTTGGAGTACATAACTTATCCATCGCATTCTGAGAGGAAGTAGACCAAAAGTGCTCCAGTATCTGAGACATCAAGGTCCGAAGACGACGGGGTGGCCAATGCAACATAGGCAGGAAGAATTGTACGTAAGCCACCAATATGGACTGCAATATTCTGAGTCTTACATGTAGCGGCCAAGTGGATAATTTCCATTAGTGCAATTTAGACCTCAATTTGTTCTCAATCCAATCCAATAATTTCGCATTGTTAACTGACCAAGCCAACGGATATCCAAGATGTCTGACAATTTGATCAGGCTTCACTATCTCACCTGGCCATAATACCGAGTGCCAATCCATTTGACGCAATGGTAATAATTTAGATTTTCAGAAATTCACTTGTAGATCTGCAGCGAGCCCATAAAGATGTAACGCGTCCATGATGCATTGAACATCCTTAGGTCTATTTTTAGGCCAAAACATGGAGTCATCCGCATACGCTTGCGCCACAAAATGATCACAAGACGGCAGTTCTAATTCATGTAAATGCCCAGACGCGGTTAAGGAGTCCAAATACAACAACAAAGGATGCGTAGCAATAGCATACAACATAGCACTCAAAGGGCAACCTTGCCTAACCGATCTACCAAGGTCCCATAACCGTGTCAGTTCACCATCAAGAATTCTAGCAGATTGACTATTCTCATATAGAAAATAGACCACCCGACACATTCTGGAACCGAAGCCCAAAGCCGTCATGATCTAAGCAATGAGGTCCCACTGAGTAGTGTCAAAAGCTTTCTCTATATCGACCTGCATGATGAGTACATCTTGTCCAGTATATTTTGCATACTCAATTCCAACGAAAGCATTGGCATTATTATCCATAATTTGCCGGCGACGGATGAATCCATATTGAGCAGGATGTATGCCCAAGAATACATAATCATTAATATGGGAAACCATCATTTTTTACAACAATTTGTAAACCACCGGCATAAGCGTGATTGGATGCCAATGCGAGAAGTATTCACATAACGTCTGCTTGGGCAACAATTTCACCAATACTTCTTTCCACGATTGCGGCAATGATTGTGTAGTCCATGCATAATTGATCATGAAAAGTAAAGGCTGTTTAAGGGACTCCCAAAAGCTAAGGAAAAATTCAACCGTAAGACCGTCCCATCCAGGAGATTTCCAACGGCCAAGGTGCAGCAAGCTGTCGTACAGCTCGGCCTCGGTAAAACTAGCCTCAAGGGTAGCTGCATCATTGATTGTCAATATAGGATGCATATATGACAACAATAGCTGTCTGGCTTGCAAAACCTCACTTGAAGGCGCTTCAGGCTTGGCAAAAACACTGTTGAAAATGATCCACCATGAAATCCGCCAATTGACTTTTACTGGCCATCCATTGCCCGATATCGACCTTAACCCTTTTGATAGATACAGATTGCCTTGAATGATTCAAATGCATCGATGAATAACCTTTATCCATTAAAGCATTCTGTCTTTATCTGACTTTCCATTTTTCAAGTTTCCTCCTGTTATTAAGTGTCAAAGCGGCTTTAGCTGCACATAATTCATCTTGTTCCGACTGAGTAAGCTGTCTAGTGTCTGCAAGATTTTCTAAAGCTTGACTAGTCACCTTATCTTTCTGTACTTTATCTCTCAACCGGTGCATGTACCACAAACCATAATCATTTATGACTTCTTGGATCCTCATGACAAAACGATACCAAGCCACATCCACATCGATAAACATATGAGATATAAGTGGAAGAATCACCGCTTCAATCAAGTTTTGGAATGACTTATGCGAGAGATATGCATTATTAATATGCAGCAATCGCTTATTGGGAAGCGGGGAATCTGCATCCAATGTCTGATTATGGATCAATAGCCAAAGAGGAAAATGATTAGATAGAGTAAAGGAGCGATCAATCCTGATATCACATGCAAACGTATCATATTGCAGAGAGCCCAGTACATACCACCGATCCAATCGTGCTCTATATTCCGAGCGAGCATTATGAGCAAAAGTGTAGCCCCGCTTTGAAGAACGAGTACTGGCCCACAGATCCAAAACACCCGTGCCACTGACCATAGCATCCCAGGAAGAACGTTCTGAGCTCAACGTATGCGAATGGCCAACTGTGTTGTCCGTGTTTGCCGGTGCATTATTAAAATCCCCGCACCAAAAAGCATGTGAACACGAGGGATATTTGACCCAATCTTGCCAGAGATGAGATCTTTGTGGTAAGGCAGTATAGGCATAAGTACCAGCAAATTGTAGAATATTGTCTTGCACGAGAAATTGAACAACCATCCAACGCCCCGCCGCGTCATTATGGGCCAAAACCGGCTGCAATTCATGACGCACCATCATTAAAACTCGCGAAAAAGAGTCAGTACCAACATAAGAAATCCAGAATCCCGCATAATACAATGACTGACCAACAAAGCCGTGTTGATTATGCTCCTATAACACCACTATATTTGCTTTAGTTGTATGTACATAGTGCCAGATTAGCTTCACTTGTCATGGTTGCACAATTCGCGCACATTATATGTAAAACATTTAAGAGAAGAATGCATCTATACAATATTTATAAGAGAACCACATGGCACAATCATCAAGTAGGATTGCCCATAGGCACATCCGCCTCCATACTAACATTCAATAAAGCGGATTCCATATGCGTTCCTTGTTGGGGATTTTGATACATCCGCAATGACACAGATGTCGACCCAAGCAGAGCATCTTTGTATGAATGAACCACTCTATCCCACGCTTCAACTAGCAACTTATGATCATGATATGCGGATGTAGAAGCTCCACCACCTCTCCCATCCAAAGTAGGTACATAATTCCTTGAGACAGGCGAAACACGAGGTTTTGTAGTCTTCTTGGGAGTTTGCCAACCATCAGTGGAATCTGCCAATTTGTCTTTTCCTTTGGTATCAGCCTTTGCAGCAGGCTGCGCAATAGCCAAGCTCTTAACCGAGTGTTTACCTTGTTTTGCCTGCATACTTCCATTAGAATCCCCCATCTTCGGCCTCACGGACGAAGAAGAGGGAGAGGCAAGACGAATTCCAGATGTAGAAACAGTAGATGGTCGCAATATAAACAAAGACTCTTGGCATTCAGACTGCATATGGCCAAATTTGCCACAGCTAAAACATGCACCTGCAAACTTCCCCCATTTGAGTTTAAATGGCCTTTTGCCTACCATTGGATCACCAGAGTCAACCGCAATTCCTGACGGCGTCGGCTTGTCTGTATCCCACAGCACGCAAAATCTATTGGAATTAGTATCTAGGTTTGAGAGGCAAATCACTTTGCCCAACTGCGCAACCAGAAGAGGCAAAAAATGCTTCCAAGTCCGTGGAAATCCGACTATTTCCACCCAAACCGGGCACTTGTGCCGTATCAAACTCTGATAATCTTTAGTAAGGAAAACCAAATTAACTGCATTCAACGCATACTGTGCAACCGGATCCATCAACTGCTTAACCGGAATAACCACTTCAGTTTCAAGATGCTGGCCTTCCCAAGCATTTCTAGCATATGCAAAATCCTCCGACAAGCACTCTTTAATGATGCTTGTAGCATCCATCAAGGAAAGATCTATCTATTTCCTACGCTTACATAGAGCTTCTTCTGCCATGACCAAGCGAAACCTTACTTTCTACTGACAGATGTGTGCTTTAATTAGAGAGCAGTTCTTAAAACACCCTAGACTGTCACTTACTTTTTTATTGTTTTTTTTAAATTATCTCTGTTCAAAACCACAAGATTGTACATGAAAATGACTCTGTTCTACAGAAATCTGATCACAAGCGCACTAGGAGGGCTAACAACACGGTAATCCAAATCACTGCATTAATTTATTGAAGGACTGACCAAACACACTCCACGCAGGCTGGATTCAGCACGTCGGGAGAACCCCAACGATGCATCTCCACATGAACAATCACTCCAAAGGTAACTTAGCATGCCACACTTTCATAACTTTACCTCGCCACCATGTAACACTCTTATTCATATTCCATACCTTATTATAGTGTTTTTGGATCCAGGAAGATGACTGCAAATGGCAGTACACTTTCTTTGCAAATATCGAACGGATTGAAGAACTAGCATAGAGCCAATCACAAATTCAATTCTCTGTAACTAGCGGCGGAACGGGAGATATCGAGTCAATCAGATCCTTAATGGTGTCCCACATGGACCTTTAGTGCATCCCAAGCCCAAACGTAAGAGCAGCCTGCGAAAATGAAAGCACCTGTACATCAGCGTCCGTCACATCAGTTATCTTGTCAATACCTTTCTGGGAGAGAAAGTAGGCCTGTCTAGGAGAGCGTCGAACAAGAGTTTGATCAAAAACTCGACACCAATGTAAACTCTCCAATTTAAATGAGTTTTCACATGCGTCATCTCTACCTTGCCACAACAAGTCCTGCGTGATCAATTTTCAATCTGCTACAAGACTGGAAGCAAAGGGGCATCCAGCTATTGTGGCTTCAAAATTACCAAAAACCACATCCCAATACGACGGCTGCGAGCGGCCAAAGGCCGGTGTAGAAACCGCATGAGAGCATAGAAACGCAAGCATTTGCGTCCAAGGCTCCTTTTGCTCAACCAGCACCAACAACAAAGTGGCCTTTCTTGCTGTAACATGAGAACACAAATGCACAATATTCAAACCACCACAACGCTTTGGAGTACATAACTTATCCATCACGAGCAAACACGGACCCTTTTTCTGAGAGGAGGTAGACCATAAGTGCTCTAGAATCCGAGACATGAAGGCCCAAAGATGACGGGGTGGCCAATGCAACATTGGTGGAAAAAATTGCATGTATGCCACCAAGATGGACTGCACTATTCTGAGTCTTACCGGCTAAGTAGACAATATCCAAAAGTGTAATTTAGACCTTAATTTATTCTGAACCCAATCCAATAATTTTGCATTATTGAAATGACCAAGCCAACGGATATCCAAGATGCCTCACAATTTGATCAGGCTTCACTATCTTACCTGGCCATAATACAAAGTGCCAATCCATTTGATGCAACGATAATAATTTAGATTTTCAAAAATTGACTTGCAGACCTGTAGCCAACCTATAAACACGTAAATGGCTAAGTGCCGTTAAGGAGTCCATATACAACAAAGTAGCAATAGCATACACCATAGCACTCAAAGGGAATCCTTGTCTGACTATCTACCAAGATCCCATAACCGAGTCAACTCACCATCAAGAATTCCAGTAGATTGAGTATGCTCATAAAGAAAACAGACCACCCGACACATTCTAGACCCAAAGCCCAAAGCCCAAAGCCGTCATGATCTAAGCAATGAAGTCCCAATGAACAATGTCAAATGCTTTCTCTATATCAACCTGCATGATAAGTGCATCTTGTCGAGTATATTTTGCATACTCAATTGCAATGAAGGCATTAATGATATTGTCCATGATTTGCCAGCGAGGGATGAATCCATACTGGGCCGAATGTATGCTAGAGAACAAATGATCATTAATGTGAGCAGCTATCATTTTCGACAACAATTTGTAAATGACCGGCATAAGCATGATCGGACGCCAATGTGAGAAGTATTCACATAATGTTTGCTTGGACAACAATTTCACCAGTCCTTTCCACGACTGCGGCAGAGATTGTGTAGTCCATGCATGATTTATCATGAAAGGAGGAGCTGCTTAAGGGACTCCCAAAAGCGAAGGAAAAATTCAATCGTAAGATCATCCCATCTAGGAGATTTACAATGACCAAGATGTAACAAGCTGTCGTGCAGCTGAGCCTTAGTAAAACTGGCCTCAAGGGAAGCTACATCATTCATTGTCAATATAGGATGTACATACGACAACAGTAGCTGTCTAACTTGCAAAACCTCACTTAAGGGAGCCTGAGGCCTGGCGAAAACCCGTTGAAAATGATCCACCATGGAATCCGCCAATTGATTTATATTGGCCGTCCATTGCCCACTATCGTCCTTAATCCTTTTGATAGAGACAGATTGCCTCGAATGATGCAAATGCTTAAAGAAATGCTATGATGAACATCATTCATCCATAAAAGCATACTGTCTCGATCTAACCTTCCATTTTTCAAGTTTCCTCCTGTTATTATGCATCAAAGAAGCTTTAGCTGCACATTATTCCTCTTGTTCCAACTAAGTAAGCCTTCTAGTATGTGCCAGACTTCCTAAGGTTTGACAAGTCACCTTAGCTTCTTGTACATTATCTCTCAAGTGGTACATGTACCATGAACCATAATTCTTTATGATTGCTTGTATCCGCATGACAAAACGATACCAAGCCACATCCACATCGATAAGCATTTGAGAGACAAGTGGAGGAATCACCGCTTTAATTAAGTTTTGGAATGCCTTGTGTGAAAGATATGCATTATCAATATGTAGCAATTGCTTACCGAGAAGCGGGGAATCTCCATCCATGTCACGTGACACATCCAACCCTATGTGTCCGTGGACAAGCTACAGCATGACCAGGGTTTAGTCAGTCAAGTCAGTCTAGAATAGGAAGTGATCTGGCATTGTTGTGAGTTTGTTCGCAGACCGTGCATGTCCAGACACTTAGAATAGATGCATATCCTTTGGTTGCACACAGCATGATCATCAAATTTCCATCAGAACCCATCAGGAGCATTTTACAGTGCATAGACTTATTTTTCCTATTTTTGACATTTTTCACTTATTATTTTTAAGCGACTTTTTTGTTGGAAACTAGGTAGGGCAATTTTGCTAAGTTTGTATATATAGAAACCTAGCGCTAGCACTTTCTGCCCGGAAAACGTAGATTTCAGCATCTGCGTTTTCCGCGCGTCGTCGTCATCGCCGTGGTCATCGGTATAGAGTCAGAATTCAACAGATAAAGATTTGCAGGTTTCAGCCCTTAGCATTTTCAGATTTCAGCCCGTCTCGTTGTCGTCCTCATCGTCGGCAAGTCCAAGCATTGTAGAGATTGTGCAATCAACAGTCGCCATAGAGAGTGGGGCCTTCGGAGGAGGGTTTGACAACATTCTGGTGTCGTATTCTTCTCTCTTTATCTCTCAGTCTCAACACCTTCATTCACAGTGTCATTCACTATGTTTGTGATCATTTTCACTCTCTCACTAAAGGAACGGAAGGCTCTCCCTTCCGTAAGTAAAAGGAACCCTTGAGCATCGTTTGGAGCACTCATCTTGAGCAAAGTTCAACATTCACTTCCGTTGCACCTTAGATTGGTATCAGAGCTTTGGCAGTATTCTGTATCAATCAAGGAAAGAACCACAAGAACCACATAATTTTTTTTGCTTGTCGAGGTCGCACGTAACCCAAGTGCTCTTGGGCGTGTCGATTTCTAATTGTGTTTTTGACGAGTGACAGGAATCCCAAGAAAGAAGGGCTTGTCTAGCCTCCCCCGCTGCCTCTTTTCATTCATTGAGAGCGGACCGTGCACTTAGCGGCCGGCCAATCGACGTGAGGTGGGAAAAAGCAACCTTGGTGTGAGCGCAAGGCCGCCAAGGGGTGCGCCCGTGGAAAAGAGCAAAACTCGGGTGAAGAGAAGATCCTTCTCTAACACAGATTGCAAGCGAAAGAAGAACCTCAAGAACTCAAGAACCTCAAGACCCTCAAGAACCCAAGAACCAAGACCCCTAAGAACCCAGGTTCCTCGTGAACTTAAGAACCCAAGACCACAAGAACCCACGACTTCAGTGGATGGTCATCACTCGAAGCGGAATGGATACTTCGCTTGGAGGTGATGAGCATGAGAGAGGCGAAGAAGAATTTTCCCCACCAGGAGGTTTTTCCGACCCTCCCTCTTCCCCATCTACGCCAAGGATTGCACTCACTCCTATGGAGGAGTTGAAGCAGTTGTTTATGAAAAGGAAGTTAGAACGAGAAGAAAGAAGAGCAGAAAGAATGGCAGCCATAGATCGTGAATACAAAGAAAGAATGCCGCCATAGAGCGTGAGCACGAGCGCGAGAACAAAGAAAGAGAAGCAACATTTGATCGCGAGAACAAAGAAAGAGAAGCAACATTTGATCGCGAGAACAAAGAACGAGAAGCAGCATTTGATCGCGAGAACAAAGCTAGACAAGCTATGAACGATCGACACATGAAAGAGATGTTGCGACTCTTTTCGCAAGTGCAGGCACAGATGCAAGAGATTCGAGAAAAGGAGACTCTCTCCGTCACTTCTTCTCCCAAGCATGACACACATGATTTGAATGACAATGATAAGCATGATGATTTTGAATGATAATGATGAGCATGATGATTTGCATGATAAGGACAAGCATGATGATTTGCATGATCAAGATGTGATTTCTCACAAGCGTGATGATTTGCCTGAAGATGATGTGATTGTTCATAAGGATGATGTGTTAGTTGATACTTTCTCTAGTGAAGCTAACCTCATCGCAGATTCAATCAATCACGAAGAACCGATCTTGCCTCTCAAGTCGAGGTCCACAGAACCTTCACAGGAAGATTCCATCAAACACGAAGAACCGATCTTGGCTCTCGAGGCCTAGGTCCAAAGAACCCTCACAGGAAGTACTATGTGTTCGAATGATTAGTCAGCACACATTGTTCGAGTGTTTCGTTTGTGATCGTTTCCTGTATTTTAGTCAGCGTCTTTATGTGACCCTTTTCATAGGCATGCCATATTGTACATTGAGCACGATTCACTCATGAATGAGCACGGATATATGCCGATTTCTTATGAAAAGCTGAAAAGTATTCATTCAAGGAAGTCACATTCCATGTCTCTTCCTTGGCATGACACAGTCGTAGAAAGATCACAAGAAGAATTGAGCATCAAGCAAAGGCATTTCTATTGTGATTTGCCACAATTGATTGATTTAGATCAGCAAGTCAAGATTCGATCCCATTGTTTGCGTGTGTTTGATGAACGGTTTGGCACTCCGTCTATATGTTCATCTACATTGCACGCACAGTCTTTAGAGAAGGCTAGAATTTTTCCAGTCACTTTACATGGAATGGGTATGTTCATGTTTTTGTGTTGGAAGTGGTTTCAAGAATTTTCAGCCTTGGAGATTCTTGAAGAAGAAAGAAGCATGACTTTAGACGAAGTTGAAGCATTGAAGGAGCCACAGAAGACTTTGTGTCGCTTTCGGCGCGGCCCAAAGAAGCAAGCTTTGCAGACCTTTATGAAGTTCAAGTATCGCTCGACCCACACCTCAGAGTGGGCCGGCAAAGAGTCCTTTCCAGGATTCCGGATGTTGTTGGCGATCTCCCTCTACGCCATACAGTTCAGTACCAGTACCTCACTTTGAAAAGGAGGGGATGTCACGTGACACATCCAACCCTATGTATCCGTGGACAAGCTACATCATGACTAGGGTTTAGTTCAGTCAAGTCAGTCTAGAATAGGAAGTGATCTGGCACTTTTGTGAATCTGTTCGCAGTCCCTGCATGTCTAGACACTTAGAATAGATGCAAATCCTCTGGTTGCACACAGCACGATCATCAGATTTCCATCAGAACCCATCAAGAGCATTTTTGTAGTGCATAGACCTATTATCCCTATTTTTGACATTTTTCACTTATTATTTTTAAGTGACTTTTGTTGGAAACTAGATAGGGCAATTTTGCTAAGTTTGTATATATGAAAACCTAGCGCTAGCACTTTCTGACAGCAGAGGGAGCAGGAGCACCTTTGCTCAACAGGCAACTTCTCAGCAAGACTCGCTCCATCAGCAAACCTAGCGTTTTTGGACAAGATCAGCAGTGGCGTTTTTGTTCAGCAGATCAGCCTCGGCTACCGCAAGACAGCAGAACTTAGCGTTTCCAACAGCAACACAGCAGATCATCTGTAACGTTAGCAGAATCCCACAACAGATAGTAGATTTCTCCGCAAGATCATTTTCAGCCCTAGCATTTTTGCATTAGCCTGACAGTCCAGCGTTTTGTAGATTCACGGCGACGGAACACCAAGAAGCACCAGCGTTTTCAATTTTCAGCAGTCAGACATCGCAGTAGGATCCTCGAACCTCGCAGATCTTGCCTTTTCGTAGCAGATCCTCGCCGCACGATCAGATTCCGCGAAGTTTGCAGAATCAGCCCGAAAACGCAGATTTCAGCATCTGCGTTTTCAGCGCGTCGTCGTTGCATTGTCGTCATCGCCGTCGTCATCGACATAGAGTCAGAATTCAGTAGATAAAGATTTGCAGATTTCAGCCCTTAGCATTTTCGAATTTGAGCCCGTCTCGTTGTCGACCTCATTGTCGTCGACATCATCGGCAAGTCCAAGCATTGTAGAGATTGTGCAATCAATAGTAGACCGCTCTCGCCATATAGAGTGGGGCCTTCGGAGGAGGGTTTGACAACATTCTGGTGTCGTATTCTTCTCTCTCTATCTCTCAGTCTCAACACCTTCATTCACAGCGTCATTCACTTTGTTTGTGATCTTTTGCACTCTCTCACTGAAGGAACGGAAGGCTCTCCCTTCCGTAAGTAAAAGGAACCCTTGAGCACAGTTCGGAGCACTCATCTTGAGCAAAGTTCAACATTCATTTCCGTTGCACCTTACAATCCAATGCCTTATAATGGTCAAGAGCCAAAGAGGAAAATGATCAGATAGAGTAAAGGAGCGATCAATCCTCATATCACATGCAAACATATCATATTGCGGAGTGTCTAATACATACCATCGATCCAATTTTTCTCTATATCCAGAGTGAGCATCATGAGTTAAAGTATAACCCCGCTCTAAAGAGTGAGTACTGACCCACAGATCCGAAGCACGTGTGTTACTAACCATAGCATCCCAAGAAGAACGTTCAGAGTTCAACATATGCTAGTGGCCAGTCGTATTGTCCGTGTTTGTAGGCACATTATTAAAATCCCCGTACCAAAAAGCATGCAAACGCCAGGGATATTTGACCAAATCTTGCCAAAGATGAGTTCTTGGTGCCGAGGCAGTGTAGGCATAAATAGCAGCAAATTCCAGAATATTCCCTTGCACGAGACATTGAACAACCATCCAACGCCCCACCCCGTCATTATGGACCAAAACCAGCTGCTATTCATGACACACCATCATTAAAACACCAGAAAAAGAGCCAGGTTCAGCATAAGAAATCGAGAATCCCGCATAATACGATGATTGACCAACAAAGTTATGTTGATTATGCTCCTGTAATACCACTATATCTGCCTTATTTGTATGTACATAATGTCAGATTAGCTTCCACTTATCGTGGTTGCACAATCCGTGCACATTATACGTAAAACATCTAAGAGGAGAATGCATCGGTAAAGTATTTACAAGACAATCACAAGGCACAATCATCAAGTAGAATTGCCCATAGGCACATCTTCCTCCATGCTAACAGTCAATAAAGCGGATTCGGTATGCGTTCCTTGCAGGGGATTTTGATGCATCGACAACGACACAGATGTTACCCAAGCAGAGCATCTTTATATGAGCAAACCACTCTATCCCACGCTTCAACTAGCGACTTATGATAATGAGATGCAGATGCAGAAGTTCCACCACCTCTCTCATCCACAACAGGTACATAATTTCTTGAGACAGGCGAAATACGAGGTTTTGCAGTCTGCTTTGGAGTTTGCTAACCGTCAGTGGAATCTCCCAATTTGGCTTTACCTTTGGTATGATGAGCCTTTGTAGTAGGCTGCACATTAGCCAAGCTCTTAATCTGGTTTAACCTTGTTTGACTTGCATGCTTCCATTAGGACCCTCGTCTTTGGCCTCACAAACGAAGAGGAGGGAGAGGCAGCATGAGTTGCAACAGTAGGAACAGTAGAGGGTGGCAATTTAAACAAAGACTCTTTGCATTCAGACTGCATATGGCCAAATGTTCCACAACTAAAACATGCACCTGCAAACTTCCCCCATTTAAGTTTAAATGGCCTTTTGCCTACTTGGATCACCAGAGTCAACTGTAATTCTTGACGGCATCGACTTATCCGTATCCCACAGCATGCAAAATAATCTCTCTCTCTCTCTCTCTCTCTCTCTCTCTCTCTCTCTCTCTCACACACACACACACACACACACACATACACACACACAAATCAAAGAGACCTATTGTTGCAAAGAGGGACGGACCTTGAGGATGAAAGTAAAAAGTACCGCTAAGATTATCACGGGGGGGTTGCAGGCTGGCAAGAGCAAAGGCCTATGAGCAAAGTCACCAACTCCAAGGAAAAGAGCAGCACATCCAAGGACTTGAGGCTACTCGGCAACTAGTGGCTATGGCTGTCAGGTGGTGAATGGAAGCCCGAGCAGTCCAGCGGCAACAGCTATCCGCGAGCTCTCTCTCTTTCTCTATCTATCTATCTCTATCATTTTAGTTCGGTCACTCAAGTTTTCTTTTTTTCTTTGGGGTGACAAAAGAGATCTCACACATGTACATTGATATGTCTCATAGGCCGAGTTCGGCTTTTAGAAGGCGTTAATAAAATCTCTCTCTCTCTCTCTCTCTCTCTCTCTCTCTCTCTCTCTCTCTCTCTTAGAATGCGGACGAACACGAAGGAGGAGGTGGCCAAGCCCGATGAAAAGGTGACGTCATACTTGGCGGACACCCTCAACGTCTTCACCAACCACCTACACAAGTTGAAAAAAGAGGTCAAAGGTTTGACCAAGGAGAAGGAAGCATGGAAGAAGGAGAAGGAGAAATGGGAGGAGAAGAGAGAGAAAGAAGAATGGAAGACGAAAAATGAAGAGCTGAAGGAGCAAATTGAACTCCTCCGCGCCTCCATCCCATCTTTCACCCCCGAAGAAGGAGAGATCAAAGCAGAAGCCAAGGAAGCCCTCAAGGAGGAGATCACATAAGCTCTCACGGCAAGCATCGACGATAAATTAGAGGCCACCAAGGAAGGATGGGTCGAAGTAGTCAAGAAGAATATCAAAAAAGAGGCGAGAGCGGAAGCCCAAATAGATACTATATCCTACGAGCGGGAGGAGCAAGAGCTGGCCTAGCAGGTACCCCAATCCACATTATGCTATACGCTGACTACATTGTTTTGATTTCAGAGTCATCAGAGGGTTTACAGATCCACGTGAGTGCCTTGGATGAGTTCTGCACACACAGAGGACTGACAGTGAACATTGGGAAGACCAAGGTCATGATATTCCACACCTCCAGATCAGCCCAACGAGCAGTCACTTTTTCAGTAGCAGGAGGCCCAGTTGAGGTGGTCACCTCCTACGTCTACCTGGGAGTCACTTTGACCAATAGAGAGGGACCCTTCTCCATGGCACAGGCTGCCACTGACACTCACCCGAGGAGATGCAGCTTTAGCTAGAGCGGAGATGTCATTGGGCACACTTTCAAGAGCCCTGCAAGAAGGGCTCGCTATTTGGTACACTAGTCACCCTAACCCTGATGTATGTAGCAGTAGTGTGGGCCCTCGGATTGACAAATAGCCAATGGGCACGGATCAAGAGACCACAGGTATATATGATCTCCCGTCTATTTCGAGGCAAGCATACAGTGCCGCAGGACATCATGTGAGCAGAGCTTGCTTCCCCCCCATGGTAGTGGAGGCACTCTTTCAAACAATTTGCTTTATTCACAGAGAGAGAGGTCCCAACAGACAGACTCACACGGCGAGCATTTGAGTCAGCCATATTGATAGGAGAATCTGGATATGACAGAGCTTGGTGCACATAGGTTAGAGCATGGTTTGGAGCGCATGGCCTCGACCTCGAGATCTTGCCACCTTCCTAGTACGACCCGGGTCTACTCTAGGTTCATCTCTCACGCAGTGAGAGAAACATGGTCCTCCGATAGCAGCTATACATCATACTGAATTGGATCACATCTCCCCTTCAGTGGAAGATGTCACACTATAGAGACCATTTCCTCACCATACTGGAGGATGGGTTCATACAACGACCATGCTTCAAGGACATCTACATGCCATACAGTTCGCGAGTGGCGATTGGCCAGCTCAGGGTACCATCACACAATCTAGAGATAGAGGTGGGGCATGCTCATGACATCCCCAAGGAGGAGAGAATCTGTCGAGTATGCAGAGAGGAGGTGGAGAGTGAGGAGCACTTCGCTTGCAGGTGCAGGGCTTATGATGATATTAGAGGCAAATACGAGTCACTCTTCATAGGGCAGCCTACCTCCGGGAGATCATGCAATCTCGAGATCAGAGACAACAGTCACAACTTACAGATTTTTTCCAGAGGACCACCCCCCTTCCACTCCCAGATCCACTGAGGGGAGTGACTCTCCAGCAGGCTGAGACGAGCCGGGCCAGACGACGCCCACATGCTACTGGATGTCGGGCCCCATGACCCCACCGTAGACGGATTGAGGAGATCCACGCCCGAACACGTCAACCTGCTGAGGAGAGACGAGCCCAAACGATGGCTCACCCAGCTGCGTTCATCCGAGCAGCCCTTGCTAATGACACACCCTCCCATTGGCACAGGATGGAGCTAGTCAACCTGATGCATCTGCACGGTTGTACTACCTGAGCATATAGACATGCCCACATCCCTAGTATTAGAGCCACATTGCAACCCCCCCACCCCCCCCCCCCCCCCCCCCCCCCCCCCCCCCCCACCCCAACACACACACACACACACACACACACACACACACACAGACCCCATCACAAACCAAGATTTTTATCCTTATCCTACTTTGTACGAGTTTAGATTATTTTGTCTTTTCCGCCGACAGATGGCGAGCATACACACATGTATACTCGATTTGTCTCATAGGCCAAATTCGGCCTCACATAGACATTAAAATCTGTGTGTGTGTGTGAGAGAGAGAGAGAGAGAGAGAGAGAGAGAGAAAAACCCTGCGTGCGAACTGAAATCCCTGCGCGTTGCTGGTTCTTACACGACTTTAGCTCTGCGAACTGGGCGCTGCTCTCCTCTCCACAGCAGTCCCCTTTCGTGCAACAATCAACACCTGCCTGTTCACGTTCCGTCTGTTGCTGCTGGTTTGCTTCAGATTTTGTGTGTGTGTGTGTGTGTGTGTGTGTGTGTGTGTGTGTGTGTGATAGTGTGTGTGTGTGTGTGTGCGCGTATTGCGGACAACAGTTCAGGTTTAGCGCTCTCTGTAGCACAGACACTGGTGTTGCGGACAACAGTTCAGGTTTGGCGCTCTCTGTAGCACAGACAGTATCTTAGTATCACTTACCTTAGGTGTAGTTCATTTTTAGTTAATAGACTTGTGTACAAAGGACTTTTTTGGGTGCAGTATTGTTGGCAGTGTACAGAATTTTGTTTTTTTGGCTTCCAGTAGTCAGCAGTACATAACATTAAGCTCTCAGTGTATGTCCGATTCAGCTGTGCTCTTTATCAACTCATACAAACGCAGAAAACAGATGGCACCTGAGTCTTCGGAAATGGGTGAAATTTGAGCTTGTTTGTTAGAAGATTTTGAAGGTGCGCGGAACGCTTGGGAGGGGCAGGAACCTGCTAGTGAAGTGCTCATTCCTGTTCAAGCTTTGATGGACCCAGTGGCGCAATATGCCTTACACGCAGCTATTCTGTTCTTCCCGGGCAAGATGCCTATTGCGCAAGATGTGGGTCAGTGGGTAGACCTTCTTCTTAAACGCCAAGCGGTTCGAGGTGTTTACTTCGGCGCCAAAGGATTCTATGAAGTTTTGTTGGCAGACACTGATGCACGTAATATGTTGCTTGAGTTGTCTCCGTTGTTCTTTGGTACTCAGATGACACATGTATTGCCGTGGGCCCTTACCAAGGACTATCAAAGTCTAATCCGTCATAAGTGCCCGGTATGGGTGGAAATTCTCGATTTCCCACGCACCTTGCGCCACTTTCTTCCTATGCTTGCCTCACGTTTGGGGAAAGTAATTTGTCCTCCTAAGCCTGATGCCAATACAAATCGCTTTTGTGTGCTTTGGGATACGTATGTTCCCACCCCTGAAGGTATTACTGTCAATTCGGGAGACCCTCTCATTGGGAAACTCCCTTTTAAGCTTAGATGGGGAAAATTTGCAAATTCATGTTTTCGCTGTGGAAAATTTGGTCACATGCAATCTGAATGTTCTGAGCCTATTTTGCAACCCCCTCCTTCAGTTGTTCCTCAGATTGTGGTTTCTACTAAGAGAGAAGTCCCTCATCCTAGATCTGTCGCTGTTATGGCTTCTGCGTTGCCTGATGTTTTATCTGTGGATAAAGGCAAGATCAAACCTGCTCTTTCTCCCAATCCTCAGGGTAAAGGAAAGTCTGTGTCTACTCTTGAAACCAAAAACAAGGGGAAAAAGGTGGACTCAGCGGATGGATCTCCCTGGGTGACTCTCAAGAAAACTGTTAAGATGCATTCGCAGGTCTCCTCTTGTAATTATGTACCTCCTAAAGTGAAATCTGCGGGGCAAAAACCTGTTCCCTGTAATGATAATCGCACTCTTGCGGATGCATGGAATAAGGTGGTGCGCTCTTACAAAGATGCCGTGGTTCATGGTACTTCTCAATCACTTGCAGGCGTTGTTGCCTCTGAGACAGGCATACAGAGCATAGTGATTGAGTCACGGGCTGCTGATGTTGATGTGCTTATGGGCACGTCAACTTAGTCCCTTCCTTACTTTGCCTCTGTACATATCTCTTCAATGCATATAGTTGTGCTAAATGCATTTCATATATTGTGCATGGGTTATGTAACCCTGACAAATGGAGATTAACCTGGCACTATGTACATACATGTATGGCAGACATTTTGGTTTTGCAAGAGTATAATCAACACGAATATGCTAGTCAATGCTCGTACTTTGCAGGGTACTGGATAGCATATGCTGGTTTGTTGGGTTTTTCGGGTGTTTTGATTATGGTTAGGCATGAGTTGCAGCCTGTTCTGGCATATAATGATGCAGAGGGTCGTTGGATGGTGGTCCAATGCACGATCAATGGCTAGATTTATGAATTCAGTGGTGTCTATGCGTATACGGCCTCGGGGCAACGAGCTGCATTGTGGCCTGAGATATCTTCTTATCCATGGCTTTCCAATGCCCTGCTTTGTGGTGATTTTAACAATGCACCCGCTTTATCGGATAACACCACAGGACATTCCCACATGCTTAGTATAGAATTGCAGGCCTGGACAGATCTTGTTGCATGCACACAGATGTTGGACTTGTGGACCCTCTTGCATCCTAATATTTCGGGGTACACTTTTCAACATAATGCCTTCTCTACATATCGTGCAAGATTAGATCGGTGATATGTCCTCGGCATGCAACAATTTGATGAGTTTGTATGCGAAATGCGTATAGACCATTCTTTGCTTTTATCTGATCATACTCTTGTTGTGATGTTGTTGCGCTATGGGCAACAACGCTTTGATCAACTGCTTTCTAAGAAACGCTGGCTGCACATCAACAATGCTCATCTTTCACATGAAGCATTCCGCGAGATGATTTAAGATATTATTCCCCCTTTAGTTGCTCAAACGTATCTTGATCCTGATGTTGCTTGGGTTCGCTTCGTTGTACGAGTACATAGTGTAATTCAGAACTATGGTAAGCAGTACATGTTTCAATTATGTGGCGATGTTGACGACGCCAAACATTTGTATCAACAGCTCCAACTCTTAGCTGACACACGTTCATTGTCAAAAAGTGAATTGACAGCCCTTTGTCAGGCCCGGGTGAGTTTGCAGCATAATGATAAACGAAAATTGGTTAAATGGCAGACTCGTGCTCGCCATCGAGCTTTTGTGGACAAGGGATGTGCCTCGAAACAGTTTTTTAAGCACTTGCATCATTAAAGGGCTTCTCAAACTATTAAGTGGGTTATGTTCCGACCTGGACAACCTCAAAGCGTGAGCTTGCGTATGCCACGGTGTCACATTTTAGGAATGTTTTCACCCCCTCCCCCGCGGCATCTGCTGAAGTTATCAATGCACGCCAAATTTTGTTATCTACAGTGCATTCAATTGTCCTGCCTCATGATGCTTTAGCCATGGAGGCGGATTTTACTGAAAATGAATTGCACTCGGCATTGCTCGCTCTTGGTAGATGGCGTTCGCCTGGTTGGGACGGGCTCACTGTGGAATTTTTTATCGCTTTTTGGGAGAAACTTTGCTTTACATGATGAACATTGCATGGGCAAAGCAGTGTTTGCTGATGTCTTGGAAAGAGGGTTTGCTGAAGTTATTGTCCAAACAAGCGCTTTGTGAGCAATTCTCACATTGGCGGCCGATAACTCTTATGCCGGTTATATATAAAATCTTGGCTAAAATCATTGTGAACCGTATCAAGGAAACTCTTATGGTTGGTATCCACTCCACGCAGTATGGCTGCATTCCTCGTCGCCAGATTTTGGATAATCTGGCTAATGTATTGATTGGAATGGCATATACAAAGTATACCCAGCAGGATGTTCTTGTGATGCAGGTGGACATTGAAAAGGCTTACGATACGGTACAATGCATTTCATTGCTGTCATGATGCGGGCCCTTGGATTTGGTCCTAAGATAATTAATGTGGTATACTTCTTGTATGCTCACAGTACATCTTCAGGCCTCCTTGATGGGGAGTTGACAGAACCTTGGCCTCTTGGATGCTCTGTGAGATAGGGTTGCCCGCTTAGCGCCTTGTTATATGCTATTGCCACCCACCCCTTGTTATTGTATTTGGATCATTTGGTTTCGCTCCGTCGTCTTCATGGGCTGAAATTACCGACTGGCAAAGACTTCGCAGGGCAGGCCTATGCTGACGATTCATTGTTCATCCCCTGCAATAACCACGATGATGTGCGTGAAATTATGCAGGCATTGGATATATTTGGCTTGGCAGCAGGCCTTAAGGTTCACTTTCACAAATCTAAACTCTTGCCTCAGGATGTTTGTGACTGGCATCGTCTGCTGTGGCCTGGTGAGATTCTTGATCCGCAGGTGGTGGTCAGGCACTTGGGATACCCTATCGACTGGCAAGTAACCAATACACAGCAAATTGATTGTGTTATGCACGGCTGAATGTCAAATTGCACTATTGGAAACTGTCTACATGGCCGCTACATGTTCGACTTAGTTGTGCAAAGTATCATGATGGCATATGTTCAATATTACTTGCCGTTGTTGTATTGGCCTCGCTCCCGTCTCTCATTGCTTATGTCCAATATTGTATCTCACTTGTGGTGCACTAGTCCTCATAAGAAAGGCCTCCGCTTGTTAGCAATGGAGAAACTTTGCACTCCGAAGCGTCTTGGGGGGCTGAATATTTTGGACCTTCGACGCCATGCATTGGCAAGGAAGGCTATGTTATTACCTACTCTTGTGCGGCAATCTCAGCCATGGACAGTTATGGTTGTTAATCTTTGTCGGCACGCTACCACTCTTGCTTTTGGTCGTTGGCAGACTTCCCTTTGGGAGATTGTGTTTGGCAAGATGGATGGTTATGTTCCTGGTTGCTTATTCACCTCTGCCTTGCTCTCCGCTTGAAAAGTTGTTACGGATCATCTCTACTGGCATGGTAGGCAGCAAGCAGATGGCAATTCCTCGCGTTTGGAAAGCATTCATTGGAGTAAAGTGTTTTCTCTTACCCTGGTTGATCACTCGCCTCGTCAAGCCTACTTTCTCTCCGGTCGTGGCATATGCACAGTGGATGATGTGGTGGATTCATCTGGGAATTTGATTACCTTTTCTCAGGCAGCAGCTCGCTTTGGGTTGGGTATGCATTATCGTCAGATTTGGCGCTTGCTTCAGCTTATGACGGCTGATTTTCTTCCTATTCCGCCGCTAGCAGGTGGTTTTCGTATGCAGGATTGGACTCTATGGGACACTCCTATGGATGCAATTTCTGTCTGTCATAACTATGCTTCTCTTGTGCAAGACTCTTGGCTGGCTGATCACTGTAATGCGCTCTGGGCTTTGCACAAATCTGAACGATGGTGGAGACAGGCCCTCACTGTGATTTGGAAGTCTCGCTTGCCTCTTAAGGAGCATCTGTTTCTATGGCGTTGTTTGGTGGGAGTTCTTCCCGTTTGAACTCTTCTTGCAGCGCGTCACATTAGCTCCTCTCGTTGTGTCAATTGCTTCGCTGCTGATGAGAATGTCAGACCTCTGCTTTGGGATTGTCGCTGCACCAGAACATTCCTTCGATGCGTTTTTGCTTGTATGAATCTTCGATTTCCCTCGGCCGTTTTCCACAAACGTTTCTGGCTTTTTGGCATTCTTTCGACTTCCCTCCAACGTTTTGCCATCTTCTTCACGTGGGTCAAATTTTGGTCGCTATGGTCTCTTTGGCACTATCGCAATCTCCATATGTTTTAACCGTCATGAGGTGGACCCTTTTCCATCCTTCAAGATTTCGTTGAGGCAATCGTTACATTTTGCCTATGACACTGGGGACATATCCCTCAAAATATTGCAACTCCTCTATGTTTGCTTTTAGCGATTTTACATCGCAAAACGTAGTTGTGTTCTTCCCCGTGTATCTGATCCTTTTGGTGGGTTTTCCTCAGTTTGAGGTTTCCCACTTGTAAATTAATCAAATCGGATTTACAAAAAAAAAGTGTGTGTGTCTCAAGCGACGGCATGCATGGCATATGTCTGCGTGTGTAAGACGGACGTACGAGAGTGTGTGTGTGTGTGTGTGTGAAGAACGAACTGCGAGCTCTCTGTGCCCTGCACCTTGCGCGATTCTCTGCCACGCGATCTGCATAGGTGGCACCCTCTATATAGGTTGTGCGCCCTACTCCTTTTGCGCATGCTCGACCTGCTTTGTGGGTGTGTTGCCCTCTGCGCAGCAGTCAGCAGTTCCCCCTACGCAGTCAGCTTTCAGCGTGTTATGTTCAGCTATTGTCCTTAGTTTTGGTGTGTGTGGATACGAGGGTTTTCCTGTTTTCGCCCCCTCTGTTGTGTGCGAGCGTGTGAGTGTGAGAGTGTATGGGTGTGGGTGTATGAGTGTGTGTGGCTGTGTGTACGCGCCCAGGGGATTTGGGTGTGTGGTAAATCCTTCGGGCACTCGTCTGTCGTGCAACTTTGTTCTGCACAACATCTACCCTGTGCAGGCCCTTCACAGCGCGCCGATGGTTGAAGTTTGATTTCACCTACACGCAGTCCTCTTGTCGTTTTGTGTGTGAGAGAGAGGTGAGTGTTTCTGTACAGTCAGCCTCATGTGTGTCTGTTAGTGTCTATAGCAGTCAAATATCTAAAACCCCAAAACAAAAAGAGTGCGTGTGTGTGTGTGACCTTCACATGATTCGACTGATCAGTGTATATACAAACACCAGAAAGCCATAGAATCTTCGGATATGGATGCTTTAAGCCTTATCAAAGAATGTTTGCAAGAGGACTTCGAGGATGCACGTCAAGCCTGGGAAGGATCCGCTCCCGTCATGGAAGTGCTCATCCCTATATAGGAGCTTATGGATCCTGTTGCTCAATATGCTCTTAACGCGGTGATTCTTTTTTCCCCGGGTAGAATGCCTACGGCTCAAGATGTAGGCCAATGGGTTGATTTCCTACTCAAACGGCAAGCAGTTCGAGGGGTTTACTTTGGCACGCAAGGGTTCTATGAAGTCTTGTTGGCTGACATGGATTCTCGGGATGCTTTGCTTGAAATGTCTCCTCTTTTTTTCAATACCCAGATGACTCATGTGCTGCCTTGGACTCTCACCAAGGACTATCAGAGTCTCATTCGTCACAAGTGTCCCGTCTGGGTTGAGGTGGTCGACTTTCCTCGCACTTGGCGTCACTTTCTTCTTTTGTTGGCTGCCCAGCTGGGCAAGTTATTTGCCCTCCTAAGCTGGACGCAAACACTAACCGTTTTTGTATTCTGTGGGACACATATATTCCCACACCAGCCGGTATTTCGATCGATTCTGGGGATGTAGTGGTTGGAAAGCGTCCATTCAAGCTTAAATGGGGCAAGTTTGCAAATTCTTGCTTCCGCTGTGGCAAATTTGGTCATATGCAGTCCGAATGTCCGAAACCAAATCTGCAACCACCTCCTTCGGCTATCCCTGCTTCTCAACCTCGCTCACCTCCGAAATCTTCTGAGGTTCAAACCAAAGGTACTTCAACCTCCTCCCCGACAGCTGGGGCGAATAAAGGCAAAGGGAAACAATTACAATTGTTTGCACTTTCTGCTTCTCCAAATACTAAAAACAAGGAAAAAGAACAGGTTTCGACCTCTCAAACTTAGTTGGTGCCCAAGAAACCCGCTAAAGCTGCTACGGCCCGTATTCCAGCATCTTCTCGTAATTATGTGCCCCCTTTGAAGAATGTTGTCCAGAAAAAACTCCCTTGTAATGACAACACTTCTTTGCCAGTTTGCAAATTCTTGCTTCTTACTTTGCGGGCTACTGGATAGCTTATGTAGATCAGCTGGCTATTCTAGAGTGCTTATACTTGTTCAACATAAACTCTCCCGACCTTGGTTTTCAATGACCCGGCTGGGAGATGGATGGTCATCCAATGTATTGTTAATGGGGAAAGTTTTCGAATTTGGAGGATTATATGCATACACAGCTTCTACAGATAGGGCACGGTTGTGGAGTGCTATCTCCTCTTAGTGTTGGCGTTCCAATGCATTTCTCTGCAGGGATTTCAATAATGCTCCAAACCTTGCGGAAAATACTACAGGCCATTCTCACATGCTTCATATGGAACGGCAATCATAGGACCAATTTATGTCGACATGTAATGGGCTTGATTTGTGTCCTTTTTGCATGCGACTAATCCAGGATTTACTGTTCAGCATAATGCTCAATCTATGTATCGCGCTCGGCTGGATTGCTCGTATCTTTTTCGCATGCAACAATATGATGACTTTGTATGCAAGATGAGGATTGATTATCCTATGTGTCTTTCGGATCATTTTCCCGTATGCTTGAAACTTAGTTTTGGCTCTTTTGATGTCAATGACCGCCTACCCAAAAAGAGACTTTTGTATATCAATAAAGCTTACCTCAAGCATGAACCTTTTCGCACTATGATTGTGGATGTCATTCCACCTTTGATCTCCCAGATGTATGTTGATATGGGCATAGCCTGGTTCTGCTTTGTTATGCGTGTTCAATGTGTTATCCAGGATTATGGCAGGGATTATTTGTCACGATTAAGGGAACAAGTTAATCAGGCAAAGGATGCTTGTAGCAGATTAATGCACTTGGCTAATCATTCTTCTTTTGGCTAGGATTATGGCAAGGATTATTTGTCACGATTAAGGGAACAAGTTAATCAGGCAAAGGATGCTTGTAGCAGATTAATGCACTCGGCTAATCATTCTTCTCTTACTGCCACTCAAATGACTGAGTTGCTTTCTGCTCGCGTTATGCTACGGCACAATGACGAGAGGAAATTGGCCAAATGGCAGATACGAGCTCGTCAAGAGACTTTTGCAGATAAAGGATGTGCTTCTAAACATACGGAGAGTTAAATTACCGTCAGGGGAGTGGACTTCCACTTTCCAAGAGCTGGCACTAGCTCTACACTCTGATTATGGCAAGATTTTTGAGGCCCCTTCTTCTCCCACGAGTGAAGCTCGCCAAGCGCGTCACATGTTCCTATCGCATGTTGCTCCCATTCTTTCGATGCGGCAGGCTCAAGACTTGGAAGTTGTTTTCACTGAGTCGGAATTATATGCTGGCTTGCTTGATTTGGGTCGATGGAGAGCTCCTGGTTGGGATGGTCTCTCTCTGGAATTTTTCTTGTCTTTCTGGGATTATTTGAAGCTGCCTTTGTTGGTCATGATGAATACAACTTGGGAACAACAGGAATTGCCTTCCTCTTGGAAAGAAGGGTTGCTCAAGCTAATACCTAAGCATGCATTGTGTGAAGAATTTCCTCATTGGCGCCCTATTACACTCATGCCTGTGGTATATAAATTAATGGCAAAAATGCTTGCTAACCGACTCAAGTGCTTTCTGAATGAAGGCTTGCATCAATCTCAATACGGCTTCATTCCACGATGTCAAATTGCTGATAACCTCGCGAATGTCATCATTGGAATGGAATATGCAAAATATACTCAGTAGGATGTCTTGGTCATGCAGGTTGACATTGAAAAGGCATTTGATATTGTTCTTTGGGATTATATTGCGGAAACCATGCAACACTTGGGCTTTGGGCCTAGGCTATCCCGTGTCGTGCTCATCTTGTATGCACAGAGCTGGATGGATCTCTCACAGAATCTTGGCGTTTGGGAAGGTCGGTAAGGCAGGGCTGTCCTCGAAGTGCTTTGCTTTATGCGATTGCTACTCATCCCTTGTTTATGTATTTGGATTCCTTGACTTCCACTGGTAGGCTACATGGCCTGACTTTACCTTCTGGACGATAGTTCGCTGGTCAGACTTATGCGGATGACTCTTTGTTCATGCCTCGCAATAACTATGATGATGCACAACAGATTATGAATACTCTTCACTTGTTTGGATTGGCAGCAAGTCTCAAAGTTAACTTCTGCAAATCCAAGCTACTGCCTCTGAAAGAATGTGATTGGCATAAGATATTGTGGCTTGGGGAGATTGTTCCTCCACATGTTCTGGTTCGCCATTTGGGTTATTTGCTGGGTTGGAATGTATCGGCTATGCAGAAACTGGATTGGGTGCTCCATCGTTTGCATTCCAAGCTGAATTATTAGAAACTGTCCACGAGGCCACTTCATGTGCGTCTCCGGATTGTCCAATGCATCCTTGTGGCTTATATGCAGTTTTACTTGCTTTTGTTATCCTGGCCTCGGTTGCGTTTGCAGTCCCTCATGTCCAATATTTTAGATCATTTTTGGTGGACCTCCTCTAGCAAGAAGGGTCTTCCTATGGACAAGTTGTGTTCTCCTAAGCAGCTTGGAGGGTTAAATATTTTGGAGTTGCGACGTCATCTTCTGGCTCGGAAAGCTATGTTGTTGCCAGTTTTGGTAGAGCAGCAGCAACCCTGGGCTCTCATGGTTACACATTTGTGTACGCACATTGTCACTCCATCTTTTGGTCATTGGAAACCGACCTATTGGGATGTGGTTTTTGGGAAGCTTGAAGGACACATTCCTGGATGTCCTTTTACTTCTTCTCTAATTGCTGACTGGAACGTTGTCACTTCGCATTTGGCTTGGAATGGTCGACAATCCTCGATGGGTAACTCTCTTCGCTTAGAGATTTTGCATTGGAGTAGGGCTTTCGCTTCGAGTTTGGTTCAACGGTCTCCTCGCCAAGCGTATTTTCTTTCCCAAAAAGGAATCTGTCGAGTGCATCAGGTGGTTGATGACTCGGGTTATGTTCTTTGGTTCGCTGATGCAGTGTCCCGCTTTCGGTTGAGTCTTCACTATTCTCCTCTCTGGAGGGAGATTCAAAGGATGCTTGCTGCTCATTTGCCCATTCCTCCTTTGGATGTGGACTCTCGCTTCTCTGACTGAAATCTGGCTACTCCTAGATTGGGTTGTATCTCAACTAGTAGTATCTATGCCATCCTTCAGTCTGATGTATGGATTGTGCATCAGGGTAATTAGCTGTGGTCGCTTTCCGAGTCATCCTTGTGGTGGCAACACACATTGTCTCGCATTTGGTAGCGTCATCTGCCTTTGAAGGAACGTGTTTTCTTGTGGCGCTGCTTGGTGGGAGCTCTACCTGTTGGCAGTGTGTTACATGCTCAGCATATTGCGTCTTCCCGCTGTCCCAGATGCCTTGAAGCTGAGGAGACCGTGCCACACTTATTGTGGCGTTGTCGTCACTCCAGAGCCCAAGTGCCGAATGCTCTTCGGCTTCGTTTTCCTTCCGGCTCTTTTCACAGACGCTTTTGGCTTTTTGGAGTGCTCCGGTCACCGCAATCTCAGTTTATGATGTTCTTCAGCTGGGTCATATTTTGGACTATGTGCGCCATCTGGCACCATAGGAACTCCTTAATGTTCCAAGGCACTTCTGTTGATCCCTTTCCCTATTTCAAATTATCTCTTGGTCAAGCGCTGCATTTTGCCCATGACGTTGGAGACATCACTCTTGATACCTATAGGATTTACTTTGACTGTTTTTAGCCTTCGGAGCCTCATAGTGCTCCGCTGCTTGTATCCCTTTCTTTTCGTGGGTTTTTCTCGCTTAATTACAAAAAAGTGTGTCTCAAGCGACCGATGCTGGATCTCCAATGATTTAGCTCTTTTCTGAGGATACACCCACATTGTGTTGTATTAGCTCCCCATTCGCTTCACAACCCCCACTCATATCCTACCCAATCCCAGCTACCTGCTTAGTTCACATCTAGTAGCTTAGGATTCCATAGTATTTTTGTTACTCAGACTTTGTATCAGATCCACCACATTGTAACTTTTTGGTCTCATAGGTCACTTTGGCCTTTTGAAGATGTTAATATAACATTTCATTTCATTTCTCTCCCAACAGAGGGCAGACACTTAGAGCCAGCAGGACAGAGAGAACACCTGCACTTCATCTCTACCAGCAAGAGAGGACAGAGATCAAAGCCTAGTTCCACCAGGAAACTGCAGAGCACCTGGCTTTGGCTCAGATCAGACCGATGCATATTCTTTGTGGAGCTGCTAACATCCCCATCTTTGATGTATGCCATACTAAACCCCTAGTATAGTATGGGATGGAGCCAGCTAGAGCTTATATCATACCCCTTGCATATGGTCGTGCATGCTCAGCCAGAGCTCCATCCTCCCTCCATCCATCATGGTCACCACTCATTGCACACCCCAGAGCACCAATTTTTCAGTTAGCTTCAGCAATAGTCTTTAAGTTCAGTTCAGCTTTTCCTTTTCTGGGATGACAGAGGATATATCACTAATAACTATGTACATCGAATTGTCTCATACGCTGAGTCCAACCTTTCGAAGATAATACAATCTCTCTTTCTTTCACCCTCTGTTTGAACACAGTATCAGCAGCAGAAACCCCCATTTGAGTTGCCCCCTATAGGGGGAGTGGGTGCCCCTTGGAGGGGGAACCTGTGAGCCTATCCACATACACCATGATAGGAGGAATATGGCAGAAGCCTTGGCATCGGGAGCACCACCGGTCCCACAACCTTTGGCTAAACAAAAACCATGGGAAGCTTACCTGCTCCAAGAGCTCAAGAAACCACAGACAGGTAACTTTACTTACGGCAGATTTGGCAATTGATATGACAAAGGTACAGCTTTAGAGAGACAAATTTTCATTGGAGAAATGCAACAAACACCAACAGAAGAGCTTGTTTTAGCATATGCAGCCCTGCAAGATGCAACAAGTACAACAAACAAATTCATGTCAACAAATAGAGAGCAAGACAATTTGCAGTACAGCTGCAAAACACTTAGGATTGGTGGTCTACTAAACAACTAGACCCAAGCAACAATATAGAATAATGAGTACATGACCAAGCCAGACATTTGGAAAGAAAAACTAAAGAGAGTGGTTCCTTTTCTAGACCTTGGGGACCCTGCGAACATCGCCATCAAAGGCAAACAAGCAGCTCTGGACTATTCTACAAAGGACGAGAAGAAACCAATCGTGAAGGAAACAAAATCTTTGGAGGACAAAAGGTATGGATTTCAGATGAGCTCACTCCACTACAGTTATAGAACAGAGCAAGTGAATTAGCAAAAACTAGAGCAACAAGAAAAGAACGGAAATGGGTAGTATATACAGAAGGCAAAGCAATTATTCGAGAATTTAAAAGCCCCATACATGAGATGGAATCCTAAAAGCTTCATCTTCTCAAAATGTTATATATATTTTTTTAAATCAATGATCATCACTATTGTAAATAGAGCCTTTATGAGTCATAAGGGTCTTTGGAGTCAGCCTTTTTGGCTTTAGTTTATTATTCTTTTCCTATGATAACCTGAAGTAGATTGTCACCAAAGATGTACTTGGTTGGTCCTCTAGGTCAGCTTTGGCCTTCAAAGGACGTTAAAATATAACTTTCTTTGTTTCTGCGTTTAGGACTTTATTGTAGTATGTGCTGTTACAAGGCTGGCACCATGTGCCAATAGAAAAGAACAGACTGAACAAACTTTTAGCACTTTAATAACAATTGAACTGAGAGAGAGAGAGAGAGACGACATGCGACACGGAGTGGCGGAATTCCACCCCAGACAGTATTGGCGCCCCTTTCGGTATTTCTTTATATTGGATCAACATAGTACAAGCCGATACTCCAGACTCTGCACCTTCTCCAGGAAGCATGCCAGAGAATGAGCTTTTAGCACATATTTAAAGGCCCTAGGCCCCAAAAGCAATTTACATGAAAAGCCTTCAAACTCAAAAGCTTCTGGTCCAAAAGCAATGCTAAAAAGCTGCCAGCGTAAATCACGGAAATTCGTACAACAGTAAGCGCAAACCGCGGAAATCCGTACAGCCTGCCACGTCATCATGTCAGCGCAATTTTTGAAAATCTGCCACGTCATCAGTTTGCGCAAGTCTTTTGTGTGTGTGAGAGTCCAGCTTTATTTGAATCCTTTATGTCACTTGGGGCCCCATTGGACGGGGTCCCCATAAGTTGGTGGGACTTCTTCTTCTGTTACTTGTTCTTCTTAGGGTTTAGGCCCCTCGGCCGACATCTGCAAGTTGGCTTTATTCTTCAGGGCTTTGACACGTCAGTAGTTTGTGACATGTGCACTGAAACTTAAGTAGTAGTGATAGATACTGATCTATTAAACCGGTAAGTTGTCACTGCTTGTTTCAGTCTTTGGAAAAAGGAACAGATGGGGTTGTCATGAAGACTGAGGACGTCAGTGAAATTTTAGACTTGAAGGTTAGATCTTTGTGAATTCACGTCTCTTGTTTAATATTTTATCTGCTCACAGCTGGTTAAGTTTTATGCAATGACAGGCTTATTTTGCTTCTCAACCATGTGAAAGGATGGCTTTATACACTGGAATCATTCAGCGAGTGGAGCAGATTGGTATAGGTGACCGTGTCTGTGTAGACCTTTGCAGTATTCTTCATCCAGGAGAAGGTCTTCTGGTAACATCCTTTCTTAATCTCTATGAGACATACGGTTTTAAGCAACATTTTGAACTCGATCAGGAATTTGACAGGTGGGATCTTTTGCAAGGGGCCTTTTCCTTGTCCATTCAGAGTGCTTAAAAACAGATTATGTTGCAAGCAGACCATTCCGTGTTAATGCAGTAAGTATCGTATGTAATTATCATATCTTTAACTGTTTGAAATATCATGTTTTCTGGAGAAACTTTCTAAACATGGTTTTTAACTTTTTTGCAAGACATGAGCTGTCAGCTTTTTCCTTCTAAGTTAAGCAACTATTGTGCTCTCCTAGCTGACCGTACTTGTTTGCTACCACTACACTGGTTGGATTATATATAGATAGGCTGCTATATTTTAGTAGACAAGGGAGGCGGGGTGCTGGCGTTAGATACACCTGAGACATCACCGCAAATTTGGATGCACTAGGAGATTTTTGCCCGCAGAGACTTCAGAATGAACGTTGATAAAAGCAGGCCATGTCCTTTCATCTAAGAGAGGGTAATGGAACCAGGGATGGAGTGTGAATAGACTGAGATCATTTATGTGCAAATGTTTGACATTCACAAACTGAGGCGACAATTTTGCATGAGACTGGCAGTATAGGAAACAGTGGCTGGAGGTAATGTGACATCGGCTATGCCTGAGAGATTGTCATCAGACACTTCCAGAACCCCCTGGCTGAGGAGTTCCGAAAGAAATAGGTCCAATCAGCCGAGTCATGTAGTACCCTGGTCAGAGATATCTTGGGGTTTCTCAACAAATCCCTGGTGGGCTGCAGAGTACACACTACTCTGCTTGCAGCAGCACGCAATACTTCACATCTCACATGCAAAATTCAAGCTTGTTCGATCGATTGAAGGGCGCTTTGTAAAACCATCAGTACAGATTCAACCCATTCGGTGCTAGGAGAGCTGTGAGAGGGAATGCTCACACTCCATTGGGGCCATGGCCTCTTCACTTCTACCAGACCCATGTTGATCACATTGTGAGGAGACACCACTGACCTGACATATCACAGATCGATCTTGCACAGTTTGGCAGTAAATCTGGCCCCTGATTCAATACATGACACCTTAAATCAATCATATAGGATGGAGCTAAGATAATATCTTTGGATGCACCCATGAGAAAAAGTTTGTATTGATTACGTCAAAGAAAACTTCAAACTCCTGGTGTGAAATATCTCTTAAATGGAAACAATCAGGAAGAAACTGAAAGAGCTGAGTACAAAAGTAAGGGTAAGACAATCTCTGCCATAACAAAGGATCCTGATCAAGATGATTGTGCATATGATAAATGGTTCAAAGTAACAGAGGTGTACCCAAGTAATAAAATAGGCATACTCTGGTGGTGCTTGGCTCATTTGACCAAAATTCAGAAAAATCTTCCAAAGCCAATGCGAGCTAAATGATATTACGGCCGTTGTGTAACTCCTTGAAGAAAATTGTGGGCATGAGCGAGCCCACAACATGTGAGGCACGATCTCCCTATGTTGGAATCAACAACAACATATAGAAGCAACAATATGCCTCCGTGCAAAAGGGGCTCCAATAGGAAGGGCATGTGTGATGCAATGTATGGCTATTGGCGCTTAGCATCTGGCAGAGCATGCAGGGCAGGTGGATGCTCGGATGGCCCATGTAAGGTAACTGGTGTCCATGCATAGCGGGTGATGACCATGCAATGCAACTCAAGTCCATGCGTAGCAAGTGGGAGTCCATGCAAGCCAACTTGAGCCCATGCATGGCAAGCGGGAGTCCATGCATGGTAGGTGGTCGTCTATGCAAGGCAACTGGAGTGCATGCATGGGAGGTTGCACCTCAAGCATGGCAACTATCAGGTGACCCTAGTAAGGGGCAGTTCAAGGATGGCAAGTACCAGGCAACCCTAGTAAAGGGGAGTTGAAGCATGGCAAGTGCATGACAAAAGCTCTTTCGCAAAGGCACCCACACGGACAGATGAGGAACCGGCCACTTGTCCAAAACAGCCCTCAATCAAAAGAAGAATATGCACACACTTGGAAATTGGACTCTGTGTAAACACACACACCTATTTAAAGGGCTGATTTAGCCAATTGAGGGGGGTTGTTAAACTACTGCTGGCACACACTCTCTTTCTTTGTGTGATCTCACAGAAGCAGGGTCATGAGCTTTGTACGATTGAAATTTGACATAAAGAAAAGAAATACCGAAAGGGGCGCCTATTCAGGGGCCAATACGGCGTAGGGGAGGAACTCTGCCTCTCCATTTCTCCTGATCCCATAACTATCTCTCAGTCTCTCCATCTCATAATTACTGGTCTTATGTCTCCATTGTATACATTAGGGCCAAAAATGACTCAAGAAGGGTTGTGTAAGGAATTGGTTAACTTGCTAATTAGCGGAGCCATTGATGGTCAAAACAGCTCCAAATTTGGCCGTTTTGAGCATTTAAAGCGTATCTAGGTACATATCTCTAGATATTACAAAAGATATCCTTTTCACACTATTCATTTGTGGTACACCTCGAAGTTTGTCCTCATTCAAGTGACTTGGCGTCAAAACAATTGTTTCTTCACTTTTGAATTACTTCATTCTCTCTCTCTCTCTCTCTCTCTCTCCCTCCCCCCACATGACCTTTTGTTTGGCTCTACTCACCTTCACGAGCTTTCCCTCCGCTCTTCTAATGCTAGCTTTGCTAGTTTTGTTAGCTCCATTACACCTTCTATGTCTCTTTTTGCAAAATGACATCCCCTTTGGCTCACCACAAGAGGATAGCCACTTTTGCTCTAGCTAGGACCACCATTGCAAGAGGACCACCATTTGGATCTCTTCACCCTCACAAACTTTTTGAAGATTCTCACCAGTTTTGCTTTGGCTAGGAAGCTCACTTCAGCATCACAAGCTTTCCCACCAATTTTACTCTCTGGAGAAGCTCATTAAGCTATGCCATATGGACATCAAGCTCAACCAAGTGTAAGCAACCATGAGGGTTGTATATCAAAGGCTGCTTATACATGGGAATAAAGCTTGAGCATTGCAAAGGCAAGGGAACAAGAAAATCACTGCTCTTCTAGATATCATTTCAAGTGCTTTTTCACTTGATGCTTTTTCTCTTTCAAGGAAGTGAATATCATTATTAAGAATTCCATCTGCAAAAGAAGTAACCGTCCTTTTGGCACTTTCAGGTTTGATCTATGTTTGTCGGGGATAGCCGCCCCTGTTCGGCCGTCTATGGTTGTATTGTTGTACTATCCAATGGTCTGTATGGTGTTGGTCTGGTTTTGTCTCTTTGATGCCATGGCTCTTGTTGAGCATGGCCACCCATGTAATTCTTTTTGGTTACCTAACATATCTATAACTCACTATTATGAGTACTACCAAAAATAAATAAAATTCCATCTGCAAAAGAAGTAACCACCAGATCTAATAAATCTCTTTATCAAAAAATTGCAATGATACAAATACCATCTATAACTCACGAGACAAAAAATGTTTCTATTCCTTAGAAAAAGGGTCTTTCAATGCTCAAACATAAATGAGAGATCAAATGAAAGATAGAAATTAAGCTCCACTTTGTCATTATAAGCCTTGGCAAAGAAAACTACCAAGATAAATAAGGAAAAACTAGCAAGACATGTCGTTGAGCAAGCTGAGACTAGACTTCTCAAAAAAAACTCAAATAGAGTGAAAGGGGGATAATGGAGGATCTTGTGCGGGATTGTACAAGGAAGCAGTCCAATGGATAGACACTATTGATCAAACATACTTTGTATCAATTAAATCCACAAGAAGAAAACTCTAAACTTAGTAAAATTTGGACTATCCTATATAAAGAAAAATTACAAGTAGTAACAATCTCAATATTTACTCTTTCATGTCGTTCTAACTCTTCTTAATGACTCGAAGTAAAATGCTAGCTTTTACAAAGTACAAATTTTACTATTGTTGACATCACCAATGCGTCCGGAACGCCCAAAACCCGGGAACGACTAGCTACATGCCCCGTTTGGACACCCGGAGGCCCTGTCCCGCGCGGTGCGAAAAAGGGGGCATGTAGCTAGTCATTACCGGGGGTTTTGGGCGTTCTGGACGCATCGGTGATGTCAAAAACATCAAATTTTGGTGTATTTGAAAGTTATAGTTTTATATATTGTGAGATAATTGAGTGTTTATGAACTAAACGATCATGACTTTTGAGGTAAAACTTTTATTTTGTTTGTTAGCAGATGAAAATCCTTCTCATTTATTCTTTTGTTATTGCATAAATAAGAAAGTTCTCGGGTTTATATTTCTAGCTTGTCTAATAGCTCCCTCCCATATGTCCTATAATGGTTAAATCAGAGGGTCCTCAAATTTAATAAGAGGAACCTCATCTTGTTGCCCCTCTCCATCACATGGCCTTGCAAACGGCTTCTATCACGTGGTGCAAGCAATGTGAGCGACGTGGTGAGGGAGCCCAAATGAAGCGATATAAGGGTGTTGAAAAATGTAAGAAAGGATCTTATCGCGTGGTACGGGCAATTTAAGCGACGTGGTGAGGAAGCCCAAATGCAGTGATATAAGGGAAACTAAGCACATGTTCCTCATTCAAGTTTCTCCCCCCTCCCCGCATGACACGATAGCAAGTGTTTGTGGATCCAAGAAGCTCCCTCCTTGTGTAGTTCAAGCTACTAAACTCTTCCCGGTGACAAGGGTCCTCCATTCCGCTCGCCACTAAAATTCAAGGTTCAGAAGTGTCGCTCATCTAAGAAAGTAAGGGGGCCATGAATGGAAAATTGAAAGTGTAGCCAAGCCAACTCACCACCTCCTAGGGAACCCATTGCCAAGTCTAACAATCCAACCCCTCAGGAGCCCAACTCACCACCCCCAAGTCTCCCATGCCAACCCCTCAGGAGCTCAAGTCACCAAAACCCCCTCCTGAATCTCTTTCAACAACATTTGATGACAAAAAACCCAAAAAGGCAAAGGGTCTGTGAAGATCTTGAATCATCCCATGCAAATGGAAAAGTTGATTTGGTTACATTATTCCACAAGAGTTATATATAGTTTTTTTCATTTTGTCCATATGAATAGACACCCTTTTTGAGATTATATTTTTGTACTTCAATATTTAATATCAACAATTCAATTCTTAATCGTGTATCATGGTGTCATTTAGATTTAAATGTACATAAAATACTTCAATATTTTTGAGATTATATTTTTGTACTTCAATATTTAATATCAACAATTCAATTCTTAATCGTGTATCATGGTGTCATTTAGATTTAAATGTACATAAAATACTAGTCACATCAACAAAGTAGAAAAGACATGTATTTTTGCAAAATGTAGTGATTACAATATTGGAGAAATCCACTTAAGCTTATGAAGTCCTTGCAAGTGGCTCAAATGCAACTCTTTTTGGGGGAAGAGATGGGATGCATGAGGTTGCATTCTCCATCCTTGTGCTCATAACAATGTCATCAACTTTGAATCTATATGCAAGGGATGTTTTTGGATGTTTCATACAAAACCTTGAGAGATTCTTTGACAACTTGTAGTCTCTAGTTTGATGTTACTAGAAGGTTTCTAAGCTCAGTGAATGGATGGACTATGTTTTTAAAATCAAACTTTGGACAATTCTCCTCAAAGTTTAAAAGGATCCAACTACCTAGCTTGCTTCTCCATCTCCTCTAGTCATTGCCCAAAAGTAATGACTGACCGCATAGCTCGTATGAGATAGACATAGAGTTTGGGCTTACTCTACAACTGATATTGTTGCCAATATGGAAAGTCTCCTTGTATCCCAGCCTTCTCTAAGTACAGTGTCCAGTTCAGTCATATATATAGTCTTCTATTAAGACACATCATTCTTGTTCTCAACAAATCCATTGTTTTAAAGCATGCCACAAAGACATGTATAGGCAAGAACCATTGAATCTTAATCCTTCTTGAAATCCTGCTCGGAGATAGCTTTGAGGATATTTTCTTTGATTTTGAATTTGAAGGTACTTGGATCAGGGGCTTCCTATTCTAGTGATCGTATGGTGGGAACATGAAACTCATGTAGTTCTTCATGTGCATCTTCTCTTGATGGAACCCTGTATTCTGCAACATACATAACATACCGATTGTTTTGTAAAAAGAAGGTGGCTTGTCAGCATCCATAACATCTGCAACCTCTTTGTGAATAGCTTTCAATGCGCCACTTAAGCTCTCAATAGGCTGCCACTCCATAGCTGTTGATGGAAAGATAACTGAAATTAAAGAAAATAAATAAATAAAATGAGAGAACAATGAGATAAAGATTGGTTGTATCAAATATATAAGTGTTTGTGTTCCTTACAGTGAGAATGGAATGTTCATCCAAGTTTAGCACCATGCCTTTGGCCATAGCCAGTGTCGGTCACTTTGAAGGCAAGAACACAACCTTTTCAATGGTGTTTCACTTCATCTCACTTGCTTCTTTTCACTCTGTGGACACCTTTGCATGAAGGGGGCATTGTTACCCAATCATTCACACAAAAAGACATGGGTTTTCAAAGACCATTTCTTTGATGTTATGAAAATCACAAGAAGTCCCGTTATGAGAAGGACGAGGTGTAGTGGATGCCATGGAAGCTCAGAGACTGGAGAGGAAGAGTGTGCGACCTGAAAATGCAATGAAAAGAGGAAAAACCCTCACAAAATGGAGGGAAGGTGAAAAAAGTAGGCGTTTGAAAAACCTAGGTGATTTGTCATTAATGGCGTTGTTTTCAGAGCGTGAAAAGGAAGATTTCGTATCTTCTAGCTTAATTTTATGAAATATAAAATAAAATGGAACAAAAGGCCATTTACTTCTGGCTTCTGGTTGCCAAAAGCAACCCGGACAGCACCTCTTTCTCAAGCTTGGATAGCCGGTTGATGATGACGTTGAGGGTGTCCTAATGTAGGGCGCCCCCTTATCTTCAAGTTTGGCCACCTCCTTCGCGGTGTTCTTCGGCATGTCGGCGTGTGTGTTGGGGAATACTTTGGACCCAAACTTTAATGTTAGCCGCCAAAAACACCCGGATATAGCGGTTTTAGCCAAAAGATGGGGACATTTAGCCGTTTTCCACCAAAATAGGACCATAAAGACCCAATGTAGAGGAGACAAGAGTGCCATAGTTTTGTATATGTGTCAATTGATTATTGGACTATTTCCAAAATCTTAGATTAACAAACAGCCCTTTTTTAGCCGTTTTTGGCCCTAATGATGTGATGAATTGTTGGCTTTCAAAGCTGGAAGTTACTGTTTATGCTGCATGTACTTCAGCGAGTTACAATTATATCTGCAGAGGCCTAAAAGACCTATGAGGCAATAGAATTAACTTATCATCATACGAGCCAAATGTTCGATACAAAAGACTAAGGTAAAAAAGGCTAAAAAAGGTGAAAACAGTAGAGCCAGCTGGTGCTATATCGATCTCTAAAGTAGGTGGCTACTGTAAGTACTATCACGTAAATTCTCTCATGGGCTGCTGCATCATTGCATCAATCTCCTCCTCTATGAATACCATCATAGGAGTTCCTCTATGCCTCTCAACAATGGTCCGGATCCGGCGATGGTAACTATATTGGTGGCACGATGTGTAGTGTCCAGATCTACAAATCTTTGAGCTATATCCATAAGAGTCCTATGAGCTCAAATGTGACGTGTTTTGCGGTCCTCCGGACCTCCGGAGAGCTGCTGCTCTTGAAGAAGTCTTTTGACTGTGTAACCTTCCTTTGAATGGGTCCTTTGCTAGAGCACACGAAACTTTGTAATAAAGCATGTCTCGGAAGCACTCACAATCCGTGTATGTAAGATACTGATATAGTAAGTGCCTCAACCACAAAGGGCTCCCAATTCTTCTCTAATGACCTCATTTGGAATTGCAGCCTTAGACCGGACCATCCTTGAGATCATAGTGACAGCGGTCTCTCCATAGCTCTCCATGCATCATACCTTCGGCCAGACCGTTTGCAATGGTCAAGACTAGGTCCCCAAATCTGTGCCCCATACAATAAAGTGGACGTAACCAATGTATCAAACAATCGTAGCTTAGCGTGGGGCTCCTCAAATTGTGAGAATGAGCACATTCGCTCCAATCCTGCAAGGGCTGCATCTTTTCACGCCAATCTCGAATCACTATCACTCTCATAGAAAATGAGGATCCTAGAAAAACGAGTGCATCTTTTCACGCCAATCTCGAAGTAACTACCTCTCATAGAAAATGAGGGTCCTAGAAAAACAACTCCCACATATGTGTAGGACTTTACATACGCTACCACTTCCTAACCATTTGTAAATACTGGTGTGGATGCCCTCACCCACTGCGGTGCGGTGTTAAATAGCATCACCTTGATCTTGCCAAGGTTCACAGACATCTCTATCTTGTCATAGCTCTGTAATACATCCGATTGTCTTTGTAACCCCTTTTGGCGAGTCAGCAATGAGAACAATATCATCCACAGGAAGCATCAAGGGTATCCAAGTGCCCAATAAATGTGCACCTCAACCTTCCTTTCTATCAATATAGAGTGATATCTCATCAATATACAACGAAAAGTGTAGGAGATAGCATCCTTGTTTCACTTCATGTAGCAGGAAACTGTCTCGTGCTGACTTTGAGTGTCTCTGCTCTCTGGAGGGTAACTCTTTGCTGTGTGGGTGCCGGTGCCAGCGCCGGGTAGATCTACAAGAAATAGAAATGAGGTGATCTGAGTCTGCTGTCCCCACCTGGTACTCTCTGGCCCTGTAATTAGATCTTTCTGTGTGTGACTGAATCTCTAGTATAAACCTCCCTAGCACATGCTGGTCTGCTGACTCTTAAGAGGTGGCTGAAGGAGATGGGCTGGAAAACATGAGAAAATAAAGGGACTGGTTGGTGATGGCCAGCCCACAACGGATGGCCTTAGCACATTAAAATGATCCAACATAACAAAATGAAATGAAATTTTTTTACCACCTATTAGACGAGCTGCAATGTGTACATTGTCTCTCTCAATTCCTTTGTGGAAGAGGTCTAGAGAGAATTGCTACAAGTTGCTAATAGACTAGGTCTAGATAATACTAAGTGGGCCTTCTAAGTTCTTGCGCTCCAATACAAAGTGAGTGAATAAATGTTGAAACTTTATTGTAACAAGCTAAAAGTATAATGCTTTTGAATTTATTTTGCATATGCCAGAGGTGTCATCAAGAAGTGGACCCAGAAGAGAACTATAGATGTCGTTGTACTATCTATCATGAGATTCGAGGGAGGTATCATTGCCTTTTTTGTGAAGGCTTTGGACCAGTGTGTCGGATCATGTGCTTTGAGAATTAGAGGTGTCTTGGGTTCTTATTATTGGAGCTTAGGCATCACAAAGAAAATCTCTTGAGGGATAAGGAAGCAGTGAGCCCCCATGCTGCCAACACAGAGAGTGCTTACAGAATCTCTTAGTGCTAGTACTACAGCGCCAGCAGGTTATACATCTTCATGCACTTACATACATGCCTCTCTAAAGCAGTAACGTTGGGAAAGCCTTGCCCTTTGTAGAGCAAGAATACCACAACCACGAGGACCTCGCTTACAGCTTCCTCACCAAGAGCAGATTCAAGCCATCATTGTTGGGCACGGAAGGATTACTACACGGCGACTTAGCGTCTCTTCCTCTTTGATGCAACCCTCATGGAGATACTGGGTTGAGGAGAGAAGAATACTACTGACTTGCCAATTTCAGCCTACAACTGCAGGGTCTTTCAAGAGACCATCCTTTTCTATTCTCTTTACTTTGAAAAGATTATTGGCACCAAAGGTTTCATTATTGCAACTGTACTCCAACCGAAATCTGTCCATTCTTTTGAAGGAGTGATGCATGAATATGTTGCACTAACAGGACGTATATGACTTAAGACCGCATACTCTCAGAGCTGCAAAGGGTTGAAATTTTCATTGCACCAAGGTAGTACTTTAATACTTGTGATGGAATTTGTTCTTTTCTGTCTACTCTTTGCAAAATGTGACACTGAAGGATCATCAAAGCAATTTCAATTTTTTTGTTTTAAAACCTGTCTATTTTTTTGAAGGGTCCGGTGCATGCATATGTTGCACTTCCAGGAGGTAAGACTGCATACCTTTCAGAGCTGCAAACAGGCATGCATGTCTTGGTTGTGGATGCACATGGATTCCAGCGGTCTGCGGCAGTTGGCCGTGTGAAAATAGAAACTCGGCCACTAATTCTCGTTGAAGCGAGTGTAAGCACCTTACCTGCTCTAAAAAGCATTATGAAAATAATGTTTTCTGTACACCCTGAGTGAGTGAATTCTAAGTGTGTTTTTGGTCGCAAATCATCTAGTTGGAGAATGACACATCTTTGACATGCTCGCTGCTACTGCAAAATGCAGAAACTGTGAACCTGATATGTCCTCCACCAGGTTTGAAGTACCTTGACTACAAATTTCTTAGTGCATGACTGCTAAGTTATGTCAACATTTTTTCTGATGTAAGCACGAGCTCTCCTCTTGAATAAAAAATCTCCCTATTATTTTGCAGGAATGGACACCAACATAAGCGTCACTATTCCTGTCACAAGTCTTAAAGCTGGTGACAGGGTACTATTGAGTTTACAAGACAGTGCTCGGCATACAGGTATGGCAGTAAAAGAATTTATAATAGAAAAATAGCCAGTTACTTTTATGGATCAAGTGCTGCTGTGGCACTCTACCAGTATTAAGCGCTGTGGGCACAAACAGACATGCTCCATTTCTATTATCGACCTTTTCTTTAGCCAAGTTGTGTAGAGCGTAACGAACTTCATTTTGCAGATGCATACAGACATATTAACTTTGCAGCCACTACTTTTCACGTGCGTTACATGTATGTTTAGCGAACTTGATACATATTGATAACTGAACTATTAGTTTGCAAATGCAAAATCCCCTTTCAGGACGAGTCGATTACAGCATCAGTTCTGACCTAGCCTAAGTACTGACAATAGAAACTCTTTAACTGGGGCTCTTTTGATGTTTGCAATTATAAGCTTTATTAATTTTATGTGTGCAGCCATCAGAAATTGAATGTGTCAAGGGGGGATACACAAGCATAAGCTCAACATTTTCACATCATTAAAATCAGGGGTAGACATTTCATAATCGCGTCCACACAAAATTGGGCTGAAGGGCTATGACTTTTTTGGATGGTTTATCAATGGAACACGAAGGATGGGTTAGCTTTAGTTTTTCAGTTTGGTATGTTTATGGGCATGAAGCATGGTTCTCTCTTATTTTCAGTTCAGCTTTCCCTTTCTGGGATGATAGAGGATATACCACACATGTAAATTGATTCGATTTTAAGGCCGAGTTCGGCCTTCCGAAAGCATTAATGATCTCTCTCTCTCTCCATGGAAGAAAAGAACTTTTTGAAGAAGAGGACCAACTCTTAAGAAGACGGGTATCTTTCTCGGGGATGACCTTACCCTCTCACAAGTCGCCCATATGCAGGAGGTAATGCCAGAGATTAGAGCGGCAAGGGAAAAGGTAAGATTGCTTTTTACCGAGATGGAAGAGTGGTGATATTGGAGCCGCGCTCCACATGACGGTGTGAGGCCTATGGGGCCACACTCAAAGTTGCTACCTGGAATTGTAATGAATCTATGCGTCTTGGTGTGGGTGCTTTTGAGGAGTGTTTTACTGGGAGAGACGTCATCTTCTACTCTGAGACACATCAGGCCCCTGGGCAGCTATGCCTCACATTAGTGGATACAGAGGGGAGACAGCTTGTAGATTGGAGACACGATCAAAGCGCAGAGGGTGGGGCTCAGGAGGAGTGATAGTGTTATTCAGGGAGGAGTTGCAGCCATTGATACATATAGCCCACAGGGATGAGCAAGCTAGGTACATGTGGGTGAGATTGAGAGCAGAGACTGGCAGATATCTTTACATTGCTATTTGTTACTTTCCCCCGAGTACGTCAGTAGATGCACCACCTAGAAGACAGTCCCCCTTCTCTATTTTGGATGATGATATATGGGAATTCTCTAGAGATCGTGACATTATCATTCTAGGGGACTTCAATGCTAGGACCGCCCATCATCAAACAGTATTTTATGATACTTTAGAGGAGATGTTGAGAGAGCTGGATGTTGCAGAGACGGGCCTATCTAGACTATCACAGGATGGGGAACATACTGAGTATGGACGGCACTTGATAGACATGAGGAATGCACATGGATTGGCCATCTTGAATGGCCAACAGAGATTTCCCACTGCGGGAGGTTTCACATGCTTTCCACACAGACATGGAGCGAGCACAATGGATTATGTCATGGCACAGCCGAGCCTCATCTCTAGTATCCAGGATCTCATAGTTGGGCCCAGACTTGTTGGGGTGGCAGTGGATCATGCTCTTGTGTCGTTGACCATCTCTTTCCAGTACATTGTAGCACACAGTCCACGAGTAGGAGCCCCTACTTGCTACACCTTCACGCGGGAGACGGATTCTATATACATAGACTGGATCTACAGATGCCTATGCATTGAGGAGCCAGGGCGACCTCTGGAGGAGCTTACTACTATACTAACACAGACATTACATGATGCAGCAGCAGAGGCATACCCACACATCCAACTTGAGCAGAGACGCCGTTCTGGGAGCATGCCTCAAAACAGCTGGTATGATGAGGAATGCCGCCAGACTAGAGCTAGACTTCAGAGGGAGGTGCTTTTGGGGGACATGACTCACAGACAGTCACAAAGGGAGGTGCTTTTGGGGGAGATCACTCACAGAGACACTGTTCTGGGAGCATACCTTAGAACAGCTGGTACGATGAGGAATGCCACTAGACTAGAGCTAGACTTCAGAGGGAGGTGCTTTTGGGGGACATCACTCACAGACAGTTACAGATTGACTTCTGACACCTAGTGTGGTGGAAGAAGAGCGCATTTTTGGCTCGACTAGAGCAGGATCTATACCAGCTATTCTTTAGTCAGGACTCGCGTGAGACATGGCGGCTCTTTCATGAGCAGTTAAACCCCCCCCCCCCCCCCCCCCCCCTGCCATTACCTCTACAAAGACTTGGGGTCAGTACGCATCATCTATGTACACAGTTTCTGGACAGTCCCCCCCTTCCCGACTCCCCCCTCCCCCCCCCCCCCCCCCCCCCCCCCCCGATCCATGCCCACACACATGTGCTTTTTTCACCGCTGAGATGGTGAAGAAGGCCATTGACAGGATGAGGATTGGGAGAGCATATGATCATGATGGCTTAGTGGTGGAGCATTTCATGCATGCCAGAGATCTACTAGCAAAGCTTCTAGCAGTTATGTTTAACCGTGCCATGTGTGAGGGCTTGCCTGATACTTGGAACCTATCTACGATTGTACCTATCTTCAAGTCAGGAGACCCTATGGAGCCTAGGAATTATAACACTATCATGATTGGACACACATTGGCACGATTGTACGCATCCATTCTTGAGCAGCAGCTGAGTAGATGGGCAGAGAGGGAGGGAATGCGTGCAGCTGGGCAAGCAGGGTAAAAGAGAGGTTTTTCTACTCTTGACCATATCTTGACACACACTCAAGGCCATCATCAAGGAGGGCAAATCCCATGGGAGACGGATCTATTGTAGCTTTGTGGACTTTCGCAAAGCATTTGACACAGTACCCAGAGCTAGATTGATGCGTAGATTACAGAAGATGGGAGTACCCACAGAGCTCATTTTGGGGATCATGGCATTGTACAGATCAGTAGTAGGGCATGTGCGCACCTCAGAGGGTCTATCTACACCGGTTCACTCCACTATTGGGGTGAAGCAGGGCTGCCCGCTCTCTCCTACTCTATTTGGTATGTATGTGGATGAGGTTTTTGACTACATTGAGAGAGATGGTGATAGAGGTGCACCGCTGGCAAGGACATGGATTCCGCTATTGTTATATGCTGATGATATTGTGTTGATCTCCGACTCTCCGGAGGGGATGCAAGTTGCAACGTCACTTGGATGCTTTGCATAGGTTTGCCCATGAAAGTGGTTTGTCTGTCAACCTTGGTAAAACCAAGGTCATGGTATTTAATACCACCCCATAGTAGATCACGAGGTCAGCGCCTGCATTCACATACGCCAGGAGACTGTGAAGTATACAGATGCTTACACTTACCATGGAGTGGTTTTTAGTGGACGAGCATTTTCATTGAGGAGAGCAGCAGAGACTAGATTGACGAGAG